>NC_143021.1:145070420-145385836 GCF_055824585.1 Amblyomma mixtum
ATGCTGGCTTGTGTCCCGTCTTATGCGCTGTTTCAAATCAGAAGAAATAGTAACGTGACTAACGTCAATGAATAAAAAAATGAATGGCAGAATTTTCATCACCGTTCAACGAGACAGCACATTACGTACATCTCGACTTATTTAAGAAAAAAAAAACTGGACGGACACCATGGCTTTCTCTTTAGTCTTTTTTTTTTTATAACAGCAACTGAGCCCCGACTGGTCCCATTCGCAGGAAGCTGCTCATTACGTCAGTGAAAATAGTGCACTACCATTGGCCGACTGTTGAGCACGTGAGATGAGGAGCATGCGGCTGAGAGCGCGCAGTACAGGCGGCAATAAAAGTACGCGCGATGAAGATAACGCGCGATTGGCCAATCACCGAGTGCGTTCTACACTCTTGCCTTCGCTCTAGCAGAGCCAAAAAGTGAACAGGCACCGCCTCAGGTGTACACAAAGGGGCAGCTACCTACACTAAACGCTGTTTCATGGCCGCTTTAACTAAACAGAGAAAAAAAACAGTGGAAAGCAAACCGCAATAGTCGGGAGAGGAGGTGTCGCAGCCGCCGCTGTAAATGCTAATTAGGAGAAGGCGTCAGACATCCCAGGAACGCTTAAACGCGTGCGAACGGTGCACGCAGAGTTGAGGAGGATACACAGCCCCGATTTTCCCGCCTATGCGCAGCCCCGTTCGCATCATCCTTTCGTGCGCGCCGGAACGAAACGAAACAACGACATAAACGGCGTCCAACCAAAACCGGGTTATCGGCGCCGGTGGCCGGTCAGGACACGTATCGCTTCATCTCGGACTCGCCGTAAGTGGTAATCCCTCCTCCCTCCTCCTTCCCACTCTGTACATCCTCCGCACTGCTAATTCAGTGCACCTGATGTTCTCTTTCTCTCTTTTTACCAACGCTCGCGCAACGCGCTTCCCAATTGCTTGGGAAATTATGCTCTGCCCGCCACGCCGTAGGGAGCTTACAGAATGGCACGCTATCGCCCGCAGCTTTCAGAGACATTAACCCTGAGAGAACGAATACAAGAGAGAAGAAAAGGAGGAAGGAGAGAGAGAAAGAAAGAGAGAGAGAAAGAGAGCATCCCTGCCTCGTATTCTAGGCATCCCAAGTGTTTTGTCTGGACGCGCAAGGAGCAGATACCGGGCTCGCTTTCGGATGCGCACGGCCGACTTCGGCGCGCGTTTACCGAGCGCGTTTACGGGGTCCAGTTCGCTTAACGGTCAAGATGCTGAGGGATGGACGCCGATGTATCGCTCCTGTCTCGATGCGTGCCGGACTTGTGGCACGGACTTGGATGCTCTGGACGCTGTGCTTGTGCCTCCTCAGATGTGTGTGGTGCGTCTTCGTCTTCCAGCCGCTTCAACCGGATGCTTTTCGAACACCGGTGAGTGAAGTTTTATTAGAATTATTGCCACCGATACGCGCTGCGTTGCGGTACTGACAACAGGGAGACTTTATGGTGAGTACTGCATGAGGTTCGAGCGAGTTCATTAAATCTGATATCGTTTGAACTGAATTTTGTTGAAATACCTTAATTGAATGAGGGGTATTACGTACCGCTTATTAGTGCACATGTAGTGTAATACGGGTCGAGAGCGCTCGGAAACGATGCCAATAATTAAATTTATTTATTTATAAATACTGCGGTTTTGAACAACAATTGAAATATACCTGCGCTTAAAAGACACGGACTGAAAGAAAGAGACACACACAGAAAGCGCTGGACTTACAACTGAATTTTTATTCGGGAAACACTGCTCTTTATGCACACCAGCAGCTGATAAAAAATGGAAGATGGTAACACCCGGATGATAAAAATTGACAACTGTCTCGTCACATGTCCAGTCCTACCTTCCCTTTTGTAAAAATGCCCTTTCCTTTGATAGTAGTGAAAGGGACGTGCTACTCACACATGCAACCCCACTGTCCGCTATGCTCATGGCTTCAATTATTTCACGCGCCGTTTGGTCACGGTTCCTGCTTACTATCTTCGTCTCGTTATAGGAAGGTACACATTTACACTCTTGACAGTGAACAACCAAATTCCTATCGCCCTTTCGTTCCATGTTCTTCCGATGTTCACGGAGCCGCTCGTTCAAACATCGCCCCGTTTGGCCTACATATGCTTTGCCACATGTAAGCGGCAACCTGTACACCACACCTTCTGCGCATGCGACCATGGGGACTTGGTGTTTCTTTTTACACCCCTTAGCTTTTCTCTCCGGGTACGTTACTATTTTGCATAAGTTTTCCAATTTGTCTGGGGCTGAAAAAACGACCCTAGTTTTTACCTTCGAAGCAATTCTTTTAAGATTATGGGACACCCCATGAATGTACGGAATCACCACCGTTTTCTCCTTTTGTTTTGCTCCCTCCTTGCTAGGCACCGTACCCTTTTTGCCAAATTTCTTGAGCATGCTTTTTGCCACCGACACCAAAACCTGATCCGGATAACCTTCCTATAACGAGACGAAGATAGTAAGCAGGAACCGTGACCAAACGGCGCGTGAAATAATTGAAGCCATGAGCATAGCGGACAGTGGGGTTGCATGTGTGAGTAGCACGTCCCTTTCACTACTATCAAAGGAAAGGGCATTTTTACAAAAGGGAAGGTAGGACTGGACATGTGACGAGACAGTTGTCAATTTTTATCATCCGGGTGTTACCATCTTCCATTTTTATCAGCTGCTGGTGTGCATAAAGAGCAGTGTTTCCCGAATAAAAATTCAGTTGTAAGTCCAGCGCTTTGTGTGTGTGTCTCTTTCTTTCAGTCCGTGTCTTTTAAGCGCAGGTATATTTCAATATGGTAAACCAACTCGCCCAAGAAACCACTCTGTTGAACAACAAGACCATCGCAGGTGGGTACGTAATTTGTGTAACACCAAAGGACAAACAGGAAAAAAATATACAGCAGAGAAGGCGTCACCAGCAGCGAAATTACTACATGACACTGTACTGTATCGTTTCACAACATTAGAATACATACACTGCAGTCATAAAGCCAAGCATATAAGAGGTATAATGTCAAGCACTTTGAGTAAATCAGCACAAATTACTGAGGAAACGAACACTCAAAAGTTCGTTATTGTTGCAGCAGCGCCTCAGAATGGGACAAAAAATCAGGGGGCACTTTGACTGTCTAAAGTGGGTAGAGGCGGAAGCGTTTTCCGCACCACCTTCGCTGTTTCTGTGGCACTGGTGGCGTCACATATATTTGAGTACTAATTACTAAGTGATGGCAAATCACTAATTAATTGTTAATTGCTGATCAATGCCTGAATACTAATTACCTGCTAATTAATGACGCTTAAGCTTCGTCTTTAGGAGTGGAACGCGACAGCGCGTTGTAGCGCTGCCAGGGAGTCCACGGAACGCCACCACCCGTTCGGCGCGATGCCTTGCCCTTTGAACGCAACGCTTTTTGAGGAAAGGAAATGGCGCAGTAATTCTCTGTCATCTCGGTGGACACCTGAGCCGCACCGTAGAGGAAGGGAGGTGGGAGTGAAAGAAGATAGATAAAGAGGAGCCGTAATGAAGAAAATGAAAATTGTATTTGAGGAAAGGAAATTACGCAGTAACTGTCTCACATATCTCGGTGGACACCCGTCAAAATTCAGGGGGCACTTTTTTTACTTAAATTGTGGTCATTGATGTGTGGTTAAGATGTTAAGCTTCGCCCCTAAGAGTGGAACGCGACAGCGTCTTGCAACTCTGCCAAGGAGCCCATAGAACGCTATCGCCCATTCGGTTCTACGCCTCGCTCGTCGGTAACTTGTTTTTTGAGGAAAGGAAATGTATCTGTCTCTCATTTGTCTATGGACACCTAAACCTCGGCGGAAGGGAATGGAGGAGGATGAGAGTGAGTGAAGACACCGTATTCACTAGACGCGCCTTTGTTCATTCCAAACCATCGAGCTGGCATGGCGAAGTGGATAGCGTGCTCGTCTCTCACGCCGAAGACCGGGGTTCTATTCCTGAGCTCGACCAATTTCTTAATCGCTTTTATTTATTTATATGGCCTGACTAGTAAAGATAATTAGGCTAATTGGGTAATTAAGCAATTAACTAAGCTCAGTCTCACTTACTTGGAGCATCACTATACGATCCCTTCAATTGGTTGTATGGTTACTAGCCAAAGTGCAATTGGCCCCGTTTGAAATTCGCGCACTGTGACGTCACGACCGTTTCCACCAATTGAAAAGCGTGACATTTTCTGTCGACAACTGCTGCTTACAACGATGAGACATTAAAGGCTTCCGCCTTAATAATTCTGTTCTACTATATGACCAGCAAGGTTGTTCTATTAAGGCGGAAGCCTTTAATGTCTCATCGTTGTAAGCAGCAGTTGTCGACAGAAAATGTCACGCTTTTCAATTGGTGGAAACGGTCGTGACGTCACAGTGCGCGAATTTCAAACGGGGCCAATTGCACTTTGGCTAGTAACCATACAACCAATTGAAGGGATCGTATAGTGATGCTCTAAGTAAGTGGGACTGAGCTTAGTTAATTGCTTAATTACCAAATTAGCTTAATTAGCTTTACTAGGACATATAAATAAATAAAAGCGATTAAGAAATTGGTCGAGCTCAGGAATCGAACCCCGGTCTTCGGCGTGAGAGACGAGCACGCTATCCACTCCGCCATGCCAGCTCGGTGGTTTGGAATGTACTAAGGCGCGTCTAGTGAATACGGTGTCTTCACTCACTCTCATCCTCCTCCATTCCCTTCCGGCGAGGTTTAGGTGTCCACTGACAAATGAGAGACATACATTTCCTTTCCTCAAAAACCAATTTACCGACGAGCGAGGCGTAGAACCGAATGGGCGATGACGTTCTATGGACTCCTTGGCAGCGTTGCAAGACGCTGTCGCGTTCCACTCTTAGGGGCGAAGCTTAACATCTTAACCACACATCAGTGATCACACTTTAGGTCAAAAAAGTGGCCCCCCGAATTTTGACGGGTGTCCACCGAGATATGTGAGACAGTTACTGCGTAATTTCCTTTCCTCAAATACAATTTTCATTTTCTTCATTACGGCTCCTCTTTATCTTCTTTCACTCCCACCTCCCTTCCTCTACGGTGCGGTTCAGGTGTCCACCGAGATGACAGAGAATTACTGCGCCATTTCCTTTCCTCAAAAAGCGTTGCGTTCAAAGGGCAAGGCATCGCGCCGAACGGGTGGTGGCGTTCCGTGGACTCCCTGGCAGCGCTACAACGCGCTGTCGCGTTCCACTCCTAGAGGCGAAGCTTAAGCGTCATTAAGTAGCAGTTAATTAGTATTCAGGCATTAATCAGTAATTAGCAATTAATTAGTAATTTGCCATCACTTAGTAATTAGTACTCAAATATATGTGACGCCACCAGTGCCACAGAAACAGCGAAGGTGATGCGGAAAACGCTTCCGCCTCTACCCACTTTAGACAGTCAAAGTGCCCCCTGACTTTTTTGGTAATAGTTCTAGGAAAATAGGAATATTTGTAGAAATGAAAGCTGGTGCGAGATTGAGAAATTACAGCTTACAGTAGAAAGCAAACTGACATTACCAACAGCAATAAGTTACGTGAGATCCTGTTACATGTGCATTTGAAGGCTAATCTCGAAAACAGCAAACTTAAGCACTGTGAGAAGCGAGCTGAATTATCAAGTCTGCCTCTGACGATCTACGAAGGAGCATGCCAACTGTGAACTTAGCAAAATTTGGTGGTCTGAAGCACGCCTGATATGCTCAGTAAATAGGCGGCAATTCATCACATTGAAGGAACAGGGAAGAGAAAGTTCCGTGATTTTTCAGCTACGGTCAATGCTACTGCAAATCAAAATTTAACTGAACAGTAGGGTGTTTGATGCATTCAATTCAGTCTGAGAAAGTACTGTCGCCGTTCTGGAGGTTGAGTGCGCTATGAATAGACTCCCGGAAAACAGGATTAGTCTCAAGCATCCAGACAGCAACCGTTGCCTGCTAGTTAAGGTTTCTTTATAATCTTGTGTATGTGTTTAAAATGATCACACAAAGTTTCTCGATGAATATGCGCTGTTGCGCCGCATTTAATGCCGCTGGTACAGTCGTGCTGAAGCGCACTGATAAAATTAAACCACCGGAATAAACTCAGACTTACAGCTTACGAAGAAAGAACAGCATCAGCTGCTTTTCGTAACTTTGCACTGGGGCTGTTTCTAGGACAAATGAAAACCGGGTATGAAGATAAAAATTTATGCCTAAATACCCCTGCAAAACAAAAGTGTTAGGGTGAAATAAATTATTAAACATATAAAAATCACAAAGAAATAGATATGAAAAATTATAACGAAGCGAGAAAGTGTTCACGACGGCTGGAGAGTACGTACATTTTCGGTATGTTTACACAAGTACGGCGCGGTTCGGGTGTCCACCGAGATGTGAGACAATTACTGCGCTATTTTGTTTTCTCAAAAATTAATTTTCACTTTCTTTTTCTTTTCTGCGTTATATAATACAACTGGAGTATCGCTAACGCATTGAGCACAAGCTTTTTTCTATATAGTTTGCTTTATGGGGTTTAACGTCCTAAAGCGACTCAGGCTATGAGAGACGCCGTAGTGGAGGGCTCTGGAAATTTCGACCACCTGGGGTTCTTTAGCGTGCACTGAGATCGCGCAGTACACGGGCCTCTAGAACTTCTCCTCCATTGAAATTCAACCGCCGCGGTCGGGATCGAACCTGCGTCTTTCGGGCCAGCAACCGAGCGCCGTAATCACTGAGCCATCGCGGCGGGGCCTTTGATATAATACGACTACATCGTTTCACGTGTGTTCTGCAATGTGCTTCTAGTAAGAATATTCACGCTTGAAAACCTCGATGTAGAGTCCTTGCAAGCACCGCAGTGTTCGACAAGTCTGGCACCTTCCCTTCTTCACGACTGTTGCGTGCTCCCTGAGCCGGTCGTTGACGCAACGCCCTGTCTGCCCGATATACGACTTTCCTCACGTCAAGGAGATTTAATGCACCACGCCAGTGGCATTCCATAAAATGGTCCCCGTGAGCCCAGTTTTTTCTCGTCACCGGTGATGCGTCGACCCAACTGGCCGAGGTTCCGAGGGGCCGAAAAAACAAATAGCATATTGTGCCCGTTCACCTCCTTTTTGAGGCCATGGGAGGTTTTTGTGCATGTTTATTGCAGTACGCCACTCCACTGGCGTGGTGCACGAAATCCCCTTGACATGTGGAAGGTCGTACATCGGGCAGACAGGGCGTTGCGTCAACGACCGGCTCAGGGAGCACGCAAGAAACCTAAGGAATGGGGAAGGTGCGAAACTTGTCGAGCACTGCGGTGCTTGCAAGGACTCTACATCGAGGTTTTCAAGCGTGAATATTCTTAGCAGAAGCAGATTGGAGACCACAGGTCAAACAATAGAGGAGTACACCGTGAGCACACCGTCCATTATGCTTTCTGATAAAGAAATCTCGTTTTTAAAAAGGAACGCTTTAAACTGTCCATTTTAACCCGCTCCTGTACTCTTTTTAATTGTTTTTTCCATCCTTCATAAATTTTAGCCTGGTTTTTGCCTTTTCTTTTCTTGCGTCGCCTTCACCTTTGTTTACGGTTGTCTCCATCTTTCACTCTAAGTTTCACAGTTTTAGCCTCGTTGTTTTTCCTTAGTTCTTAGTTATTTCAGCTTACGTTTTTCAGTGGCTTTGCACCTTCATCGTTTACTGTTTTTACTGTTGGTTCCGCGTCTCATCCCATTTTGCTCAGTAAGTTTCGCTAGTAATACAGCATTTTGTTGATGCCCTCAATCGTGGTATTGGTATTATCTTCACTTTCAGAATCTTTATCTTCCTGTCTCCTTTTATCCTTTTATCAAGATATCAATGGTGCGTAAGCTTGTACACATTGGTATAGTTTAGATTGATGATCTGGCGAGTCCGTAAGTGTCATTACTTCTCTATTTTGATCCCTGCTGTGTCATGTGGTGGTTGTTTAGAGCGTATAAAAGGTAATGCTCGAAGCGTTTTTCGAATAAAAGTTTGAAGTTCTGCGCTCTATGTGTGTACGCGTTTTCTATCTCTGTCCGTGTTTTTTTCGCGCAGTTTAATTATGAGCGAATAGAGGAGTCTTATATAAAAAGAAGCTTTTTCCCAATGCGCTATAGCGATGATCCAGTTGTATTATATAACGCAGAAAAGACGTTTCTTTCACGATTTTTGGGATAAAGGTGTGATGCGTTCCTTTTTCCTTGTAGGGTGTGCGCCTTCACTGGTCTGAGCGCATTTAACTTGCGTGTGCATCGCTAAATAAGCAGTTGTCAGTCAGCGCCGTGTTTCTTCCTCCTTCCCTTCTTTGCCCGTGTGCCGTTGAGCTGAGAAACTATGAACTTAAATGTATTTTTTATCTTTATATAATATTCCGCCCTTGATTAGTTAAAAGAGGAGTTAAGGATCTGACTTTCCTTGAACAGCCCTTGTTTTCTAATGATTCATTTTCTGGTGTGCGAGGAAATATCATGTCTTGGCGGCATTTTCTTCTCCCGGTGGCATGACTCAGTCTGCGAGCTTAGAAGCATGATTACTCTCTGTCGAAAGCCACATCATAAACAAGGTATAAACAGAAATATATGCGTTTGAAATTCGCGAATGGAATTTTAAATTCTTGAGCACAGTTAGCAACGCCGTGAAGTCAAGCACGATCGCCATTTTTTATACAGCTCGAACAAGACGATTGTAACGCTTAACTAGTCATTCTTGTTCACACGCGGAGTTGTCATGAAGCAGACACAGTAGTCTCGCAACGCCTTGAAAGGCCGATTTCTCAGGCGGGAGCAAAAAATTCACCAAGCGTTTGAGAATTGGAGCACCCTGGCGCATTTCTGCGGGCCTTTGTTAGGAACAACAGGAGCACGCGTTATGCAAGCGAAAAAAAAAAAGAACTAGACATATACTTTTTCACTGCCTTAGATTTTACTAGTAGCCAGCGTAAGCGAATGCAATAACTTGTTTCAATTTTCGGAATGAATAGATGCGAGATTTTCAGGGTAGCGAGACATGCGGTTTAGAGCGGCGGAGCACAGGACTGAATTTTCTCTATATAGTGGTTCGAGCTTCGAGCAAAAGGAAGGAACTCAGTGGCAGCGATAGCTATAATGATCGCAGGGAATGAGAGTTGAAAGGACTGAAAGGTAGCGAGTGGTGAGGAACAATGAAAACCTCGTTGTGCAATCTGCAAGCATCGTCACGAAGATTCTTGAACATGGCAGAGTTACGCACGCGTGAGTAGGACCTTTTGCAGGGAAATCAGTCGCGCTGTTAGAAGGCGCAATAACTGAAACCGCGTGGCGAGCTTAATTAGTCCACGCGCCGGCGATAAGGAAGGATTAGCACTGTTCAGAAACCCGCCGCGATGGCTCAGTGGTTAGGGCGCTCGGCTACTCAGCCGGAGTACCCGGTTCGAACCCGACCGCGGCGGCAGCGTTTCGATGGAGGCGAACCGCAAAAGGCGCCCGTGTGCTGTGCGATGTCAGTGCACGTTAATGATTCCCAGGTGGTCTAAATTATTCCGGAGACCTGCACTACGGCACCTCTTCCTGCTTTTCTTTCAGTCCCTCCTTCCTCCCTTCCCTTACGGCGCTGTTCAGGTGTCCACCGAGACATGTGAAACAGATACTGCGCCATTTCTTTACCCCAGAACCAATTTTCATTCCATTTCATTTTACTATTCAGAAAGCCAGCGAGTTTCAGCACCGCTTCCTTGCCTCTAATACAGAAGTTCCACCACAGTAAATCCAGGATTGGTCAGAAGTAGTTTCCATGGCAAGTACGCCTATTGGGAAATAAGGTATGTGAATCATTGCATTTTGGCCAAGTTGGTGTTTCGAAATCGGTTTCTCGGACTTGCCTCAGTTTAAGTTTGCGCCTACACACCCGTGTCTCTTTTCTTGCGCATGTGTTGTGTGTGTGTGTGCAATTACACGTACTGCTGGAAGTAATGTATTAGGCTCTGGTGAACGATTTGAACTGCCAAATATTCGTGACTGTTGGAACAAGCGTCCTTTTCTAGTCAGCAAGGTGCGGGTCGAGTGCTAGTTGGTAATCCATAGTAAAACTAAAGCGCGGCAAATACAGCGAGCACAGCAAGAAAGAGCTCGTCCGTCATCTTTCTTACGTCCCTGTGTTTGCTGCGCTTGACGCTTCCTTTCCTACTCCCTGTGTACGAGTACGTCGCCTTGTGACTGCGCTTTTATCTAAGGGTTTCGACAGAATGAACGAATAGGCTACGAAAAAGCGCCCAGCGACTGCATCTATGATTGGGCATCTGAACATGTGGCATGTAGGAAGGTGGGAAGGGCACTGCCAGCGAGTGGACGGAGGGAGAGGCACTTAATTGAAAACTCTAAGATCTATTCGCTATCACATGATCTCCTCTTCAGCATTATGCATGTAAAAAGCTGCAGATAATTCACTTAATAGATGGCGCATGCCCGTAGGAACGTTTAAGCGCTCGCGGCGCGTACAACCGGCTGAAGGGAGATGAAGATGAGGGCAGGGTTGCCAGATGGCTCTGACCTCAGGTAGCCAAATTGGCCTCCGTAGTAGCCCAAACGTAGCCAAAAGCGAAATTTTTGCGTAGCCCAAAAGTAGCCAAAAATATTTCTTTTTGTGACGACATTTCTTAAGCATATTGAATTAATTTTAAAGAGGAATATTTACATATTAGATTTCTTTCCCGCATATGATGTCTGAGGGGGTGCGCACGGCGTGTTCTTTGCGTTGTTACGTTTTGTACCCGTCATGCGCGCTAACCAGTGCGGCTAACCAGGTGCGCTAAACAGGTCCTAAAGATGGGGTCGCAGTTCCACTTTGCAGGCGCGGCAGTAGGCCATATCACCTGAGGCGGGTGACAACAGCCAGTCTGCACGCGGAAAAGAACGGCGGCGCTATATAACGCAATCGCAGCTCTAGTTTAGGAATCTTTCACCTTTTAAATGTTCGCGCGCAGGTTAGACACATCGACAGTGAAAATACCTTACTGTATACTTACGCACCCTCACATTTCAATTTTATGCTTTAAGGCAATGCAATTTTATGCTTTAACTTTCACGTAGTGTCCACTCATCGAAAGGCCATGATCCTTGACCGCCTGAAACACGTAGGTTTTCTCGAACAGAGCGTTTACAAATTGTTACTTTGTAGGAGACACGCTCAATTTCTTTAACCTGCTATAGCCTGCATTTTGATTCCAGCATGCCTTTTATTTCTGTCACTGTATAATTGTAACAGAGCACATTATAACGAATTTAACTTTTTTTTTCACGCATAAAAAAGATGTAGCCCAAAAGTAGCCACATAGCCAAAACGAAATTTCTGACGCCAACTGGGACAAAAAGTAGCCCAATTTGGCTATTAATAGCCCAATCTGGCAACCCTGGATGAGGGCAGGAAAAAAAAGAAGTCAACGCGCCGTGGATCATTGCCTGCAGCTTATAATGCGCGCTGCCACGTGCAGTCTCCTTTGCGAGCCGCCAGCGATGATGGTTATCATTAGGCTGGTGGTAATGGTGGTGATGATAGCGATGATTATTATCATAATCATTGTTGATGGGGACAGGTGGGATGATTATGATGGATTAGCCAGTGTCTAAAGCGGCTCGAAACATACAGTTTGGCGATTAACATCTCACCTCACGTTTCGGTGATGCAGCCGCTATTAGGGGCGCACAAATGAGATTCTTAGATAGCAAAAATATAAAACCATACGCATATAGCAACAGCGGCAGCATAGGAGCGTTTCATGTATTTATTATGAGCACTCGAGTTGCCGTTATTGTATTCATGTCCAATACTCAAGGACAAAAATTTTGAAAATTGAAAAATTGTAAGACACTGTTGAGGAAATGTTGAAGGTAATGGTCCGTTCTTCTGATATGTAGCAAAATCTTTCTTTCAAAGTGTTTCCATCAATCGAATCCAACAGTTAAGACTGCCATAGAAAACCATTCGGGTCGTTTTTAACGATAGCAAAAGCGTTAATAGAAAGAAAAGAAAAGAAGGGTGCCGTCGGGTAATCTGCAGATATATTGATTGCCAAAAGACATTTAGGTAACTTAATTAATTAACATTTAAGTTTAGTTTATTGCCAAATGTTATACTGCGGAATTGGGGAAACCTTCAATGGTGTAGGTGAACCCAGTTTTTAAAATTCACAAATGGAATTGTGGTTACACATACCGAAGTGAAGTCAAACGCTCACATGGCTCGGTACTGTCGCGCCCGTGCGATGGTTTTGAACAAGAGCTGCAGGAAACTGAGCCTTCCGTGCGCTTTTCGAGACTCGACGACTGAGAGTCAGTTTTCTCCAATCATATTCATTTAGTTCAGAAGGAGAAGTGAGTTTTGGTGCGAGGGTTCGTAGTCCATTTGGAAATAGAGAGAGAGAGAGAGATTAGAAGAGAGTGAGCATTAATGTGACTTTACATATCAAACAGTAAAAAAAAAATATCAGCACGGCTGCCCGCAAAGACCCTGTAGTAGCCTTCCTCGTAACTCGACCGCTGTTGGCGAACGTAGCACCATAACACCAACACTGGAGTCCCCAAGAAGCATGGCGATCCTCCGAAGGTTTTAAGAGCAGCGCGTACGGTCTGTTTTGACTCCGGAAGGAAGGAGCGGGTCTGGCGGATCCGGTGGTGACACACAACGTGAAGCATAATTTTTTACTCACACACGTGAGTACCATGAATCGCTCGGGATGAACTCCTTGCTTCCCCTCCCCACTGTTCCTTCTTGTATGCGTTTTGTGTTTATATATTTGTGCAGTTGACTGGAGTAAATAAAGGAGCAGTGTGAAAGTGAAAGCCACAGAGAGAGTGTTTTTTTTTTAGGTCCCTGCGCATGCGGCCCCGCCGCCCGAACTAGTCTTGCGCGCAGTTTTGCTTTATTTAGTGCGGCTCAGTCGTTACTTGCGTGGTGTTAACGGTCCCACATTAACGTTCAGAAGAAATTACACTGGCGACGCACGACCGACCCCAAATTGAAACACCCGTGGGCAGCCCACTCGAGCCTACAAGTGCGGTGGAAAAACAAAAATACAATCGCACGGTCAGAAAAAGGATAACACTGCTACAAAGGAAAATAGAAGGATATGAGTTTTAACTAGAAAGAAAGCAGCGGAACTGGTATGCGGTAGCATGAGTAGGAGTCTGCATAAGAAATCATGTGGCTTCTGCTACGAAACTTGTTCGACCCTACAAATACAAAAACGGCTGAACGCAATAGACTCGCTCAAATAGTACACCACCATGAAGACAATTTACAGAAGAATCAATCAAAGAACTCAACGACAGATACCTAAACACCACGCACTACACCGACCCACTTCCCTGGTGCAAGAACGAGCCGCGCTCTGAATGAGACCACGAATTCAACGCGGCGGAAGTATGGCGGGCCACGCGCCAACTGAAAACAACATCACGCGCGGGACCCGACGGCGTCACCAACAGGAGGCTGATAAATCTAGACCACAAGTAAGCGAGGGCTCCAACTGACCTAATCAACAAACTCTGGAAGGAGGGTGAAATCCCCCAAGAAAGGAAACACGCCAGAAGCATCTTTGTCCCTAAACCAGACAAGGAGCTAACAGGCGAAACCCTAAGGCTCATCTCACTGACATCTTGTTTAGGGAAACTCATGGAACAAGTAGTCTTAAACAGACTCCAAGGATACACGGCGGATCATTCTTACTGCGCCCACTGCAGGAGAAAGGCCTCCCTCATATCTCTCCAATTAGTTTTGTCCTGTGTCAGCTGCAGCCACCCTATCTCCGCAGTCATCTTAATCTCATCCACCCACCTAACTTCCTGCCGCCCCCTGCTACGCTTGACTTCTTTTGGGAACCACTTCGTTACCCTTAAAGGTGCACTGAAGAGAAATCTGAACTCGTCTTTTTGCCGCGGGAACTCAATCTACACGTTCCGAGCATTCTTGGAAACTTCGACTTATTGCCCTGTGTGGCCGATTTCCCTAATTAAATCGAATTAACGTCCGGCTCCCGCCTTTTTTTTTAAATTCTCCCTCGTACGGTGTGCGGAGTCGACCAACGCAGGGAGTGCCTTTCACCCAGTCCCGTGGCGGCTTGCCGCTCTGCCATCGGCGGAGTAATACGTAGTAGTCCGTAGAAGCAAATAGTCCGCGCGTATTTTTATTTCTGCGGGCTTATTTTGCAGCTATATTATCTGCGAATGAAACTATTTATTCACGGAAAGCTAAAAAACAAAATGAAGCGAAAGCAAAGCCTCCACAGAGCTGGCTAAAGGGCACTCCACGTGTTGGTCGACTCCGCCCACCGTACGAGGGAGAATTAAAAAAAAAGGCGGGAGCCGGACGTTAATTTGATTTAATTAGGGAAATCGGCCACACAGGGCAATAAGTCGCAGTTTCTAAGAATGTTAGGAACGTGTAGATCGAGTTCCCGCGGCAAAAAGACGAGTTTAAATTCCTCTTCAGTGCACCTTTGAGAACTAAAGGTTCTAATGGCTTCGCATTACATGCCATGCCCAAGCTCATTTTGGCTGCTTGATTTCGACCGGGATGCAATGAACCCGCCTTTGTTCAACGACGCCCTCTGCCCGCTTCCGATCTCTTAACGTTACACCAATCATTTTTCTTTCCATAGCTCGCTGCGTTGTCCTTAACTTAAGCTGAACCCTCTTTGTTAGCCTCCACGTTTCTGCCCCGCAGGTGACGACGGGTAAGATACAGCTGTGGTATACTTTTCTCTTCAGGTATACTGGTAAACTCCCATTCATGATCTGAGAGAACCTGCCATATGCGCTCCACTCCTTTCTTATTCTTCGAGTTAGTTCATTCTCGGGATCCGGATTCGCGAACACTACCTGCCCTAAGCAAATGTATTCCCTTACCACTTCCTGTGCTTCGCGGCCAATCGTTGAGTGTTCTTTTCCTTCCGAAGCTGTTAAGTATTACCTTAGGTTTCTGCATATTAATTTTTCGACCAACCTCCTTTGTCTCTCTAGGTCATCGATCATGCTTGCACAGGCAAAGCAGAACGGTGGGTCTAAAAAAAATATCAGAGGTTAACTGAGACATCGTTGGAGCTACGAGCAGTGACCAGAGTACTGAACCTGTTGGCTGCACATAATTATATTCAGGGTGTGGGCATCCCCGAGAATGTGCTGTCTGTGGTGAGAGAAGGAGAGGGAACTTGTGTTGCTGTGCGGTTGGGTAAAGAAGCGACATGCTGTCACACAATTGTCGCTGTGAGTTATTGGTTCCTGAGAATGGGGAAACATTTTGCACTTTATTTTTCTAGCTGCAAAGCCGAAAGTTGGGCAAGTTGGATAACGTTCATGATGTAACAATAGCGCAAAAGAAACACGAGGGACGGAAAGGAAACGACGCAGACAAGCGCTAGCTGTTGCGCTGCGTCGGACAAGTTGCAATGGACCGTTACACGCAGGGGGACCTCATCCGGAGCAAGGGCTACTCCTGCCAGGAGTTCACAGTCGTCACCGAGGACAGCTACCTGCTATCGCTGCAGCGCATCCCCCACGGCCGGGTGGTTGCAGGAGTTCCGCCTCTGCCCAGGAGCCGGCGGCCACCCGTGCTGCTGGTGCACGGATTCCTCTCCTCTGCGGTCGAGTGGGTCCTCAACTACCCGCACCAGAGCCTCGGTGAGCATCCACTGGACGCCGAGCCAGATGCGTCTCTGTCTCGATTGATGAATGCAAATAGATGTAAACTAATGAACACGCGGAAATATTAGACGAGAACCCCTCCTTTGCTTCCTGTCCCTTGCTACTTGATGTGTTTTACCACGAAACTGTTGTAACTACTTACGCCATATAACTCGCTATTTCGTGGTGCTTGAGGGTAGCAGTAGTAGCAGCAAGCAGTGTTTATGTGAAATATTAATGGCTGAGAATGAACGCGGGCTTGACTAATTAAACCCCCGTCACTGCCAGATACAGATATACAGGCGATCAGGAACTTCAGTGCAAGGACGAAAAGGAGGGAATGGAGACGTATGAACCTTTCTTGAATTAAGGGGAGACGCACACCTACAAATAATCGAAATAGGCGAAAATTTCGGCTTTGCAGAAATGGAATATTTGGGATCAATACTTTTTTGCCCAGAAAGTTTCAGGGTCTAAATTCGACCTCCAACTACAAAGTTATCTATATATTTGGTGCCTACGAAGCCCGGAAATGGCGATTTCGCATCGGAAAGCGGCAGGACTTCGCGTCCGTCGTCACGGAGGGCTGCGATCTTGGTTTTGATTGAAAGCGGGGCCCATTTTACACTTTCCTGGCATTACTCAATATTCTGAAATATTTTCGGAACGTCCGCTTTTTTGTGAGGCCTCGACAACGACCTCCGAATGGCTGGTGCGCACACTTCAAACACGATTCACTCAGCTTCGTGTTTTTTGCCAACTTCACTAGCCTTACCTCAGCTTTTATTATGTTTTAGGTTCAATTTCAATTAATCTTATGCCGTTGAATTCCGAAAGAACTGAACTGCGGAGCTCTGCTGTTTTTGTTTGGCTGAGTCATACATATCAAATTTTGCGAACCATAATTGCACTTAACTATAGAATCACAGCCTGCGGAGCGAGCTGGTGGATGATTAAAAAAACTGCGGCGCAGCGACGACCACACAAGACAGAAAAGAACACCTGCATTGTTGTGTGCTGTCGCTGCACGGCAGTTTTTTCAGTCGCCTAACTATGCTTCGTAATAATGACGCTTGGAAGAAATTCCACATTTTTATATGATGATATACTTCAGCAACAATATAATTAGCATAGCTACAGAAGAAAGGTATTTGCTACAGGTTCATTTGAACTGAAACTAAAAACTGTAGAAAGTGTCTCAACGAAATGCATGAAAGAACTATTTAGGCTTCAGTTATTTTCCGATAATATGAGAGCTAATTTAGATATATCGAAGCTAATTTTATTTTTGAACACAGGAAGACAAAACACATATGCACACCTAATTTCGTTAAGATATCTAATATAATAAAAATGTTCATTTCAAGACCCCCGTCTCCCCTTAAGAGGCCGCAGGAATATCAAGATTAAAGTGCAATGGTTTGCCGTCTGGCACCAAGGGACCCACTGCGCCATCCGCATGCAGAGAAGAGAGAGGTAGCAGATAGGTGAGCAATTAGAGGAGAAGGATAGGTTAGAAGGGGGTGGGAGGGGGGTGTCGTGACGGCTCCAGTGCGCTCGACCCACAGTTTAAGGAGCCAAAGTCGCATGCCTAGTGGGACGAATAAATAACGTAAATAAACGTGGACTTCGCGCAATGGCTCATACTGTCGTCTGTTAACAAAGCGTGTCACACGTGTTTAACACGGGAAGTAAAAAATCAGAAGAAAACCAATGGTTGGTTCAGATAGCGGAGGAAAGAATGAACCTAGAAGCCAAATTCGATGACTTTAAATTTATTAGTTCATTAATTATAGGCAAAAATGTCAAAATTGCGTCGAAATAGCTTGGACGTCGATATAGCCACGGGAACGGTGTGACGTCACATCCACCGGAATTCGTCACATCATAGTGAAAATTGTCACAGAGTGTTTGGAAAAACATCGGATTTGTGTCCAATTAGATGGGAAAATGTGTAATTAAGTGTAATTAGCACATAAGATCCCCGAAAGCTGTATAATTTGGGTATCGATACAGCCACGAGGACGGTGTGACGTCACATCGAACGGAAGTCTTCACGGCATAGTGTCCTCGGCTTTCGCCTCTCAACACTTGAGTTGCCAAAGTGTCCTCGCAATTTTTTGAGTGCTGTTCTGTCGTTTGCGGCACTAGCCGTCCTGAGACGAAGATGCAAATAAATAGCAGCGACGAGCCTGTGAGAGTTACAGCGACTAAGGGTCAGCCCCGGCAATGTTTGGTTTCCGACTGACACGTTTTACTGAGCCGCTCTCTCTCCGTGCCCACGCACGGACTTCGTCATCGACGGGCGCCGTCCTGCGCACGGCGCGATGGGTGCTACAAGCTCAGTTCATGAAAGTCCGTCACTTCATAAACACAGAAATTGTCCAGTGGTAGCTGTGTCAAGTGTTCGTAATATGGAACTTCTTGCTGCAAAATAGGCGCTCGTCCTGTCTTTTAGCGCTCGTCCTGTCTCCTTCTCTGTCTTTGTCCTAGTTTTATGCGCTAGTCTTTTAATTAACTATGACACACCAACTAGCCCAGCTTTACGCCTTGATTGCAAAATAGGGACGTGAAGAGAGGTTTGCAACGTCACACTGATTTTCCCTACAAGGGATGATCTCATTTGTTACACTCGAAAACTCGCGTAATCGCGTGCTGTTCAAGGAAAACGTTATTAGGTTGGCTTAAGCCAAAATCTGCGCGGGAAACGTGGTGCCAGCTGTGACGTTAAGGCGAGGTGGCATTTGGTGACGTCACATTATCAGGTACGACGTGTGTGGTCCTGTAGTCCAAGCGCTACTGGGTGTCCGCACGCGTATGGCTGATGTGATACAGCTATAACTTTGACAGGTACACCACTCAGGATGGCAAGGAGTCCGGAAATTGGATCATTTGCATTTCGCAGCGGCATTAAAATTTTTGGTCTCCAGAAAACACCAAAACGGCTGATAATTAAACGCCGTAAGCTAAAAGCATGTCCGTCACCACATTCCTTTGTCGGACATGCATTCTTGACAGAAGCAGCTGTATAATGAATCAAATGACTCTATCAACAACAAGGGTGCAGCAGAGAGAAGTGGGAAATAAATGTTTACAAAATGCAGCGCCTCTCTTTTTGTACTTGTCGTTCTGGCCGCCGCCGCTTTTCTATGCGACTGTCAGGGATGTCTTGGTGAGTTAGCTTATGAGGTAAACATGGCAGAAGTGAGACACGGAACAAGCACGAAAAGGCCGAGGTTCAAAACTGACAGGAGTGACGCTGTATACCTCTAGCACAGTTTTTATTTCACTCGCTTGCCTTAAAAACATAATAATAGAGCCAAGAAATGAGCTCATGCATTCGCCAGCCAAGATGACCAAGAACCAACAAGAGAGAGCATTTTCAACTAAACGAAACTAAGCGAGTGTCTTTAGGAAAGACTGCTACTCAGCAGTGATATGGTTTATCGTCTATGGGGGTTTAACGTCCCAAAGCGATTCAGGCTATGAAGTACGCCGTAGTGACGGGCTCCAGATAGTTTCGACCCCCTGGGGTTTTTCTGCGGGCATTGACATCGCACAGTACACGGGCCTCTAGTATTTCGCCTAATCGAAATGCGACCGCCGAGGCCGAGATCGAACCCGTGTCTTATAGGTCAGCAGTCAAGCACCATAATCACCTGAGCCACCGCGGCGACCCAACAGAGATATGAACAGTATACGTTTTTGGTGCGTTAGGTGTTCATGATGTTAATTTTTTACTTTTTTATTGTTTAAGAAGCGCGTGTTACAGAAGTCAGGTAAGTGCCCACACGTCTTGCAATCTGCATATCTTTTCCAGGCTGCCGTTGTCAAAGCGGCTGAGGCAGTTTTCGGCATTCTCTTCTCCTCGACCCTTTTTTGAAGGTTTTTGTAGGTCCCATAGCTCTTCAACGTTTTAAGAGATGGTATATGGTTTATTCCTATTATATAGAATTTGCCGCACCTAAAATGTGACCTCAAAAATGGGATGCATTATCGGTGCAGCCACATGTCTTTATAGGCGTTGGAAGGACGACACCCTTCTGCGGTAATAAGAGAAAGGTGGGCGAGTTGGTTTTGCATATACATGTACATCGATGCGCACGAAAACTAGGACCACAAGAGAGAATACAATACAAGGCCTTCTCGTTTGTGGACTTCGGTTTCGTGCGCTGCGATGTACTGCGCTGAAATTGGCGATGGTGTACGCCATCATCTAGTTCCATAGTTCCACTGTTTAACTTGAGCCCCGCCCGAAGCTACTTTTAGCGTAAAATTTAGTTGCGAACTTCTTTTCACACAGGTTTCATCCTGGCGGACGCCGGTTATGACGTGTGGCTGGCGAACCTACGAGGAACACCGTACTCTCGAACGCATCTGCAGCTGACAGAGAAAGACGGAAAATACTGGAACTTCGGGTAACGTATGTGATCAAAAATGCTTCACAAGTGGTTCTGATAGTGTCACCTTGCACATAGCTGCGCATTAGAACTTGTCGTTGAGTGGTCGGTTTTGAGCAGTGTTAAGGACGCGAAGGCAAACAGAGAGACAACGACGACCTTGACGGCCCTTCAGTAACACGAGTAATTTGCTTGTCTCACGCAATACACATCTTCGCGGGGGGGGGGGGGGGGGGGGGCGCTATCGCAGTTGTTGTTTATCCATATGCTTATTAACAAACCCTCCCCCGCGGATTAGCGTCATGATACACTGCCTGCGTCGTCTTCCTGCTTGCGGTTCGACCTCTGTGCGATTGCGAGATGATCAAAACTTGGCCTTTTCTGTTTGCATGTTTTGTAATTACAAAATGCAAATTTTACAGTTCACACCCTCCCGTTTTATTGTGTGCAGCTTCAAGACAGCCACTCAGTGGTCTGGCGTCAGCACTTTACGTGGTGCATTCAAATGAGGGTCTGGGAAGACAAAAAACGGAGCCCGAGCTCCACATTTAAATAAAGATGCATGTGCTGGGGGGACAAAGTCACCAGCCCGCGCGAGTACCGGCCGGATGCCCTCAAAATGTCACCTGGTAGCGACGCTTTGCGCCCCTGCTTGACATTCTCAGGGGTCGTTGACCTGCAGCACCGGTGCGCCGGACTTGTGTTCCCTCTGAGAGTCAAGCGAGAAGCGACGCTCAGAACGAGTCGAGAAACTGGTTTTCTTTTGTTTTCGTTAGTTTTATCCCGCCTCTTCACAATCAAATAATTTGCGCTGCATTGTGTGAACAAAATGCAGCGACGTGCTGGAGCAGCGTCGCCTCTCACTCCATGCTGAGGGAAAACCGTCGCGTACACGCGGTGAGAAGAGCACGTTTACGGGCGCGTAATGGGCGCGCTAAGCGAGCTCTCGACTACATACTGCTATACCGCCAGGTGACGCAGCGACGCAGTCCAGCCGGCCCCTTGGAGACCATTGTCTCACACAGTACATGTTTTATGTCGCGAATTTATGAGTCCTGGAATTTAGAACAACGAACCTGCACTGCCCTGGGTAGAAGGGCAGAGTACGTTGGCTCGCTCTTCTTGAGAACAGAAGGGAAGATTTTTTTCTTTACAACAAAAATAAGAACATTTTTTTCCACGATAGAAGTTTTAGTGCGCCGTGTTTCAAGAAGCGTGCTACTACCTTTCGCGTGGCTTTGTAATCTGTATATCGTGTCGTGTATTAATCAAATTAGCTGCAATGCGCCCGTGAATTGGAGCATATTTGCATGATGTGTATTTGCATTTGCATACTCAGCCTGTAACGGGTGCAACAAAATATGATCACTTTTTAACGCTGTAGGCTTAAAGGACAACTGCAGCACTTTTTTTGAGAATTTCGCCACATTCAAGGATTCAAATCATATAGGCTGTAGGTAAAGCATGCCAAATGTTTTTGCAATCGACGATTGAGTTTTGCGCTTCTCCTTAACGCATCGAAGGAGTGCAGGGAATTTCATCGTGACGTCCCTTAAGGTATTATTTCAAATTAGCGCTGTCGTCAGCCACGCCATGCCATGACTTTTTAGACGCTGCCAGACAACTCTCGGCAGGGTTTGCCTTCGCAGCTTTGGCTTTTTCCTTCGAAGCAGGCGCTTGTACATTGAAAAGTACTGATACCTTCGATGACTTCATCATGCGCCCCCCACTTGGCGGCGTGCGCTGCGAAGAAGCGTGAAGGGCGTCCGGATTTCAATCGGCGATTACTTCACTATTTCAAGTGCTAGCCCCAAAAGACTTTGCATGCTTTACCTGCGAGTTTCACATATTCGACCCTCTTAAGTTCGTTCATTTCTAAGGCATATGCAGTTACCCTTTAAGGCTGGCCGTTCTGCAGAAGATCCAGCGTCGTCATTGCAATGAGCGAAAAATTCCCGGAAAAGCTACCTATGTCTCCCGCCTGGGTCACGTGACCTTTTATCACGTCTTCACAGCCTTCACTCCCTTTCACTCTTTTATTGCTCCTCTCAGGAAAAGTAAAAAAAACATAAAATAAAGAGAGAGGATGTCCGGACCAGCAACGCTTTTGCCATGCTTAACGCCCAATTCAAGATAAATGAAAGAGAGGTAAATGCTCCAACGAAAAAAAAAAAATTTAAGGGAAAACCAGAGCAGTAGGAAGGAAGGAAAAACTTTATTTTACTCTAGTCCTTTTTCCTGCGGTTTGGGAGCATCTTCAGAGACGTTTTCTCCTTGATTTTACCCCCAGGAGTCTTCTCTGTCGAAGTCGTCCGCCTCTAATCAGTGGTCGGTTGCCCTCAGTCCAGGGCTCCGCTGGCCACTGCCGCCCGTTGAGCTCGCTGTACCAGACCTTCTTGGTCTTCACAGCGGTCGCTGGACAGCAGAGTCTCCACTGCTCCGCACTCGGGTTTTGTATTTTGGGGACCACGTCTATCTTTTGGCAGGCCCATGTGATGTGATAGAGAGTAGGTTTTCCGTCGCACCAGGGACATTTGTCCGCGTATATGGTAGGGTGCATTTTGTTTAGTATATGTAGGTTTGGGAAAGAGCCTGTTTGTAATTGTCTCCAAGTGACAGCTTCCTCTCTGCTGAGAGATTTGTGCGGTGGGGGATACCGCAATCTTCTGCCTCTGTAGTTTTGTAGTATGGCCGAGTAATCCCTGGGTGCTGGCGCGAGTTCCGCGGGCTCATCGGATGCTCGGAAAGTAATGTATCCTCGAGCTATCCTGTCGGCCTCTTGGTTCCCTGCCACCCCCGTGTGCCCCGGTACCCACACAATTTTGTGTGGGATCTTGTCGCTTTGTTCTTCCTGGTTTTTAATTCTGTCGCTCGCTGCGAGGAGTATACGGAGCGCGTGACGACCTATCCTGCCATTCATGTAATTTCGGCAGGCTGTTTGAGAGTCGGTGAGTATTGTTAGCGACCGCCCGGTTCTATAGCCCTCCGCCACCGCTAGAGCAACGGCTACTTCCTCGGACTCTGCAGCTGTGCAGCCTCGGAGAGACGCGCTGGTCATTTCGCGTAAAGACGAATCGACCACCGCCGCCACAGCGATTTTGGTGTCTCCTCCTCTCCAAGACGCGTCTGCATACACGGTCGTGGCTTGAGGAGCGTATGTTCTTTCGGACTGCACGCTGGCTTTGCCTGTCTGTCTGTAACTTTGACTGTGATGTGGCTTTTGTTTTCTCTTCTGTCGAGTTTTTGTTTCTTTTTACTGCTCTGGTGAAGTCGGCCCTCGCTTCTCTTCTACCTCCATCGAGGCAGAAGAGAAGCGAGGGCTGACTTCACCAGAGCAGTAAAAAGAAACAAAAACTCGACAGAAGAGAAAACAAAAGCCACATCACAGTCAAAGTTACAGACAGACAGGCAAAGCCAGCGTGCAGTCCGCGAAATAAAAAAAAATAAAAAATGCGAAAAACCAAAGTCCCAGTATAGTCGTCGTCTCAGTATCAATCAAGACAAAACAGAGTGCCGGCCGCTACGAAAATCAGGGAAGTAAAAACATAATAAAAAATACAAGGGAAAACCAAAGTCTCAGCGCAGTCAATGTCACAGTCACACAGTCAAAGCACAGTATACATACAGGCCGCGACTAAAGGCACCGATGCCCAACAAAGGAGCACGGAGCTCTCCTCTGTGCAAGAGCTTGTCGAAGAGAAATGAGAGGAAAGAGAGAAATCAGCGTGAGTAATTAGGAATTGTGCTACTTATGAGGCGAACCATTTGAAGCAGAAGAGCACAAGCAGCAGGGTCTCGGAGAAGGGAGGGGTAAACAGATGGTGTGATGTCCGATGAGCCAAGAGATTTTAAACGAGAAACTAAAGAAGCAGGAAGGGAACAGTCCCGGAAGTAGTGGCAGAATTCTTCGCATAACACTCCACAGGAACAAGTTGAAGATGGAGACAGGCCAAATTTTTAAAAATAAAACTGAAATCTACGATGCCCAGTAAGTAAAGTAATAAGAGGATTCCTGGGTAGACGAATAGGGGGAATATTAAGACTATAAGGGATCCAACTGAATAACTCAGTGCCGCCATTATTCTCCCCCCCCCCCCTAAAAAAAATGCTCCATAAAAGAAGTGAAGAACGATGTAAACGGGAACGTACGCAACGACGTGAAAGGCCAGAAATTCGTAAACTGCCGTATTACCCGCCTCTACAAAGGAGCTTTGTCGGCTAACTCCTGACTGAAAATTCCGAACGACTCCGGATATATGAAATAAAAGAAATTGGCGAGAGAAGACAAACTATAGAGATCTTTCTTAATGGAAATAGTTGTCTGGTTGTAAGAAGTAACTGAAGACAGGGCAGAAAACAGAGAGAATCAGTGTAAAAATGAACAAGCGTAGAGGAAGGGTTATAAATAGCATAAGCAACAGCAAAATGAAAGGCTGCAAGCTCAGCGGCCTAGGCGCTAGTGGGTGGTTCTAAAGAAAGACGATGAACGTATACAATATTTTGTGTTGAGCTAAGAAGAACAAAAGCAGCACCAGCTGAGTGAGGAGTGAAAGACCCATCAGTGTAAATATGCAATGCACGTTGACAAGAAAAGAATAGGGCTTCCTGAGAACTGGGATGTTGTGGTCCTGAATATATTTAAACATCGGAGAAGTTGCACGACGGGTGTGATCCAATTTGACTTTGACAAAATGGATGGAGTCGGGCAGAGGACGCGCGGTTACACGAGCGCTAAGAGCCATAATTAGTGCGGGAACGGATCGTATCCGTACGTTGACGCAAGGGTGAACAAGACACATGTCCAGCAGGATGGTCGGACGGGTGACCGGCGGCGGCGCAAGGGGCGCACTTCGTTTTGAGATTTTGGATGGGGGCCGGGCAGGCCGCCAAGGCATGTGACCCCACACAGCGGATGTAACAAGCCTTCGAAGGATGGTTTAGCACCGTGCATGCCTTCAAATCGTGGCCATATTGCGCACAATAGTTGCAGAGCGGCACATGCAGGTCTTCGTGCACCTCGACCGAAGTCCACCCGAGGGTCACGCGACGTGCCTCGCATAGACGTACAAAGGCAGGGGGGTCCACCTCGAGGACGTGGACGAACTGTCCGGATCTTTGAGGAAATGAAAGTCTGACCTTACAGGAGGATGGGTCCAGATGGGGTCGACCCCAGCCAGGCGAATGTGCGGGTTCCTCAGTCGGGTGACACGGACATTTATTGAGGTTCTAGTGGCCTCGATGCGGGTAATGGCGGCCTTGAGGCGGCCCAGGTCCACAGGGTCACTGGAGGCAACCGTGAGGGCACGAGGGGAAGGCCGAAGGGCAACAGCTCCGATGCCCTTGACCTCGTGATCGATGTTCGCCTTAATCAATGCCGCCACTTAGCGGCAGACGTCCACCGGGGCCACGACGGAAGTTAATAACAGCTGATGCGGCTGTTGGTTCGGTCGGGAGTCTCCAGCAGAACGAGGCTCTGGTGGTGCAGGGGTCGCATGCAGAGCTGCAATTCTGGTATTCTTCTGAAGAACAGGAGCGGGAGCACCACGCAGGGCGTCAGCGAAAGTCCGGGGGACCAGTGCCTTCTGCCGGAGGCCGCTCAGGTATGCTCCCACCGGAGTGCGGGCAAACTGACCACCGCGGCAGGTTGTGTCTTGAATAATTATGGGTTGTGAGTGGTTGCTTGGGAAGAGCAACCTGGGCCACCACCGGTCTTAGCACCTGCTATCGCAGGGCACTGGCGCATCGCTTAACCGCTGGACCACAGCGCCAGGAGGGGTAATGTGGACTATCAGTGATGAATGAAAGTCTAAAATAACATTAGCAAGAGTTATTGTCGGGATAGTTGGTCAGATTCTTCGTTCGCCATAACCAGTTTTTTGCGCAAAAAAGAAGAGACATTGAGAAGACGACAGTACAAGCGCAAATGTACTGTCGTCTTGTCAATGTGTCGTCTTTTTTGCGCAAAAAACTGGTTATGGCGATCTAGAATAACAAATTCCTCATATATGGGTATTAACTTATTGACGCTACCGCATAACACCGTTAAGGTGCAGCTTAAGTGTCCCGGCCAATTTTTACATTACTTTTATTTTCTCAGAATTGGTTAGGGCTGTTTTATTTCAGGTGACGGGAAGGATCAAATATCGAATTTTCATTTCTTCTCAATGTTAAAGCGCGATGAGAAGTTATTCAGAAGGGCTTATGGACAACAAATTGCTGCATCTTCTTGGGCAGGACATTCAAGTCATGGTCGTTTGTAAAAACAAATAACGTAGAAGAAGCAGACGTATATGAAAATGGTGTGATCACTGATCACACACTCACGGGATGGTTGTTGCAGTCAGATGTGCGTGCAGAAGGCAAGGGGTGCAAACCTATGAGTTTCTTATGATAAGAAAATAAAAAATACCATGTTTAGAAATATATTCCTATGTGCAAAGAAAGGACTGGCGCGTGTTTAGATTGATCTTGCCGAGCCCAGCTTAGGGCGATTCCCTGCATTATGAATAGTATACGCGGTTGTTAGTGTCAGGGTATGTAATATTTGAACTCACGAATTGTTCTGAATGCTTGTACACACCAATTATAAACGGCATTTAGATAAGGAGTGTATACCAGGACTAATATAGTCTAAAGAAAGCTTAAATTTTAAATATAACACCCAAATTGCGCTGAAGTACTTGAGTGGCGACCTGAAGTTCTTGACGTAATGGAAACCTGCTACGGCGGCTAAATTTGGTGAATATAATGAGCAAAAACAGTTGCTTCTCTGATATGTTTTTTGCCTTTAAAGGTCACAAGCAGCCTGAATTACACCTGGAGCCCTTCACTGAAGCGTCACGCATGAGCGCGTTGCTGCTTTGACAAACAATACTTCTTACAAGCACATGGATACTAGCTTACGTATGAGCTTTGTAAGAATATGACTTATATTGTCGACTTGGGGAGTGAATACTCTCTCATTTTGCTCATGGACTTGTGTGGTGACTTTTTTTTATGAAATTATGTGATGAAGTTACGGACTGCTAAGTTGACATTTTTTTTTCGGACAGCTGCGCGCTTTTGCTCACAACACGCAAAGGCGCGAAGGGAAGAAACGCCTCAGCAAAATTTGGAAGGCGTCTTAGTTTAGAGTGTTATCAAGGGTGGTGCGTATCGTGTAGTTTCCGCTAGCCTGCCTTTCATGATCGTTATCGTCAGAGCAATTACATCCTCCCCCAGGAACAACCGAATCTAGTCTAGACAAACGCTTCTAGTTCCCACGGCTGACATCATGTGCTTCGTGGCGCTGAATACTCAAAATTCACTTTGCAGTTTGGAATGTTCAGTACATCCAATAGATTTGCTACGGCCGTCGGGAATAATGCGAGCGCAGGAGTATTTACACGTCAAACTTTGCTGCGAGTGGGAAGAGTCAGCAATGACAATCATCGGGTTCGCACAGACTCTCTCGAGACTCCACAGCTGTTTCAAAATTACAAATTTAGAACATCCTCTCTTAAAGGGATCCTGAAATGACTTCGATGGCCATAATCTAATGCAACAGATCTGCAGAGGTGGTCTTTGTGGGTATTTGAGTCAAATTTGATAGCTCTCCGTGGACCCTATGATTTAGAAATAATTTGAAAGAATAGCTGCTCGAAGTAGCTCGCTAGCGATTAGGGCATCACACTTCACCGCGCGCCCTCTACTCCAATGACATTAGTGTTCTGACGGGGCGAGCTTGAAGGCTGGCTCTTCTGCCCACTGACGTCATCGGGGTAGGGGATGCGCGGTGAGCTCTGTCGCCCTAATCGGTTGCGAGCTACTGCAAGCAGCCCTTCTTAACAATTATTTCTAAATCATAGGGTCCACACAGAGCTTTCAAATTTGACTCGAATACCCACAAAGATCACCTCTGCAGATATGTTGCAATTGATTATGGTCACCGAGGTCATTTCAGGGCCCCTTGAAGTTACACAGTGTTCGCTACGGGCGACCAAAAGATGTAGGTAGTTGCTGATGTGTAGGGAAGGTGGGCATGGGAGGCCTTTCTTTCCCACTGATCGTAACAGAGCCCTCTCCTGCGGCAGTCACGGCCATGCCATCCCAGCAGACTTTCTACCGCATCTGATGAAGTTTCTGCAGCTCGTGCTTCGCCCGCCTTCCCTTGGAATCCACTCCGTTGCCTTAAGAGACCACCGACTTAATTCCGTTCGCATTCATGCCCTCTCTGTGCCAACGTGTTCTTGAGTTCAACAAAGATATCACTGACTCGCCTTTGATCCCAGATGTCCACTATGCTCTCTTTCTATGGCTATACACCGTCATTTTTCGTTCTGTAGCCCGTTGCCCTGTACTGAACCTTGCGTTGCCGTACGTTTTGGACAAAAGTAATCAGGCACCGGAGTCGCTTGTGAGCCGTATGGTAGAGTCCTTACGGCAGCCCTGAAAGTAAAAAGTTTTCGAAAAGTGAGGACAACGCTTCTCCTTAATTTACACTGATTTAAAGCTTATTGCATTCAATAAATTCTCTGCTACACGGCTAAGAAACATCCCCAGTTAACTTTTTACTTTTGACGAAGACGATACCTTACCCTCAAAGCGTATGCAGCACGCCGCGAACGTTAAGCGCATTGTGTTGATTCTAGAAAAAAAATTGTGAGGACACTTTGGCAAATAAAGTGTTCAGAGGCGAACCCGAGGACACTATGCCGTGATGACTTCCGGTAGATATGACGTCACACCGTTCCCGTGGCTATATCGATACCAAAAGTACGCGTCTTTCGGGGTTCTTAGTGTTAATTACGCTTAATTACACATTATTTCATCTAATTTGACCCATATCTGACGTTTTTCCAACCATTCTGTGACAATTTTGACTATGCCGCGACGACTTCCAGTGGATGTGTGTCACAAAGTGCGCGCATGCCTTATCTTTCTTTTTTCTTCTCCGACCAAAGTGGCCACGGCTGGCCACGGCGCCGGTAGTATGCGGGCATGTCGCGACGCAGCGGCGATGACTTTGCCTCCCCCCGCGTGGGCGTTGACCCCTCGCGACGCTGGGGGGTCAAGACTACGCCGCCCCCCTCCTCAGGATTATCGCCGGGAAGCGGCCGGTGAATGCCCTAGCACCCGTCCCAACCTTGGGAAGTTAACATCGCTCCTCGTTAGGACCATACCTTTCCTTCGCATCCCCTTCAGTTTCTTCATGTTTCTTCTCCCCCCTTCTCAACATCTGTAAATCGTTGGTGCACGGGGCCGAGAGGATTCGTTTGCTTTTATTTGTTTTTTTTTGTGGTTTGTCACGTGAACACGGTGGCGGGAAAATCACGACTGAGTTAGTTGGCTTAGAGATTTCGGTGCGTGCGGACGTGTGTGGGGTCAGCCAGGGCAGTGGTCGGCAAGCGAGCCTAGGCGGTGTCTGACGCGTAGAGCGCGGCGACGGCGGCCCCGAAAGACGCGTGGAAGACGCGTAACCCGTGGCCCAAGTTCGCCCGTATCCGCACCCCCCCCCCCCCCCCCCCCCATCAGCACCGCGCGCTTCCGCAGCCCGACGCTCCCTGCGAACGGACCTTGCCACTACGCAGCTAAGCCACCGTTTCTCACCACTCGCTCCACTCTTTTATTTGTTCTGTCGCTGTTCTCGTCCTATTCTTTGTACATTGCTTTAATCGTGTAGCGTTGCTGTATAGCTCTCACTCTGATATTTTCCTCTTCTTGTTAATAGTTTGTGTTTGTGTTCTGATTTTGTGCTTGTTGTTCGCATCGCGCCTGTGCATTACCGCTATTTTGCTTGGCTTGTTTCGTAACCGTTGTTCTTGTTCTTACCCGAGTAAAAGGGTTGCTAAGAAACTTGCCTATACGCCTCATCCCTCCGGTCAACGGCTAATCAGGCGTGGCCCCTATCGCCGGTCAGCAGTCTAACCTGCTGGAGAAGTTTGTCGCTCCACCCCCTCCTAACTTACGGAGAGTGCAGTGGTGGGCAGGTTGGCTCGATTAATTATAACTTCGGCGCCAATCCAAACATCAAGCCGCCCACCATATCGTGACAATGTGACGTCACACCGTTCCCGTGGTTATATCGTTGTGCGTGCTATTTCGACGCAATTTCGGTTTGGTTTATTGGTTTATTCGGGTTTAACGTCCCAAAGCAACACAGGCCGGAAGGGACGCCGTAGTGAAGGGCTCCGGAAATTTCGACCACGTGGGGTTCTTTAACGTGCACTGACATCGCACAGTACACGGGCCTCTAGAATTTCGCCTTCATCGAAATTCGACCGCCGCGGCCGGGATCGAACCCGTGTCTTTCTGGTCAGCAGCCGAGCGCCGTAATCACTGAGCCACCGCGGCGGGACTGACGCAATTTCGACATTTTTGCCTGTAATTAATTAACTAATTAATCGTCAGTCACCAAACTTGGCTTCTAGGTTCATTTTTTCCTCCTTTATTTGAAGCTACCTTTGGTTTTCTTCTATCTTTATTTCCCGAGTTAAACGCGTGTGCCATGCTTTGTTAACGGACGACACTAGGAGCCATTAAAGGCTTTCGCCTTAAAGGGGTAGAGACATCAAATTCCAAGGTTGTACAAAAGACTGCCATACGTTTCCTTTGTATGTGAGGACCATAAGAGCGAAGTATTAAATTTAAGGGAGGTCTGGAACATATTTTAATTTCATTTTAAAGTTTGTGAAAATGCTCACTCTCGAAGTCTGAGCCATCGCTAGTGCATCAATGTAGGAACAGAGAAGAAAACACAAGCAAGTATTTCCTACGTCATTGCACAGTTTTCTGACGTACGGGACCAAGTTTTGCGGTTTCGCGGCCTAGCAACCTTGGTTACGAGTGCTCACGAGTCTTTTTTTTTTTCTGCACGCTCGCGAGTGCGATGGTGCTTTACGCCCGGCGTTGCCGCAGGCGATGTCGTTGCCGAAAGATCCACTTTTGCAGAGGCATATTGCCCGTGCTCTAATGTAGGAAGCATTCTCTAGTATGTTATGTATTTTCTTGTGCGAACGTGAAGTACGCCGAGCATGCCGGCCGGCCGGCCAGCCTGGATCCCGTCTGCCGGCGTCATAAAAAGGAGCTAAAGTGTGTTCTTGACGTAAATAATAAACCCTGGGATAAAAATGTGAAAAATGTGTCATTTTCGAGGATCGCTGACGAATACTGAGCTGCTGGCAAAGGTAACGACTGTGATACGAGCAAACTTTTTGCCACAACCGCCTCGCAGCTGCCGCTGGCCCGACGTTGCGGTCCGGCTCGCCTGGCGCCCGCTCGCTTCGCTGCTGAAGACGTCGTGGAGATTTACCATACTATTATTTTATTGTGAGATGATGCTGTTGACAGTAAAGCGATGTGTAGAGTAGGCCTTTTATTATAGCGCAGGCGACTTCCGAAGCGCCGGCCGCTGCGACTTCGATGCGGAAGAGGCTATAGGCCTAGCGACGACCACGGCAACCAGGCAGCAGAAGAGCTCGTCGCCCGGAGCGCCCGCGAGCGATGCCGTTGCCGAAAGCTCGAAACATAAGCAGGCATGCTTTGTCGCTGCTCGAGCAGTCTTTCTGAGGGACTGCTGTACGGCGGCGAAGTGCGACACCGGTTGCGGGCGGAGCTTGGGTAGAGCGGCGCAGCGATGCTCACCGCTCCGTGTCCCTGCTTGCAGTGGGGCGGCAGTTCGCAAGCGACGATCAGTGCGGCGCGTCGGCCAAGTGGCCATATGGCTTGATGAATGTTGCTGCGCGTGCATTATTTGTCTAAATAATGATTGCACTTCGCGCTCTGAGCTCGCTACTTGTTTTTTGTCGGCGAATGTTTTCGCTCGGCCACCGATATGCCGTCGGCCAACGGGTCTCGTTTTGGTCGGCGGCGTTGTCACACTAGGACGACGCTTGGTCGTTGGGGTTGGGGCGTCGTGTTGTCGTCGGTGCATTGTGACTGGCTAGTCGGGAAACGACCAGGTTGGCCGACGCGACCGTCGGCGTCGCTGTCGCGTCGACCTCGGGGTCCCGTCGGCCTAGTGTGAACGCGCCTGAACTGCGCGCTGGTCCCAGCCTGCCCTAGTCGTCGCTAGGCCTAGGTGGTCTCGCTTCCGCAGTTGACGGCGCTTTGGAAGTCGACTGTGCTATAATAAAAGACCTACTCATCACATCGCTTTAGTGCGAACTCGTCCCATAGTAGAAGATAAGTTCGATTTCCACGACGCCTTCATCAACGGAGCTAGCAGACGAGCAGCGCGCACGAAGAAGCAGCGTCGAGCTGTCGGGATGGGACAACGTCGGCGTGAGGTCGGCGCTGTTGTCGGCAGAGTGTGACACACGGGTCGGCCGACGGCTGCTATCTCGGCGACGCGACGGCGATGCGCTCGTCAGGCGACGACCGGTGCTCGGTCGGCGTCTGCGCAGTGTGACAGACGCGCCGACGGCACGAAAATCGCTGCCGCCGACCATCGCCAGACTGAAATCGGCCGATCGTCGGCGTAGTGTGAACGCGCCTTTACCATTTGACGTTGCCTACACGCTCGGCGTTCGCTGGCACAATCTGAGCTGCGTCGGGCCTGACGCCTGCCTCCTCTTCGGAATCGCTGGCCAGCGGATCAAAAATGAAGTGGTTGTCGGGGTTCGAACCGCGGCGTCTCCTTCCTCGTCTGCGTCATCCCGCGATTCCTCATAATCGGTGTCTTCGGCGAAATAAAACTCTTCTTTCCGACTCGGAGCTGTTCGACTTGCCCTCCGTCCGGCTCTCCGTGTTTACGCGCACCACGTGCGTGTCAAGCAGACGACATGCCTACACGACGTCACGGCTTTCCGGACCCACGTGACAACGCATTGTCTGGTTTTTGACGTCATGAAACAGCCTGGCAAAACCTGGCAACTACGAACCGAAACCGAAACTGCTGGGTACAAATATTACGATTATTAATTATATAATGCGAGTTCATGCTTCTAAGATGGTGTTCCATGCTCACTGAATCGCTACGCATTATTTACAACCCAGAGATACAACACAAAAATTTGGTGTCTCTACCCCTTTAAAAGAAGCGCAGTGGAAACGAGCGCTCTGCCCATCGCAGGTTGGACGAAGTCGGCCTGTACGATGTGCCGGCCATCATCGACTACGTGCTGGCGGTGACCCGCTGGAGCGAGCTCTTCTACCTGGGCTTCTCGCAGGGGAACGCGGCCGCGTGGGTCACCCTCTCCGAGAAGCCCGAGTACAACGCCAAGGTGGGCGCTGGCTCGATTTGTTTCATCCCTTCCTGCAGTTCGGCTCAAAATGCATGACGAAGCTTAATTCCAAGATGATAGGCTCACAAAACGAGCGCTAGAATATTAAGGCGGAAGCCTTTAATGCCTCATCGTTGTAAGCACGAGTTGTCGACAGAAATGTCAAGCTTTTCAATTGGTCGAAACGGTCGTGACGCCACAGAGCGCGAATTTCAAACGGGGCCAATTGTACTTTGGCTAGTGTCCATGCAACCACTTAAAGGGATCGTATAGTGATGCTCCAAGTAAGTGGGACTGAGTTTAGTTAAATGCTTAGTTAACTAACTAGCCTAACTAACCTTTCTAATCAGGCCAGATAAATAAATAAAACCGAGTAGGAAATTGGTCGAGTTGGGGAATCGAACCAGGGTCTCCGGAGCGCGATACGAGCACGCGAACCACACAGCCATGCCAGCTAGGTTGTTTGGAATGAACAAAGGCGCGTCTAGTGAATACGGTGTCTTCGTCAATTCCCATCTTTCTCCCTTCCCTGACTAAAAAATTAACAACAAGAAACAAAAATGAGAAGTAAAGAAATAAAACAAATAAGAAAAAAGTTAGAAAGTGAGTAAAAATTAAACGAACAAAATAATAACAAAAATATAAAGAAATCAATGCAAACCAGCGCGCAAGGGAAGGCTTTCGCCTTGCAACATTTTAGAGAGCCAAAGTGCCGCCTGAATTTTTCTCAAAAACCGTACAAAAGGTGGTTTCATTCTGGGAGTACGCACCCATGAAGCTAAAATTTTTTAGCTAGCAAAAAAGCTTGCAAGCTTGAGGCCTGCGCAAGGCGCTTTAGAGAATACGGTAGATGAAGCAAGACATACTTCCTAGCTGGAATAATGAAGAGCAAATTCCCTTGGACATGCACGTGTTTAAAAGGGAATCAATGGTAAGAGCTACGGCGGTGAAAAAGCAGCTCCAAGAGTGTCGGCGTCACAGGTGACTCGTATAAGAGGGTGCGCGGGTCGTTTTAATGGGTCGCTTCGTTTGCGTTTCACAACCTGGAAAATGGCCGCACTGAAATACAATTATTTTTTCTTTTCTCACCTTTACTGCCACTGGCTTTTGATAAACCAGCACTTGTGCCAATCAATTGCAAGTTGGATGCCAGTGCTTGAAATCACGAAAAGTTGCATTACCAGTAGGAGAAATGAAGCGAATGATAAACAAATGAGCAAGATTACTAACTGGGTAAACGCCTGTATAAAGCCGCTTGTAGTAATAACGGAGGTGGCATACTAGAATTAGTTCTTCCTCGCCTTACAGAAGGGTTCGGTGAAACTCATCTGCGGCTAACACTTGGCGCGTATGGACAGGAAAGCGTGCCTACTATCCATGACGTAAAGTACATGTTCACTCTCATCCATTGGCATTCGCTCACGCATGTGCAGTAGCGGCGCATAGCTAGCGTGCCGGGGCCGCCGCTGCTGCCGCGCGCTCTCCATCGCCTCTCTCTCTCTCTCTCTCCTCGTTGCTTTCGCAATCCTCTAGGTTTAACCAGAGCTAAGCCACTGCCAATTTTTGTCGAGGTCCGCTTAAAGAGCCCTGTGCGCACCTTCCTTCGCAGGTGCGGCTCCTGGTTGCGCTGGCACCCATCGGCAACGTCACTCACCTCAGGAGCCCCGCAAGACACATGACGTCCTGGTCTCCGCTCCTCACGGTGAGAAAAACGCTCAAGCTATATGGCTCAAGCAAACCTCTGACAGCTGTCGCTGTAAAACCACTGCGTTGTGGTCTTGGGGATAGAAGCGTCACGATGGTCACCCACCGCTCTCAAGACACGCGGCCTCTATCATGTGATGATTTTAAACAAACTGGAGTCAAGCGTCTCTCAGGCTACTTGAAACAGCGACGTGTTCGTGCGAGAGAAGGCTGCTTGAGTTACATTCGGTGTCGAGTGAACGAATTTCCGGTTTCTATCAGAGCTCGGATCAGCCCCTGAGGCTAGCCAACAGGCTAGCCATAACAAATTAATGTGTCGGCACTCGCTGGGATCACCGTTCACGTGAACATCAGCACCGATGGGACAACTATCGAAGAAGAGACGGACAGGAGAACTGCTTGTCCAGCCTATTTGTTCCAATATGCCTGTCTTTTTGTTGAGGAGTACTCGTTCGCTGACTTGTTGGTGCATGCTGTACCTACCTGGGACGAAGAGGCGCCAAGTAAACAAACATGCACTGCGCATATGTTGGTCGTTATCACTCCTATGTCTCTTTCTTGTGCCTGTTCCTTTGGCGCAGTTCGTTTGTTAGTATCTGTGCGTTATTGTTCAAATTCGTAGCTTTTCTGAGTTGCCCTCAGAGTTGCGCCGCTGTTCACAATTCGGAGCATGAATCTAACCTTGCCAACCTTAGCAAGCAATAGAATATTATTTTGAATTTTGATCGTACAGCAACACATTGTAGGGAGAGGTTATTTAATATCGGTGCCGCGGGTGACTGTATGTAGTAAATAACCTAAGGAAGTCGGTCTTTTTATGTCCTCCACCCTTTGGCCCCTCCCATGTTCCCGAAGGCGGCGCTGGTGAAGCTGAACCGCGGCCGCGTCCTGGTGCGGGAGGAGAACCTCAGACGTGCCTCCTACACCGTGTGCGACAGACTCCAGCTGCGCTACGCCTGCTCCACGCCGGGATTCTACTTCCTGGGCATCAACCACGTGCAGCTGAACGTGGTGAGTGTGCTTCACGTGCACTGTACACAACACGGCAAGAGAATGGCTGGCTTGTGCGAGGAGAATTATCATCATCATCATGAGCCTGACTACGCACACTGCAGGGCAAAGGCCTCTCCCATGTCTCTCCAGTTAACCCTGTCCTTCGCCAGCGGCGGCCACTGTATCACCGCAGACTTCTTAATCTCATCCGCCCACCTAACTTTCTGCCGCCACCTGCTACGCTTGCCTTCTCTGGGAATCCACTCCGTTACCCTTAGGGACCAGCGGTTATCTTGCCTTCGCATTACATGCCCTGCCCAAGCCCACTTCTTCCTGTTGAATTCAACTAGGATGTCATTAACCCGCGTTTGTTCCCTCACCCACTCCGCCCGCTTCCGATCTCTTAACGTTACACCTATCATTTTTCTTTCCATAGCTCGCTGTGTTGTCCTTAGCTTAATCTGAACCCTCTTTTTTAGCTTCCACGTTTCTGCCCCATAGGTGAGTACAGGTAAGATACAGCTGTTGTATACTTTTCTCTTGAGGGATATTGGTAAACTGGCATTCATGATGTGAGAGGGCTTAAAGTTCCAAAGTGACTCAGGCTATGAGAGACAGCGTAGTGAAGGGCTCCGGAAATTTCGACCACCTGGGGTTCTTTAACGTGCACTCACATCGCACAGCACACGGGCCTCTAGAATTTCGCCTCCATCGAAATTCGCCTGCCGCGGCCCGGATCGAACCCGAGTCTTTCGGGTCAGCAGCCTAGCGCCATAACCGCTGAGCCAACGCGTCGACTAATGGTATTCTTAGCTCGGAGAAGTGATATCATACATAGCAGTTTTAAAGGGGACCATTCAAAGTCGTAGGAGCCCCTGACGACAAGTCAGCGACTCGCTCCCTCCTCTCTTTCTTGGCAAGGCCACCAACACTGAGCCTAGTGAAACGGAGTGCGTCGCAAACTGTATAAACTGAACAGAGATTTGGAGTTGTGCCCTTGAAATACATACTGATTTGCTTGAAATCCCTGCTCATGACTTACTGAAATCGATACAGATAGCGCAAATGCACTACTAGCCTGCCAAGCCGTCTTTTCGCGCTGCGTTCCATGCTAATACCATTGCACTATGCATTCACCATCTCTCGTATTAAATGCCTCATAGTGTTATATATTGCGTCTGCAAAATCTTATGGTTCACGCGATCAGAATACTAACCTAATGGTCATGAGGCTTTAAACGGCTGGTACATGACAGCTATATTCTTTCAGTATATGAACTTGACAGAAGCCAACAGCCACAGAAACCAAGGGGCACAGGGGATTTTTTTTAAGTTATTTATTTTGTGGTGTTGATCAATTTAGAATATTACTGAATATGTTATCGTTTAAAGATAACTGATTAGAAAAGCAGAAGAAAAAACAACCACCTGCCGCCGGTGGGATCCGAACCCACGACCTCCGAATTACGCGTCCGGTGCTCTACCTCTGAGCTACGGCGACGGCTGTCAATTCTGCTGTCGGGGGTATTTATGTTTGCAAGTAACCTAACCTTGAGAGTGTTCATCAGCTCCACCCACGTTCACAAGCGGCGGAAGTAGAACGTCCTGAGTTACCGCAGGTGTGACGTAGAACGTCATCGAACGGAGAGGGTGGAAGCTGCGTGAGAACCCTCTTATGCTTCCTAAGGCGTCAAGGCTGCCAGAATCGAGGCCCTCGCTAAGCAATTAAGCAAACAAGGGAAGGGGATGAGGGGCTCGTTATAAATATGACAGAAGCCAACAGCCGCAGAAACCAAGGGGCACAGGGGATTTTTTTTAGTTATTTATTTTGTGGTGTTGATCAATTTAGAATATTACTGAATATGTTATTCAGTAACATATTCACATATTCAGTAACATATTCACTAACGATAACATATTCAGTAATATTCTAAATTGATCAACACCACAAAATAAATAACTTAAAAAAAATCCCCTGTGCCCCTTGGTTTATGTGGCTGTTGGCTTCTGTCATATTTATAACGAGCCCCTCATCCCCTTCCCTTGTTTGCTTAATTGCTTAGCGAGGGCCTCGATTCTGGCAGCCTTGACGCCTTAGGAAGCATAAGAGGGTTTTCACGCAGCTTCCACCCTCTCCGTTCGATGACGTTCTACGTCACACCTGCGGTAACTCAGGACGTTCTACTTCCGCCGCTTGTGAACGTGGGTGGAGCTGATGAACACTCTCAAGGTTAGGTTACTTGTAAACATAAATACCCCCGAAAGCAGAAGAATTGACAGCCGTCGCCGTAGCTCAGAGGTAGAGCACCGGACGCGTAATTCGGAGGTCGTGGGTTCAGATCCCACCGGCGGCAGGTGGTTGTTTTTTCTTCTGCTTTTCTAATCAGTTAATTTAAACGATAACATATTCAGTAATATTCTAAATTGATCAGCACCACAAATAAATAAATAAATTAAAAAAATCCCCTGTGCCCCTTGGTTTCTGTGGCTGTTGGCTTCTGTCATATTTATAACGAGCCCCTCATCCCCTTCCCTTGTTTGTTTAGTATATGAACTTGTTAGACATAACCAAGCCACTCTTTTACAAAGGCTTTTAATAACGAGATTACAGTAGCATTTATTCCCTGAGCTTCACTAATAAACGCTTCTAAAACACGTTTGGCAGGAGATAATGATATGTAATGATCTTAATTATGCATTACTTACGAGCAATGCACCGACAATTTTTTCTTCATCTCTCTCAAGAACACGTCACCACCCGTCATTTAATTGCTGAAAATACACAGATTCAAATAACCTAAAAACAATCGTTTTCTTGCAGAAAAACTACAATTATATAATTTTTCGCTACACAATTTGTTTTCCTGATGTGTCTCTAATATTTAAATTTTAGATATCTTGTGTTCTTCTAAAGTAACTGCTTTTCAAGTACATTCGCACAGTAAGTGTGGAAAAGATGAAGCGTACGTGAAAATAGGTGAACCGCACGGATACTGCATTAAATTTAAAACAAATTTTGTACAAGTATGCTACCTCTTCAAGCCTATGATTTTAATTTGTTCAGAAAGAAATGTACGCTCTCAGCACCTCCTAGAATGGCTTTTGTTCCACGTTCCCGACTAGTCACACGTCGATTTTCAGCGTGAGTCGAATGTGGTAATTTTGATTACGATATTTGAAAAAGTTCAAATCTTTTACTTTAAAGGACTTCTGTTGCCGTTTCACCTTAATCTGTACCCTTACGTACAGTGGTAGAGAGGTTCGGGAAGTCTTGCTCATCCGTGCCCCCCCCCCCCCCCCCAAAAAAAAAAAAAGGCTTGCCGTTCTGGTATGTAGTGCTGCACTGATGATGCCTGTGAAGGTCCAAAGATGTCGGGTGCCGATGTTAAGAGTTCTGACCCACCTGAGATCTAGAGCAGCAGGAGCGCCTAGTTTCACTATACTGCCGCAAATCTTTGTACTGTTTGTTCATTCTTCAAAGCTGCCGGCACGCCGCTGCATCGCTTCGTTTGTGACGCAAGACGCGCCTAGAATTATCTCGAGTGATCGCATCCAGGCGGAGCCGATTCTACGTTGTTCCAGAGTGTTCCAGTAACTTTCCAAGCTGTATCTCGAAAGTTCGCCATCAGCTTTAAAAAGAACTTTTTGCTACGTCGCTGCCTACTGATTCATTCATTCATTCATTCATTCATTCATTCATTCATTCATTCATTCATTCATTCATTCATTCATTCATTCATTCATTCATTCATTCATTCATTCATTCATTAAGTCCTCAAAGGCCCCATTTAAGGGGTATTACATGAGAGGTGGGCAGGGAGTACGGCAGTCATGACAGAAAAAAATGATTTTCGACGGCAGTCTTGAATTAATGAAGATCTTCAGGGGAAGCGATATGGCCGGGAAGGTCGTTCCAGTCCAGGGCAGTACGGAGGAAAAAGGATTTTTGGAACGTTGTGGTATGGGCGCGCTGGGGGTAGACTGCTCTGAGATGGCTGTGACGGGATAAACGATGGGCTGGGCGGATGAGTGCGTTGTTCGGTGGCAAGCTGTGAAAAAATGTATGATAAAGAGAAAGGCGAGCTAGTTGACGACGGGATGCTAAGGTACGAAGTTCAAGTCGAGATTTTAGTCCAGTTACACTAGCGCGATAAGAGTACTCTGAAAGAATAAATCGCGAAGCGCGATTTTGAATAGATTCCAGTAAATTCGACAGGTTGGTTTGGTGAGGATCGAATATATAACTGGCGTACTCTAGTTTAGGTCGGACAAGTGATATATAGGCAATTAGTTTGACGGAAGGGCGTGCTAAGGAAAAGTTACGCCGTAAGTAGCCAAGGACGCGATTGGCTGAGTTAGCTATATTAGTAACATGACTGTGCCAGGATAGGTCACTGGAGATATGGACATCTAGGTACTTAATATTGCCGGTTTGAGTTATGGGACAACCGTAGAGGAGGTAGTTGGGAGGTGAGAAGTTACGTCGGCGGTGAAAAGAGACTAAAAAGGTTTTAGTGACATTTAGTTTCATGAGCCAGGTATCGCACCACTCTTGCACTTTAACGAGGTCGTTCTGTAGGACGGCAACATCTGATTGGTTATTTATGGAGCGGTAAATCACACAATCGTCGGCAAACAGGCGTATGTTCGATGACATGTTATTTGGCAGGTCATTAATATCAATTAGGAAAAGAAGGGGGCCTAAAACAGTACCTTGAGGAACACCCGACCGGGCATGGGAGAGAGCGGATGAATGGGAGTTGGCGACAACAAACTGGAGACGATTGGTTAGAAAACTGCTGATCCAGGTGAGCACACAAGGGTCTAAATTAGGCATGACAGTTTGAGTAGCAGGTGACGATGCGATACTTTGTCGAATGCATTCTCGAAATCTAAAATAAATGCGTCAGTGGGTGTATTAAGGCCAAGGTTGGTGTGAATATCATGAAGGAAAAGAGCAAGCTGTGATTCACAAGAGTGACCTTGATGGAAATCATGCTGATTGGGGTGGAAAAAGTTGACCGATGAAAGGAAAGGTTTGGTTTGGTTTGTGGGGTTTAACGTCCCAAAGCGACTAAGGCTATGAGAGACGCCGTAGTGTAGGGCTCCGGAAATTTCGACCACCTGGGGTTCTTTAACGTGCACTGACATCGCACAGTACACGGGCCTCTAGAATTTCTCCTCCAAAGAAATTCTAGCCGCCGCGGCCGGGATCGAACCCGCGTCTTTCGGGACAGCAGCCGAGCACTATAACCGCTGAGCCACCGCGGCGGCCGATGAAAGGAAAGATGCAACCTGGGAATAAATAATATGCTCCATGATTTTTGAACAAACACTTGTGATAGATATTGGTCTGTAGTTGGTGGGGCATGAACGGTTACCTTTTTTTGAAGACAGGAACGACCTTCCCAATCCTCCAGTCAGCAGGAATGGCACCACTAGTTAGCGATTGCTGAAATATGAGTGACAAAACAAAACTACTGACTTGTTTAGTATTTTTAAGCACTTTGGCATTAATGCCATCTGTTCCCACGGCGGATGAATTTTTTAGTTTGTCGATTACATTAGAGATACCGAACGGGTCGAAGTTTATGGGATACATTTGAGGATGAGCATAATTCGGGGGTGAAGGGAGGTGCACAAGTGTCTCATTGGTGAAAACAGCGCAAAATGCACCGTTTAGTACACCAGCAACTTCGTGTTCAGGAACATTGCAGCCGTCGTTATGGAAAAAAGAAATACTGGTTGAAACTGAAGGATTGATTGTTTTCCAGAACTGTTTTGGGTCGTTACGCAGCATAGAGGGCAGAGTGTTGTTGAAAAAGTTGTGTTTGGCGGTATATAAAGATTTTTTGTACTCGCTGGCGGCGCGAAAATACTTATCCCATGCAGCGTCGTTGTTAGAATGCTTTGCAATGCGAAATAGCCTTTTTTTTCTTGTTATTCAACCGGTTTAGTACAGAATTGAACCATGGCGACTGTGCACGCTCTGTTATTGTGATAGTGGGGATGTACTTTGCGATTAGACGGAGCATTTAGGTTTTAAAAAGTTGCCAGTTAGTATCAACAGGACGCTCTTTATAACTGGCCGCGAAGGTGTCACAAAAAGATGCCAACTCTGTATTCATACCTGCATAATCACTTTACCATAAAGAATCAGTTTTTTTTGTTTTTTTTTTTTGCTTCTGAGTGAACTTCACTGGAAAGAGCCACAGATTACAGCGTGATCGCTCGGGGACGGGAGAAAGATAAGCGAAGAAAAAATATCGGAGTGGGTTGTTAAAATGAGGTCCAGGATATTAGAGGAGTGGTCTGTAATGCGTGTAGGTTCTGTGACCAGCTGTGATAGACCGAAAGTCAGGCACGTGTTCATGAATTCACATTCGTTGTTGCACTTTGACAAGGTGGAAACAGGGTTAGTCCAGGTTATCGAGGGATAATGGAAGTCACCAAAAAGAACGACGGGGGTGTTATGATACATGGTTGTTATAGCTTGCAATGATTCGTAAAATAAAGGTAAGAAAGAGTCGTCGTTAGTTGGGGGTCGATAGCAAACACCAATTAGGAAGCGCGGAAAGGTAGCATTGCAACATATCCAGATTATTTCTAAAGGGGTCGAGATATTAACGAGCGTGCAGCGCAGCGATCGGTTAGCGGCGATTAGAACACCGCCACCGCGCGCATTGCCGGGTCTATCTTTGCGAAAGATATCAAAGTGAGGGAGTGAAGGCAATATTTCGAGATCAGTTATTGATGGATTTAGCGGGTGCAAGTCAGCCCAAATAGCGAGACTTGTTTAGAAGCCATTTTCTCCGTCTTCCTGCTCTCCGGACTGCAGTCACCACTACGTGACAATACACATATCAAGAAGGAACTCTGTGGCATGACTAGTTTTAACCAATACTACACCTGTTGACCGCAGCCTTTGCCTACTTCAGCTCTAACATTGCGGAAGAACATCGTCAAGACCCGCACTCGTTAAATATTTTAGGAATTTAACTGTATGAAGCAATAGATTAAGGACTGGCATTTCCATGTTGTAATTAGAGAAACATTTCTGCATAAATACATTTGTCTGTGTTTCAGATTTCATTTTTGAAGTATGTACATGTATAAATTTTTGTGTATAGAGTTATATATATATATATATATATATATATATATATATATATATATATATATATATATATATATATATATATATATATATGTGTGTGTGTGTGTGTGTGTGTTGACTCGGTATAATGCTTTCTGGTGCACGCGCGTAAAATATTATTTGATCGTATTTTGTGCTGTAGTGCAAGAATTTCTGCAGAAACTAATCTAATCATTGTGTGTAATTTTTTGTGTGATTTTAAACCCCTGTACGCTGCCATCAAAGGGGGCAAGGGCCTTAGTCAAGCTGCTTAACTAGCAGCTTTTAGTCCTTGCCCTCACATTTTTTCTGTACCAGGATAAATGTGGAATAAATGAATGTGAATTGTACTTAAACTTCACATTTTGCCTCTGGAACAATCATCAACTGTTCCGGTGTGATGACTTTTTGTAAGTCTGTAGTTCAGCCATTAAAACTGTGCATAATAGACAGATATGTTTGAATTTCTTATGGTGCTATCCGGTAGCAGCTCCGAGGGGCTGAAATCCTATTTCCCGCTTGCAACCAGACGGCCTCTTCGTGCCGTGTCTTGTGCTGAACCGAAGTGCACTTGTAAGTTGAGCGATGTTGTGCTGCTCACGTGTGCCTTGTTTGTCTCTGCTTCCTCGCATGGAGACAAGGCTACCAGTGTACATGGCACACTACCCGTCTGGAGGTTCCCAGAAGAATATGGAGCAGTTCTTCCAGGTGTGTACGTGGTTGAAGATGCGTTATGCGGTGGGAAATTTTAGCGTTTAAGTAATTTTCATAAGCAAAAGTGTCCGGATAGAGCAGACCGGCTCTTGATAGCTGATATATCAAGACTGTTTTTGCTTCTTTTCCAGAGATCATCATAACGGTGAAACAGATGAAAACTGCCTATACCTTTTGTAAATATTGTTTGCGTTGCTTCCACTGGCCATGTTTGCGGCAGCAAAATAGGCTTTATATTGCTGAATAAATTGGATTTAAAGATAGAATATACTGTGTTAATTTGTTTCAAACTTGGTACGTGAATAGTGAAAACGGCTCCGTGATCATAGTTTTTTAAAAATAAAGATGACTGCGTAGCTTAGTTGCAGTGATCCTCGTAAAATTGTCCAAATATCATGGCACAGTTTTGGGGGGAAACGGGCGTTGGCGTCGGTTGCCGTGTTCGTTTTTTACCCTAGCTGGCTCATAAACAGCGCAGTTTTCTGTAACGTAACATGTTTTTAGTTACAACGCGACAACCAATCGACGCAGGCAAAATTCAAATTTACCTCATTGTCTATTTAAGTCACCGCAGTCTTTGTTACGCGGCGAGGGAGTGAGTGAACACTCAGCATGACATCCGGTGATCGTTTGATGTTCCACTGCGCACAACCAGATATCACCTGAGCTCAAGGCCAAACTTCTTTCTGAGCAGGTTTGGCGGCAGTAACTTATGTACCGACAACAACTGTGACTCGGCCGCGTTCATAGGGAACAGCGTTTGGCTTTATGTGTACACGCATAAAATGCTTCCAAGCGACGCTATTCCCGAGAGACGCGTGAATATGGTTTGTCAGACCACGCACGTAATGCGAAAGAAGCCATGGACTTCTTGTTCTTCCGGACGTGCGACGCCAGATCAGTACATGAGCGTTTCTGCCCTTCGTCTAGGTTGGAACATGTACTACATTTTCGGACAAAAATTTTAAATACTGTAAAATGGCGAGTTAATGTTATAGAAATATTGAAGGTAAATGTCCATTCTTTCGATGTGTAGCAAAATCTTTCTTTCAAAGTTTTCTTTCCATCTCTCGTATCGAGCAGTTAAAACTGGCACAGAAAACCAATAGGGAACGTTTTTAACGACAGCAAGAACATTAACAGCGAAAAAAATGGCAGCCTGGCGAGGGTAAATCTGCGGATATATTGACTGTTATAGCGAAATCTTACAATTTATTCAAAAATCGCGTTTATAGGCCCTTTCCCGTTCAAAAATGCTTTTCTCCACAATTGTTGGGTGGGATTAAGGCTGCTACTCTGTACTCTGTTTGATAGTGCCATAGCCAGGAACAGTGCGGCGGATTTTTTCTGTCCTAAAGGAATAAACCATTGAAATAGGTGCCAGATACAATGCCTAACGCTCGCTTTGTCCAACACTTAAAAAATGCAGCAATTTTTTTTTCTCCAACACAGATTCGTCGAGCGAAGCAGTTCCTCAAGTATAACTACGGCCTGCCGGGGAACCTTCGGCGGTATGGTCAGGTGGGTCCGGTTGGTCGCCGTGCTTCTATGGGAATGATTTTCAATCGGCTCCACTCACTGAATATTATTTGAATCTTTCTAAGCCTAATGGGAAAAATATAATCTGTGTTTGATTCTTTTGTCCGTAACTCATAGAGAATTCATGAGTGATTATCTACCATCGCGCTTAATCGGCGTCAGTCAGCATTATTCGGGAAACCCTTGCAGTTGACTGTCGTATTTGCTCCATTAAGTAACTCTCTCGCGAACAGATGAAGCACCCCTGCTTTAGCTTGAAGCACTGCGCTTTTTCCCTTCGCGTAACAAACGCTGCACATTCTTGTGGCGCGCAGTCTGCTGCTGCTGTTGATAGTTAATGCTAGCAGGCGGCCATTTTTGAATGTCGCAACAAGACAGGACACTACGCATTGATGTAAAGCGCCATCTGTCTCGTGTCAAGACTGCTATATCGGACCCTACTGGACGAACTGCCAATAAGAATGTTCCACGAGGAATCCGAGGACCAATAGAAGCCACAAGTGGCCTCACAGGATTCCTTGCTCCGACTTGCAATATTGAGAATCGTAGCAACTTGCTGCTGCTAGGCTTCACGCTGAGTGGTGTGAGTTCTCCTAATGTGTAATCTATAGTTGCGCTTTCTTTACCCATCAATGTCGGCTGCTACGCAAGTACTTGTTGCTTTAAAATAATGTATTTCAGTATGCTATCGAGCACGGAAACCGAACTGAGGAGTGTGTTTTGTTTTATTTTGAAGGTTGGTCGTGCAGAATAAGTATTGTTACTTTTTTTGCCCCGTATTCACTTTTTGAACCCTTTATTTAAACCTTTTCCGCGTGTATTGAACGCACCCCCCAAGTTTCGAGAGATTTTTGGAGAAAAAAAGTGCATTCTTTACAAGAGTTCTTTAAAACGGCATTTGTTGCTCCAATATACTCGTATGACATTTCGTGGCGTCACCGATGGCAGTCCAAACAGTGGTCTCACTACCTTACTTGAGATTGCGCCACCCGTGCACAATTCAGAATCCGCATCCACAACCGCACGCAGCGAAGCATGTTCCACGTTTCTTAGCAACACCTGAATGAAGATAGAGTTGCCAAACCGGTAGAGGACCATGGCGACGAGCGACACCTGCTGAGCCCATCTTGATAGCATGACGATGGAGATCGAAATAGGCATGAGGCACTCAAAATGTGAGCAGCGGTTCATTCATTCATTCATTCATTCATTCATTCATTCATTCATTCATTCATTCATTCATTCATTCATTCATTCATTCATTCATTCATTCATTCATTCATTCATTCATTCATTCATTCTGTAAAAAGGAAGATGGGCAGCGGCGGCAGCCGCACCGCCCGTGCCCGGTGTCAGGTCGCGGCACTGATCCTCGGATCTTAGACCGCTATTTTGGATAGCTGTCTTTAAGCTTTTAAGCTGTTTCCCCTGTAATTCCTGATATAACTCATTCGTCGACACTACTGCATCGTCTCTTTAGGGCGCGCAGTATGTGGCCACAGGAAGCCGAAAAAGTTCACAGTGACATGTAGGAGCTGTGTAATGCAACATAAGTGCCGGAGATGGCTGTGACTACGAATTTGTAGTTTCGGTTTTCGTTCCTGGTAGCAAGAACAGCTGAGTGGCCCAGCGATTTTTATCAGGCCAGCTGCAAAACTCTTCATAGGGCCCAAACATTGATTTCCTGAGCTCTACTGGAACAACAACAATAACACTTCGTGCTGAGATTAGTTGGTGCATGATAACACTACACAACCGGAGGTTTACAGACTCTCACGCCACTTGTGGTGTTCACTCGAACTGTTCAGCGCAGCTCGAAACTTCAACGTAGCGGAGAGGCTAAAAGCTGCTAGACGCAACTGATAGCTCACAATCCAGCTCAGGCGGAGCGACCACCTTGAAACAATCGCCAAGTGGCCACTGGGGACAGTCGGGGTTTGAAGCGGGGTTTCCCAGCTTCTAAGACCCATGAAGCTTGAGTCTATCCCGGGTTCCCCAATGTAAACCATTATACCGCACTGTGTTTCGCCCGTATTGTGCGCTTTCGCCTCAGCGCCAGCGATTCGACTGTTCGCTTGATACAACCACTTGCCTCGGCGATTTTCTCGGATGCATTGTGGGGCCGTCTGCCTTTCTTCTACGACGACGCGTTCGCAGGTGGTTCGGTTCTATGAAAATACCTGGCTTTACTAGTTTTCCCTCGGAAGGTGAAGAGTTATGTTGCTTCTGATTTTGAGTAGTTAGCGAAATAAAAGAAATAGTTCGCGACCATCGGAGTCGCTGCAGCTCAGATCCCTGCGATTGCGAAATTTCATAAGCAGGGAGATCAGTTCCTCCTAAATTAATAAATGATTTAGAGCACAGAATCGGTATTCTTGATATGCATGCACGGTTTTCATTGTGTTGAAATGCAGTAGAACGCCCCGACCCTGGCTAATTCTCCTTTGTGCATGAGTGTAAAGTTTAATAACTTTTGAGAGCACCGCGAAACTATGCGACGATCGCAGCAAAGCAGGACTGTCGTATAAACGGATTATACGACTACGATTCTAGAGGAAGGTACTGAGCGCCCGCTTAATTCAAGAACCGGACTCTCTCACATCCAAGGCCTTCTGGTCTCATACCAGACAGCCGCCTCGGTGGCTCAGTGGTTATGGTGCTCGGCTGCTGACCCGAAAGCTGCGGGTTCGATCCCGGCCGCGGCGGTTGAATTTATTTGGAGGAGAAATTCTAGAGGTCCATGTACTGTGCGATGTCAGTGCACGTTAAAGAACCCCAGGTGGTCTAAATTTACGGAGCCCTGCACTACGGCGTCTCTCATAGCCTTAGTCGCTTTGGGACGTTAAACCCCATAAACCAAACCAAACCATCATACCAGACAGTGGCCTGAACGCAAGAACGAACAAAACTCGAGAGGAAGCGCCGTGTGTCAGTTTTCAAGCCTAGCCATAAAACAATGAAAGGCTGAAGGCGTTGCTTTTTAGCGTATCAGGGTTAGGTCTCGGCTCTCACGTGCCCTGGGAGAGAAGGAGTACAGACAGTACCTTCAAGAAGGTTTGGTTTACGAAGGCGCTCTGGAGTTTTCGTTTGTTTAGCACGTTCACGCATCGCAGGGTAGCATCTGCGGAACGAATGTTTTGCTTCGATTCTTCGCTTAATTCCGACCGGCTAAACGACCATTTCGACCTGGTGAACCAGAACCAAGAAATCAGCATCGGTTCCCGAGTGTTGTGCGTCATATAAAGCTGCTCTTCCTCTATTTCGCATTAACGCGGGTGTAGAATGCGGGGAAGCGGCACGGCCGGCCCTTGTATGCGGCCATGCTGCACCGAAAGCATTTTGTCGAGTGTACCGCTGGGTAGACTCAATGTGCCTCTCTCAAGCTAAAAACTATTGTCGTTATCTGTGCGAGGAGAGAGCTCGCCTAGAACAGAGTTGCACTTTTTTCGACGTGGCCTGAATCAAAGAAGAATGCATCTGGCTTCTGGTGAAAACCGGACACGATAGTACCTTGACCTCACCACCCAAATGCTGCTTCAAAGTTAATGCAAGCTGGTGTGATAGGAATAGTAAACGAGAAACTATCTTTCGATGTCTTGGAAACGGGCTATCGCTCAGTGCCATCGGATCATTGCAGCCTCGAGGAAATGAGGCTGCAGAACTGAACCACGAAGGACCGTTTTATTCACCCGCCTGCCTTGATACAATGCAGTACTGGGCATTCAGCACGGACAAAAATCCCGAGGAGAGCTTGACTGACGCGTGACATCGGTCAGTCGGAATCCATTAAAAAAAAAAAAACAGATTCATCTGTAGGTGCTATGATCATAGCTTTTCACCTTCATCACATGCCCACACTTTATTATTGGAGACTTTTAAAGAGAGACGCACACATGAGCGCATCCTCATGCTTCGCAAAATCATCCACATGTCATCTGGCAACCAGGCATTCTTTTTTGGGGCTTCTAGAGAGCGTGAAATTCGACAAACCCGCCCACTAAACATTGTTACTTTCAGAGAGCACATAGACTGTTTTAAGTTTTCCATTTTTCCGCTTAGCTTCTGAAATTTGGAACGATCTAGGTGGCTCATTTCGCTCATTGCCACTTGAAGAGTTTGTTCTTCAGTTGGCTACCTATGTGATGTGTTGATCTGTTCTGAGTATTTACATTGTTATTTGTGCTCTTATTTTGTATGGAATCTATACCTACTCCTGCTATGTCGGAAGTGTTTGCAGCAATTGTGAATAATAAAAAATGAGCACTTCTTGCCCCTGAACATGGGACGGAAACATAACACATAAGAATGAAATGAAAAAAAAAACACAGCTGCCGGAATACAGCCTGATATATTTTTAAAACTACTTGCAATCACTGGTGGAGTGTGAAAGAAAATTACAGAGAGAAAATGTGAACCGACAAAAAACAGGCGCATTAAATCAAACATGTGGATACATGTAAAGGTAGAACATGTAGCAACTAAACTGGGCAGAATGGAAGGGAATTCAAAAAGGGTAACAATAAATTGAAACATCACTGCAGTATACCGGAAAAAGCGAAAGCTGCAAAAAAGAAATGGGAAATAGACTTCCGAAAAATGACAAAACCACAGTGACATTCAAATCGCAGTTCTGTAAAAATATTTGACGGAGCTCCTCGAAGGAGGACCTAAGTCCTCGTTTCTCCTATGCCATGTTTGCGAATATTTCGTGTCACATTCGTGTCACATATCCCATTCGCAGCCCGTGGCGCCCCGCTACGACTTTTCCCGAGTCGGCGTTCCAGTGGCCTTCTTCTCCAGCCTGGCTGACTACCTGGCTCCTCCCGAAGACGTGGCTACCCTCAGGGCCAACCTGCGACACGTGCTTGTCTACGACTACGTGGTGCCCGACCCAAATTTCTCGCACCTGGATTTCGTGCTCGGGGTCCGAGCCTACGAGATCCTCTACAAGACAGTGCTCCAGCTGCTGGATATCTGGAGTCGAGACTACCTCATTGTGTGACGGACCACGGCTACAGTGCCAACGTCCACAGTTCCTCCGCGCCTTCTCTTCTGAACTGTGCTTTGACAACAGTGCAGTCATATGTCGCGCCAGAAGCCACCACCAGAAGTCAAATACGAGGTTTATAGCAGAAATGGAAATTAGGGCTTGTATATTCATTCCCACGAAGCCACAATAGCGGCAACACTTTTTCGTCGACACCGTACAGCCCATAAACACAGGGGCCATCTGCGAATGCACAGCTGACGTGTTGATGAACACGATCATCATCATCGTCAGCCTGACTATACCCACGGCAGGGCTCAGGCCTCTCCTATGTCTCTCCAATTAACCCTGTCCTTCACCAACTGCGGCCACCGTATCCTTGCAAACTTCTTAACCTCATCCGCCCACCTAACTCTCTGCCGTCCCCTGCTGCACTTGCCTTCTCTCGGAATCCATTCTGTTACAGCCAAGGACCAGCGGTTATCTTGCCTTCGGAACCAGATTCGGCTATTCTAAATCTCTCTCGTGAGTCAGCCATCAACTGCAGGGACAAATACAGCAGGGTTATCACCAACGAGGAATAGGCAGCAGCAGCCATGGAAAATAAGCGCTGCACTACTGATGCTAATGGCGTCATATGACGTCATTCCAGTGGCAGAAGGAACCACACTAGAAAAAGAGGTTTACAAAGTACGAAAGGTGAGAAACGTTGTTGCCATAATTTGTAGGAATACTCATGTTGTTTCTTCGAGTGCACCAGTATCGTTGACTGGGCATTGGCAGAGCCGATTTCTACGTGACACTTCAATTGGAAAGGAAATTCGGAGCGTCTGTGTATGTGTATTCGTGGTTACATCACTCAACAATGCTGCCTGCTCAGGGCGAGTGTTAATATTGCGTTTGCACCAATGCACTGTAATAGGGATGTTGTGCCAAAGTGGAAGTGGAATCGGTGGGAAATCATCGTTGGAGCAGCTGCGGACAATGTTTGGCGGGCTTACCTGAAAACATTTTCGGCAGCAAGGGCAGTGCTCTTGCTCAAATAGAAGAAATCTCCATTAAAGTTCTGCAATTCCTTGCCTCCAGTGCCTGCCGTATTACGAAGGTGATCCATAAAGGGAGACGCCGAGAGGTCAAATGGATAAATATTATTCTACGGGTCCATGAACTGATACTGTGCCACTGACACACGTTCCTGATACACACAATACAGTTGTCATGCTTGTCGAAACGTTTATGCGAGCCGCATACTTATGCAGCCATGCCGGCATAGAAAAAATCTCCGAGTCGTTGACCATACGTTGGCTGGTTGATTTGTTGGGTGTAGTGTTGCAGAGCGACTCAGGCTTTGAGGGACGGCGTAGTGAAGGGCTCCGGATAATTTCGATCACCTGGGGTTCTTCAACGTGCACTGACATCGCTTAGTACACGGGGCAGTTGCATTTCGACTCCATCAAAACGCGACCACCGCGGCCAGGATCGAACCCGCGTCTTTCGGGTGAGGAGCCGAGCATCACAAACACTGAGCCACCGCGGCAGCTATGTTTTAGTTTTGCAGGCTACGCAGGTGCTCATTAAAGATGTTGTGGACACAGTACTCTACATGTTAGTTCCTTAAGCAGTATAGTCAAGTCGAATGTAAATTGCTGTTTATGTCCATGGACTGAAAGATCGTTGCTCAATCTTTATATCTGTTCTGCCAGTATGCAGCTGAGTATGCCAAATTCAAATGTCTTTGCATGACATGTAATTAGTACCATATGCCTGAACAACCTGCTAATAAATCTGTGTTGCAGAGCTGGTCTTTAATACGATAACCTGAAAACATTGCACACCTGAATATTTGGCGGAAGTTCCGGGAGCGCAGCCGTCTTGCATTAGATAATGCGCAGGCCTAACGCAACATATTCAGTTTATAATAGCTGTGTGGTAAATATGCGATTTTACGGTACGGTCCTGGAGGTAAGCGAGAAGAAGTGGCGGGATATCACACCCGTCAGAGCTGAAGTTGCCTTACTTTATCATTCACCTTCGTACTACTCAAATGAAGTATACCGCATTATCGATACAAAGTACGCGGTGACCTTAAAGTTACAAAAAAGTAAAATTTTCTCATTTCGAAAGTAGAGACAATAGCACGATGCGATCCGGAGAAAAATATACAAAGGAAACGCTGGTATTTGTTTTTAACACAAAACTTCCTTGCAGAAATATTTACATTCTCCACCAAACGGTGGCAGTTTAGCTCTTCAGTTGTCAGTCCTTAATACAGGGTCGCTACAGCGTCACTTTTCGGTGACGAATATGGAAATAATTTTTTCTGGTTATTAAGAAATCTCATCTCGTTTCGGGTATTTTTGTGAAAACCGCATCGCCTTAGTCTCGCTACTTTTCGAATGACTGAATTGTTAGTTTTTCAGTGATTTATGGGCCACCTGTATATACAGGTGCATTTCCTTAGCTTTTCTCGTTTGATAGCCCTGTTTCTTATGTTGCCATCATTCTTTGCTCGTCTGTTGTATTTTGTACAACATTCTTTTCAGTAACCTGCTGAAGGTTGTTTCATGTATAGCACCGTATTATTGTACTTGTACACATTGGTGTGCTTGCCTTGTTCAGTGCTTTCACAAATCGCACATACCAGTTTTGAGGGGTTTTGGTCCTGGTCTCCGCGACCAGGACTAACCGGCTGCAGTCTCAGGTACCCAGGAGCATTTGCATACTCAGGTGAACAGTAAAAAATCGGCGTGTTATTTTTTACAGAGGACAGGAATTCTCTACAAATGTAATATTGATTTTTCACTGCTGTGGACTTTAATTCTGCAATGGGCAATGATTCCCATTATTGAAACCAAAGTGCTTAATAAAGTAGTACAGTGTGTGTCGAACAACTACGAAACACATTGTTGGCGGTCACTTTGTTCATATACAGGAAGTTCCATATAACATAAGCCGAGGCGTAAATACTGCATCGCAGTTATGTGAAATAAGGGCCATATTTTTTCCATCGTGTCAATTACTACACCTATTGCAGTCATTACAGTTGTCAGTTACTACAGCTAGTACAGTTATTACAGCTCAATTACTAGTATTCTTAAAGTGTGCCTAATTAATTGTTAGCAAAGAAAATTTATTCAAGTATTATAGTATTCATTTCACACTCAAACGCGTTTCCTTGGGATGTAGAGTGGGTTGAGGAATGGTCTATTCAGATTCTTTGCACCACATTACCCCCTGCAGGGCCGTTTTATGCGAAGCATACTACTTTAGCTACCACTTCAGCCCTTCACCGTGGTTATGCGCCTCCAAATCACGTGATACATGACGTCACACCACCTGACACGATGACGTCACGACAGTAGAGAAACGGGGGCCCACCTCGCGCCGTCGCTGTGGTTGTGCGCCTCCAAATCACGTGATACATGACGTCACACCACGTGACACGATGACGTCACAACAGTGGAGAAACGGGGGCCCACCTCGCGCCGTCGCTGTGGTTGTGCGCCTCCAAACCACGTGATACATGACGTCACACCACGTGACACGATGACGTCACGACAGTGGAGAAACGGGGGCCCACCTCGCGCCGTCGCTGTGGTTGTGCGCCTCCAAATCACGTGATACATGACGTCACACCACGTGACACGATGACGTCACGACAGTGGAGAAACGGGGGCCCACCTCGCGCCGCCGCTGTGGTTGTGCGCTTCCAAATCACGTGATACATGACGTCACACCACGTGACACGATGACGTCACGACAGTGGAGAAACGGGGGCCCACCTCGCGCCGTCGCTGTGGTTGTGCGCCTCCAAATTACGCGACACGATGATGCTTCGCATTCTCCAGGCTTAACCAAGTTAAGCCTCAGCCATTTTTTTTTTCCAGCATTTAAAGAAAGTCCACACAATGAGATGAAAAAACACGTGACTGCGCCCTCGCACTAAACCGCGTTTTGAAATAACCAGGCGCGCACGCTGACCATGGCAGCATGTGCGGCCACGACTGAATTCAAGGAGCTGCACAATAACATAATATACGGAGGCTGCCTTCAATTCCATCATCTCACCGCTTTCTTTTTCTTTTGGCTTTTTATTGGTGATTTTTGGTCACATGCTTCGCTTTAAAGCATTATATGCGCCTAATTTTTGTTGTACGTTTTCTTCTCTGTAACTAGATATAAGATATTAGAAAGCATTGATCATCTAGTGGTATTCGCTAATCAACTGATACTTAATAGGTAACAAAATTTCTTCTCTCATGCTGTTTCAGTTCCAATAACCGAACTATGACTGTGGCCTCAAAGGTTGCTTTAAGTCAAGTGAGGAGTGAAATAAAAATGAAATATAATCGTGACTTTCCTGCTGGTTCTCATTCCGGCTTTTGAGACAGGCTGTGGTGAATTAAAAGCTACGCAAGTTTTTTATGCTTCACGTAACCTAAAGGCGCTTCTGACGTGACAGTGGGAGGCAGAGCAGGAAAATTGAAAAACGGAACTGTATTCTTGTCGGTCATCACCATCAGCCTGACCATGTTTCTCCCATGTTTCTCCCATTAGCCCTGTACCTTGCCAGCTGCGGCCACTTTTTTCCCGCAAACTTCTTAATCTCATCCACCCACCTAACTTTTTGCCCACCCCCGCAACGCTTATCTAGTCCGTTACCTTTAACGACCATCGGTTATCTTGCCTTCGCAATGCATGCCCTGCCCAAGCCCATTTCTTCTTGATTTCGACTAGGATGCCATCGGCCCGCAATTTCTCTCTGACCTATTCTGCACACTTCTTGTCCCTTAACATTACAACTAAAATTTTCCTTTCTATAGCTCGCTGCGTTGTTCTCAATTAAAGTTGAACCCTTTTCATAAGACTCAGCGTTTCAGGCCCACAGGTGAGTATCGGCAAGACAAAGCTTTTATATACTTTTCACTTGAGGGACATTGGTAAACTGTCATTCATGATCCGGGAGAACCTGCCATATGCGCTGCACCTCATTCTTATTCTTTTAGTTACGACCCTTCTGTGATCCAGACCTATGGTCACTATGTGCACTAAGTAGACGTATTCCCCGAACACTTCCAGAGCCTCGCTACAAATTGTAAACTGCTGTTGCCTTTCGAGACTGTTGAACATTACTTTGGCTGGGTCGTGCAGTCCGCCTGCCCTATACTCCGGCAAGGTCAGGTTGTTTACTTACAGAGAAATCCTGCTACACTACAGACTTGCAAGACTCGGATTTCCCTCAGCAGATGAAACACTCTCCAAACAACAGGCCAAAGCCTGGCGTAAACTTCAAACTAACACCTATCGAAATCCCCAATTGTGTAGCTTCTATTCGGAAGGACTCTACTCAGACAATTGCTAAAATTGTGATGCGAAAGCCGATCTAAATCATATGATCTGGAACTGCCCGCAGTCCCTACCCGCGAGTCGATTCATTACCGACTGTGATCATTGGAAGGCTCTATTGCTCAGCCCCAACCCGGGGACACAGATCCAGCTCCTCCAGCTAGCTGTAGACGCCGCCGCTGCCCAAGGGATAGCGGCCGCCGTTTAAGCGGGGGGCGACTTCGGGTCGCTCCTCTATATCCGCTGGAAATAAAGTTTCACGACCACTATGGACCCTCCTTCCTTCGTGGTGTGGCTAACACCTCTTTTAGGCACCACATTCGCCTTTCCTCCAAGAATCCTCTAACGTCGTTGAATAATTAGTTCGTTCAAATAAACCAAAAAATTTGGGCGCATTTTTGGGCGGTGGCATAATCTTTTCAAGCGTTTGAATTAAACTTTCTTGCAGCTGGCGCAAGGCAGCAAATATATTGTCTTTAAGAGATGCTGCTTCGTAAAGAACGCGGGCATTTAAACACACTTCAATAGCGCTTGAATGCATTGTTTGGCGTTGATCTACAGCGCTTGAATGCATTGTTTGGCGTTATACAGCGTAGTGTCTGCCGTTCATTTAGCACTGCCTCTGGTTCATTTGCAGTTGGTGCAGAAGCTTGTTAGCTTAAATGTTAAGCTGCTATATTGTGCTGACGGATGACATTTTAAAGAAAGGTGTCTGTCGGTCGTGACTCACAAGTTTTGGTTTTGATGTATGGAACCAGCTAACTGTCTCACTTCTCGGTGGCCACATCACACGTCGTGAGGGCAGGGCGTGACAGAGAGAAAGAGGCTGTGCCGTAGTGGAGAGCTCCAGAATAAATTTGACCACATGGGGATCTTCATGCACTCGTATCACACAGCACCCGGGCGCTTTTGCATGTCGCCTCCATCGAAACGCTGCCCCGCGTCCGGGCTCGAACCTGGGCATTCCAGCTCAGTAGCCGAGCGCCCTAACCACTGAGCCGTCACTGCGGCTTTTAGGCATTTAATTTTTGCTAGCTCCTAGTCGCGATTACTCAATTCAACCTGTTAGCGGGGGTGGGGGTGAAAACATTTATTAGAAAGGGACAGGAGGTATGCTTCATCAACACGTAAGGGACCGATCCTTACGAACACTAGGTGGAGGGCCCTAGTTTGGAACCCCAGTGGCGGTGGCCGCCGCCCGGGCGCGCCCGACTAAAGCTTGTTCGGCCTTTAAATCATGGCAGCCGAGCAGGGTCGCCTCCCAGTCCTCCCGGGGTGGGTTGGGGGGAATAGCCGGATTGTAGGGTCAGGCCCACACCATGTGATAGGTGTCAGAAGACACCGCACTACAGTGCGGGCAGCTGCCGTTAAACGAGGGGTTAAAACGATTTAGTGCTGCCGAGCACAGCAAAGCATTGGTGAGATTGCGAAGGAGCGGCTCATCCGCCTTCTTGAGGCCTTTAGATGGGCGGGGGTAAAGGTGATGACTATCTATGATAGCAGCCTGTACTATCTTTGAAGGTATAGACAGGGTTAGAATCGGGTTCCTGATCGGGCGGGGAGGAGAAAACAGCCCGGTGAGAGAGCGCGCCGGCGGCTGAGTCGGCTGCCTCGTTTCCTGCCAATCCCTGATGAGCAGGGGCTTATATAAGGTAAAGTTGCGCGGGGTTCCTACGGTATGCAATTTTGGTCGTCGGGAGGAAGCCGCGGAGGCGGCTTTGGTTTCCAAACGGGTCCAGTCTTACACTGGGGCCCGCCGTGAAGCGCTGCAGAGCGCGCAGCAGGGCTTTGCTGTTTTGAGCGGCCTGCCGACACGGCGTCCGCTTTCTTGCAGTTTGCGCTCCGCTTGCGTGATGATGATGATGAAAAGCCTTTATTTAATAAAAGAGGTGAGGCTTTCTTAAAGAGCCCCGCAATGGGTGGAGTCCCTATTCCGGGACCCCATTGGTCGAAGCCGCCAGCTTAGCCCTCTTGACCAAAGCCTTTTGGGCCTGAAGGTCCGAGCAGCCAAGCAGGGCCGCCTCCCATTCCTCTCTGGTAGGGTTGGGGTGGGGGGAGAGAGCTGAGTTGCGCTGGCAAGCCCAAACCATGTGGTAGGTGTCAGCCACCTCGCCACAGTGTTTGCACCTGCCAGTGAACGCGGGATCGAAGTGTTTTAATACTGCCGGGCACAGCATTGTGTTAGTGAATAGTCTAAGTAGAACGCGTTCGTTTGCTTTCCCCAGTCCCTTTGCAGGGGCTGGGTACACGCGGTGCCTATCCTTATAATAAGATGTTATGTCTTTGAACGAGAGTAAAGAGCCACCTTCAGGTTTCAGGTGCTCAGGAGCCAATGGGAACGCCCGGTGAATGAGTGCTCGGGCCGCCGCGTCTGCAGCTTCGTTTCCTGCTAGGCCCTGATGGCCCGGAGTCCAAACTATGCAGCGGGGAGTAGGATTGGTGTCTCGGCTGCAGTTCCTTAGTATTCGTTCAGCTAGTGGAGTTATCCAGCCAGCCTCATAATTTTTACACGCCGAACGCGAATCTGTTATGATGTGTTTTGATTTGGTATCAGAAGCAGCTAGGGCGATAGCAACCTCTTCAGCTTGTGTTGTGCCTGGGGCTTGAAAGGAGAGACCATCCACCTGTATTTCTTGATGTATGACCGCGGCAGTGTACCACCCCCCGTGGGTCGGCCCGGCTACATCTACGTAGTAGACACCTTGCTTGTTGCCATAGTGGCGCGCTAAGGCTTCCGCCCTAGCCTGGCGACGACCACTATGGTCTTCCTTATCCATCTTAGTGGAGAGGGGTCGAACTCTGACGGCGCGTCTCCAGAGTTCGGGCACTCGGACCCGCTCCTGAATGTGTAAATCGTGTTGGATGTCAAGCCGGGCTAGCAAGTCCCGGCCCGACTTCGTTTGGGCTAGCCTCGTGTATTGATTTGTGAGATGGGCTTCCTTGAGCTCCTGAAAGGTGTTCACCACTCCCAATGCAAGAAGTCTCGCATTGGAGGTGGAGACAGGAAGGTCAAGTGCCCTCTTCATCATTTTACGGAGTATTACCTCAACTTTGTCTTCGTCGTTCTTCCGCAAGTGTAGATAAGGGACCGAATAGATAATTCGGCTGATTACGAAAGCATGGGCCAGCCGAACTGCATCCTTGCTTCGCAAACCCCCTCTCTTATTGGAGACGCGACGGACCATACGGCCCACCTGGTCTCCGATTTTGCGGAGCTTGTGCAATGTTGTGTCTACTCTTTGGCTATTGATGAAGAGTCCGAGTATTCGAATTTCTTTGGCCTCATGTATGGGGCCACTTGTTAAGGAGAGATGTATTTTGGTATTGTCCTTAGGTGATGCCCTAAGGTGTACAAATTCAGATTTGCTGGGTGCGCATTGGAGACCACAGTGCCCTGCGTAGCGATCCACTACGTGAGCGGCTGTTTGCAGGTGAGCGGCGTTCGTCCAGCTTGAAAAGCCTCATGTTCTCAATGGGCACAGAAATCAGGCTATCAGGCGTTTGAGTTGCAGGAACCTCGGACAAGGCCATGATGTGCGGGTCGTAGCCACATTGCATGTACAGTCTTTGTCAAAAGTAACCAGGCTGCATGGTTTTGCTTCTCAGTCGTTTATTTAAACTATTACGCCAGCCCTCAAGCTCTAAATCTCTGTACGGTAAGGAGAGCCCCTGTCCTCAATTTCAAAGAACTTTTCGACCTTAGGGAAAGCTGTAAAGGCTCTACTATACAAACGAGAAGCAAACCATGCGGCCTGGTTACTTTTGACAAAGACTGCACATCTTGGGAAGCCATCATGCCGCGGGTGGGCGACTCACTCACGGCTGGGCTTCGGCGCAGGTGTTACGCCTAGCACCACCGCCACGATACGCAGAGTCGGCCCTAAAAAGCCTAAAAGTAGTTCCTCCTGGATGCGAGTGGTATCTACACATAGCTGTCAGCTTCACGAAGACAGTCGCAGCTGTTTTCGGAAGCATCCCAAAATCTCGAATGGCTTCGCGGTGCTCCGTTCACTGTAATGTATCTCAGCCGAATGGTGTTAAAAAATTCGTCTAGCAGCACAAGGGGGCAGTCGACTCGAATGACTTTCGGTTGAAGGGCATTCGAAACGCCTGTGTAGCATGGGTATTACTTGTCGCGGATAGTGATGCTTTTTATAGTTAACTTTTATTCAGATGTGGAAATTAATCGGAAAACTAATTTGGAGTAACCAGATTAGCGAAAAAATTGCATTTCCTTGGTATTTACGCGAAACCAAATTAATTTATCAAAGGTGCTGCAGCATCCATTGCCACTGCCATCATTTCGAAATGACACTTCTTTTGTCTTGCGGAAGTGCGCACCGAAAGTGTTTCGTTCAAGAGAAGTGCGCTTCGTGAAAGTATCACTAAACCTGTCCGTGCGACAGCTGTCTGTATTTGGCTTCCGCTGTCAGAAGGAAGGAGGACTTGGAACTCGAAATCGCCTTATCCCAGGGTCACACGTAACCCATCAGCCGGTTGTGCGAAGACCCCGCCGTAGCCAGAAAGCCATGGCAGGCCAGAACCACATTGACTGGCAGGCAGACACGCGCGGCGAAGACGCCGCACGCGAGTGACGTCATCACCATTCGACTCTCCCCTTCCGCGACGGGCAAGGTGACTTCTGTGTTGAATGAAAACAGGTTTGGGGCCGCACCTCCTCATTCCTGCAGTCGCTATAGACCAGAATCCAGAGCCGCTCCTGGGCGCGGCCATTTTCCGCCGACTGGTGCGCCGCGGTGCGGGCGTTTCTTTGGGGACTGCGGGGCTGCGGCAGCTCCGCGGCCGCGCCTGCATAGAGCCGCGCTTCGGGCGCTAAAAAAACATTGCCGAGCATACTTCCGCAGCGTGGCTGTGTTGCAGGAAGTATTCACGTTATCAAAGGGAGCACATTGATGCGTTTTAATGACATTTAGTTTGACATTCACGTGAATTGTGCTGACGCTTAGAACGCGCTCGTGCTTATATCGCTACCGTCTTGGTGCTCCACTGCAAAAAAAAAACAAACTTTTTGATCAATATCAAGCATTAGGTGCGCGGCTAGCATGCAGTTCCAATTCCCATTTATTAATCCTTCGACCATAAAGTACCACCCACAAACAGGGCTTTCTTGTCGCATGCGTGGTGCGCCAGTGTATCAACAAATTGCCGCTGTGAGCTTAACTGAGTCACAGCGCCAACAAAAAACAAAATTTGTCATGGTTTATGCAACCTGGTGCATAAAAACGTGCTTTTGCTCAAATTATCAAAGCTTGAATAGATATTAGCAGCGAATCCAGCTTTCATGAATTCTGAGGTCCGAAGCGCGTTCATTTTATTCGGTAGCTCTCGCCGCGTGTGACAGCGTTGCGTAGGCGTTTGGCTAAGTGTGAATGAATGTATTAAAATCGCGCATATTTTCCTATGATTAAGGTAGATAGCAAAAGCAGAAAGACACTACGGTAAACACTTTACCCCCCCTTGATCCCTATGACATGCGCGCGGAAAGAGCAACTGAAATCGGTAGCGGTCGTGCTTTACAATCCTGTGCATGAAATGTGTTTAATGGGAACTAGAGCAAGCTCAGCGCAAGGATGTAATCGAAAGCAAGCGCTTCGTCGGGACAACCTTCAGTCTGCAGCTCGCCTATCCAGTTACTACACCACTGAATCAAATCAATAAATCCACATTCCTGTGCCTAAAATTATCATAGATGATAGCGCACGTAAAAGACGGCAACAAACGACACGCCAGCGCAGAAATCTACTTAGAAGTGCCGGTTTCCAGTCCGTACGCTACCTGGCCGACTACTCCGCGGGAAAAATCCTTGCTGTTTGCAATACTATCCTAGAATTTCCCTGAGCAGCGCCGCCGCACCAGCGGCTCGGTGGAGCAGCGTCGCCGCTGCGGTGCCAGCGTTTAGAATCCTGAGCCAGCAGAATATCATCACTGAAAAACCTAGCGCGAAAAACGAGACACAGAAAAGTTGAAGACAGGACAAGAGCGCTAATCATCAATATCAATATCATAATGGTGGGCACAAACAACGAGACAGACGCGCATTGCCTCGCCGCACTTACTCACATCCAAATGAACGGAAAAAAACTCGGAGATGTCACGTTAACGACTAACTGCGCGTAAGATAACCGCAGTACTGTCTGGTAGAGGGAAAATGTGAGTAGTGACGCACAGCACACACCCTCATACGTTATGATGAAGCACTACAACGACAGAAGCGAACACGTAAACATGCATTCTACGCGCTGCGCCGGCGCGACCCGCAGTCCATCGGGCCGCGCGCGCCGATAGATGGCGACTCGTGTCGAGAGTAGAGGCGCGCCAGCAGCCTGCGTGTGAGGGTAAAAGAATCTGGTCTATAGACCAGAATCCAGAGCCGCTCCTGGGCGCGGCCATTTTCCGCCGACTGGTGCGCCGCGGTGCGGGCGTTTCTTTGGGGACTGCGGGGCAGCGGCAGCTCCGCGGCCGCGCCTGCTTATAGCCGCGCTTCGCGCGCTAGAAAAACCTTCCCGAGCATACTTCCGCAGCGTGACTGTGTTGCAGGAAGTATTCACGTTATCAAAGGGAGCATATTGATGCGTTTTAATGACATTTAGTTTGACATTCACGTGAGTTGTGCTGACTTAGAACGCGCTCGTGCTTATATCGCTACCGTCTTGGTGCTCCACAGCAAAAAAAGAAAAAAAGCTTTTTGTTCAATATCAAGTATTAGGTGTGCGGCTAGCATGCAGTTCCAATTCCCACGCACTCTTAATCCTTCGGCCATAAAGTACCACCCACAAACAGGGCTTTCTTGTCGCATGCGTGGTGCGCCAGTTTATCAACAAATTACCGCTGTGAGCTTAACTGAGTCGCAGCGCCAACAAAAAACAAAATTTGTCATGGTTTATGAACCTGGTGCCTAAAAACATACTTTTGCTCAAATTATCAAAGCTTGAATAGATATTAGCAGCGAATCCAGCTTTCACGAATTGTCAGGTCCGAAGTCGCGTTCATTTTATTCGGTAGCTCTCGCCGCGTGTGACAGCGTTGCGTAGGCGTTTGGCTAAGTGTGAATGTATGTATTAAAATCGCGCATTTTCCTATGATTAAGGTAGACAGCAAAAGCAGAAAGACACTACGGTAAACCCTTTACCCCCTTCCCCCCCCCCCTCTTTGATCCCTATGACATGCGTGCGGAAGGAGCAACTGAAATCGGTAGCGGTCGTTCTTACAATCCTGTGCATGAAATGTGTTTAATGGGAACTAGAGCAACCTCAGCGGAAGGAGGTGATCGAAAACACGCGCTTCGTCGGGACAACCTTCAGTCTGCAGCTCGCCTATCCAGTTACTACACCACTGATTCAAATCAATAAACCCACATTCCTGCGCCTAAAACTATCATAGATGATAGCGCACGTAAAAGACGGCAACAAAGGACACGCCAGCGCAGAAATCTGCTTAGAAGTGCCGGTTTCCAGTCCGTACGCTACCTGGCCGACTACTCCGCGGGAAAAATCCTTGCTGTTTGCAATACTATTCCAGAATTTCCCTGAGCAGCGCCGCCGCACCAGCGGCTCGGTGGAGCAGCGTCGCCGCTGCGGTGCCAGCGTTTAGAATCCTCAGCCAGCCAGCAGAATATCATCATTTAAAAACGTAGCGCGAAAAACGAGACACAGAAAAGGTGAAGACAGGACACGAGCGCTAATGATCAATATCAATATCATCATGGTGGGCACAAACAACGAGACAGACGCGCACTGCCTCGCCGCACTTACTCACATCCAAATGAACGGGAAAAAACTCGGAGGTGTCACGTTAACGACTAACTGCGCGCAAGATAACTGCAGTAGTGTCTGGTAGAGGGAAAATGTGAGTAGTTAGGCACAGCACACACCCTCATACGTTATGATGGAGCACTACAACGGCAGAAGCGAACACGTAAACATGCATTCTACGCGCGGCGCCGGCGCGACCCGCAGTCCATCGGTCCGCGCGCGCCGATAGATGGCGACTGGTGTCGAGAGTAGGGGCGCGCCAGCAGCCTGCGTGTGAGGGTAAAAGAATCTGGTCTATACTGTAACCCTCACTCGTTTGACAAAGCAGACTAGGCTCAAGATGGTAGCGGCTGGTGGGCTGGTCCCCTTCGACGCACGCATTGGGAGAGATGCCATCCTGATGCATCTCGCCTGACTTGATGTGGTACTTGTAAACAACGGCGTGTCGCCTCCGCGAGATACGCCAGGAAATATGATGGGCCACTGTCATATTCATGTAAACGCGGCTAGATATTGCACAAAAGGGAAAGTCCCCGCCGCCGCCGTCAGTTGGCCTTCAGCTTTCGGTGACTGAGGTTGTAGCGCTATAGAGCCTTCATCGTCCAAGTTGAATCGCTCGCGTCTAAATCGACAGGCGAGACAGCAACGCGTGGCTGGAGGCGGCAGTTCACTGACGATGAAGTACGCGACCATCGCAACGCAGCCAAACGGGCGAAGCGAGCGAAGCGAGCTGTGCAGCTGAGGAACGTTAACCCCCCAAGCCCCCGACAACACAGCGACTTACACATCATAAGAATTACTTAGGTACCCCGGTATTTTTTTGCTTGTATTTAGTATCTTTTTTTTGCTACAGCCTTCATTTGCGGGAAGAGTATATGGCCACACGGTTTGCTCTTCAAGACGCGAGTATTGTCATACATTAAATGTCTCTTCAAAGGTGCACTTGGCTATGCATTGTGCTAGATTTATGTGTGTGCCGCTTTTTCATCAGATAAATATTCCTCGTTCCACCCAAACTTGGCGCTCGAAGAGAAAAGGCCGAAGGTGTAATCAACGAAATTCCTTGTGGGAAGAGCCTGACAGCGTACAGTGGCGGAACGAAAACCTGAAAAATAGAATCAGTGCTAGAACTACCTTCGAAACTTCTTGAGGGAGCGTAGCGGAGCTACCGGTCATCCAGATTGCACCAACCACAAAATTGCAAAATTTGCTTCGACAACACTGATGATGATGATGATGAAAGCGAGTCCTAATTGAATCGTGTTACACACAGAATACTGTAAGTCAAACGCTAAAAGGCAACCTTCATGCAATGTACACTGCAGTGCACAGCCGCAAAGGTGCGCTCAGACAACACTTCAACACGACCAAAACTTTAGTCCAAGCTTTACACTCTTGCAATGAACGTTTTAGCTTTCCCAAAACACAAACACCGGGCGAAATTCCGAGACCTGCCTCAATTCTCCGCGGAGCGCCTCACACAAACGAAAAGATTGAGAACAAGTGAGTGCTTGGTATGACTCAAGACAACACGAGGCTACACCGAGCTCCTTCAAAAGCTTCTTCCCCTCCATCCCTTCCGCAACCGGTCTCCCCCGCATCAAGCAACAATTGCGCCCTAGAATGCCCAACACTGGTTCCTTTCTTAGGTGCTTCGAGAGCCGCGTCTGTGAGCTGCGCCTTTCCATACGAACCAAAGAAGGAAACTAACTTTCAATAAACCTCTCCCGGCATACGTCATTGGCGCACGGGTCTCTGGCCTGGCGAGCAAATTAAGTGACTTCTAACCGGGAGGGGCAGCAGATGGTACTCATACCCTGCTCATATCAAGGCGTCTTTAATCGGGAGAAGAAAGGCGGCGGGAAAATTGTCTACACATCCAAAACCAGTTTAGAAGCAAAAGCGGGCGATTTTGCTCATCCGGCCTTGCACCATTTACGTCATGTTCTTTCTTTCGACCAGGAGAGTTCTCTTTTTATGGCCCCTCCTAACAAATGTTTCTAGTTTTCATTCTTTTCAATGCCGCAACATAGCATTTGTGCGGGCACTTTAGTTTGTTCTCATTCTTTTTCCCCCTCTAACGCTCATCCCTTGACATCCTTTGATCCGACTTTTCGCGTTCAATTTTTTATTGGTTTTCAATGCATTTAGAGCAGGAAGGTGAATCGTAAAAGAAAGGTGTGTGCGATAACGCAACTGATCTAATATACCGGTAATATACAATAACTTATTTTTTAAAATAATTACAGCGCAGCTTCAAGTGTATAGATGCAAATGCTCCTCAAAGGAGGCCCTCAAGGCAATGGCGTCAGCAGAGTGACATGACTTCGTGGCTAATCCTATTAATCCGCGGTTAATCCTCTTGCACCTCCCAGCCCCCTTCAATGTCACTGGTGGAGGTGCGGGAAATTAACCACGACATCATGGCAACCGTCCGCGGCCATTCGCTGGAGGGTCTGCTTTGTCGACAAAATTAAAATCGTCACTTCGCAAAAATGAAACAAAGTTAGTGGTGTCATATGGTATCTTGAAAAGGGCTCCTTGGTACCTCAAAAGCGCAGCTTCATTTCTGCAGTTATATCCCACAGATAGGATCACGGCCACACATCATACATGCATGTGACAAAAGTCTGAACAAAAAAGAAACATCAAAAAGAAGTCACCTATAGCTGTTGTAATAGATGTACGAATAGTTATAATGCGTGAAATTGTTCATTGATACTTATATATTTTCTAGGTTTTGAAACGAGCACTTATTAGTGAAATCTGTCGAGAAAAAAAGGGTTCCTTCATTGATACTATTATATTTTCTAGGTCTTGAAACGAACATTCTTTATTAAAATAGGCTGAGAACAAAATAGTTCTGAACATAGGTTAGAACCCCAGTCTCCATATTCCGACAATACTACGAAATCATTATTTTGAAAGCATCACAGATGGACGCGACAGTTTTAACTATCTTACCTATAATGCTAATGACATTGCCCTCTTTGTCTCTTATCGCATACATCTCGTTTGTACTTATGCCTAGTTTTCTCTTCCCTGCTTTTAGGTTACCTCCGATCTTTAGAGCATGAGCGATTTTCTCCATGTTAAACTTCCTGATGTCGGCTACCTTGCGCTTATTTATTAGCTTCGACAGCTCTACTATTTCTATTCTGGCTGTGGAGTTAGACGTCCGCATGTTTTGCCGTTTCTTAATCAGATCTTTAGTCTCCTGACATAGCTTCCCGGAATCCTACCGCCTACTTCTACGGTGCACTCCGTAATGATATCTGTGAGATATCATCACGTGCAGCCCTTTGGCGCGCTATGCGCGCACGCTGTCGGCACTAAACGCGTTTCTACACACCATGAGTGCCGACACGCCAGTCACATGAAGGACCAGGGCACCGGGAATTGTCATCTGCAAGAGCGGATCGACGATCTTCGCCAACCAATGCACTGGAAGTAAGTGGAAGCGCGCTTGGGCACACTCCACGTCCTTCTACGCGGTGGAATACGGCCGCCAGCTCAGCGCCGTCACTATGGCCGAGTTACGCTTCCGTAGAAGGTACAAGAACCAGCAAGAAAACGACTTGTACGCGCCGGGCGGCATGCTAATTTGTCTGTAGCTTTTAAACTCAGTGACGTCCCCTTTCCTATGTATCAAGGTAATGTTAGTTCTTCCAAGATTTAATACCCTCGATGTCGTACGTGTCTACAGCGCGACGAATAGCGTATAGTATAAAAATTGGCCTCCGATTTACCTGGTTACGCTGAACGCGACTTAGGTGTGCGTTTGCCTTAGTGTTTGCCCTTATTTATCTTTTTATAAGTTTGAAAAGCCGAGTCACATCCAAACGATTTTGCAGCATTTCTTCGCGGCTTTCCTCTTGCGATAAAACACCTGATCTGCTTGTTGCGCTTCAAGTAGTCGTTCCCTCGGTTAGGTGGTTCCTGAAGCCACTTGTATTTGCCTATTTATTGCATACTCCTCCGGTGACTGTAACACTCTCCTCTTCTTTCTCGAACTTTACCGCGTTTGCCTATCTTCATCTGTTTCCGCATTCCGTTTAGCAAAGCTATACTGTCTCCACCGCTCTACTTTGGCTTGCGGCCTTGCTATATCTACTGTATCATGTGACTTAATTTAGCACTCCCTTCCTTCTCGTGTCTGTTCAGTTCACCGTGCAGATCTTTCGGTTTCCGAGTCTGTGGAAGGTCGGCTTCTTCTGTGATTTAACGTTTGGAGCACTATTCGTTCCTCCGGTGACTACATCTTTCGGCTCTGCTTTCTGCCATCTGCATGTGCACGCAGCCACGTTTCCCGCTCTTCATCTTCACACCCTCTCTTCACTCGGCTGCAGCTAGCACGACGCACTCGTCCCATTAGCTGCACCTGGTGCGACGCTCTTCCGAGCTTACTTCAGCTTCCTCCCAATGGATGCAGCTAGCGCGTCGCTCCGAATTTACAGTAGGTTACCCCAGTTACTTCGAGCATCACCTGGACATAACCGCTTTTTCGCCCGTAACACATCCAGTGCCTAGGCACTAAAAGCGAGATGATTTTGAAGCGAGTGCTTCTTGCTTCGACTAACGCCCCCATGCTAGCTAGCGTGAAAAAGCCAGCCTGCAGACGCGCATCTGACACTTCGATCTCGTGGTCCCCAGTCGCTCACGCTTTCTACGACACCGATTTGCACATGCTGCTAGAACAGGACGGCACGCGCACAAAACAGAATCGAGGATGAACGCCATGCGCAGCGCTTGGTTCCGTATCTGCTGGTGTTCAAACAGAACCGGTCCTTATTTTACTCGCAAACAAGACTTATTAAGTCACCTTTTTTTTTTTAAAGAATTTGGCCCAGGTTGTATTCACTCTCACGGATGTTAAGTGAATCCGGCTGCTGTCCCGACATAGTAAATTAGTAAACATATGGCCAAACAACAGATAGACTGCGGAGAAGAAGAAGAAGCAAGGCAGCAGCGGGTCTGTTGCATCGCCGTGGGCAAATCTGCTCAGTGCAAGGTAAAAATAACGTGCTTATGAGACAGCTCAGCCGCGGCGCGCCCCACGAGATCAACGCTTATTTGCCCCAAGTGGAAGGCTTCCGGACCGTGGACAGCAACGCCCATCTGTTTGGCTGTCTCACTGCAGCAGGAAATGGGCTGTCTCTATGTCGCTGTCATCGCCACGGCTTTCTTCTGCCTTTACATCGAGCGAGCATCCATACCGCGCGTTACAGATGAGCTGGCCGCTGAGGTGATCCTCGGAGACGACCCGGCTCTGCCACCCGTCTTTGCGGCTCTCTACGGGGTGCTCCACTCAGCTGAGAACTTTGTAGCCGCCATCCGCGAGGCTAAGCGCAACGGTGCTTCTGGTGTCGTGCTGAACGTGACCACCACGCCAGAGGGCGTCGTTGTACTCCTCTGCGACAGACCCTTTCAGCGCACGTGGTATGATACCTATCACGGCACGGTACACTCTCACACGGCGCACCTAAGCGATGTGGAAGGCTCCAGTCAGCAACCAACGCTCCCGAAGTTAGACGGACAAAAGGAGCTAGCGCCGACACTCCAAACGGGTGTCAACGAGTGCCTTCGCCTCGGCCTACGGCTCATCCTTCATGTAGATGATCTTGAGCCACGCATCTTGATAGCAGTCCACGAATTATTCACCGAGCGGCCCGAGCTGTACCGACGAGCAGTCGTCGCATCTGAATCCCAGTGGTTCTTGTACCTTCTACGAAAGCGTAACCCGGGCATAGTGACGGCGCTGATCCGGCGGCCGTATTCCATCGCGTACAAGGACGCGGATTGTACCCAAGCGCGCTTCCACTCACCTCCTCTGCATTGGTTGGCGAAGACCGTCGACTGGCTCTTGGAGATGACAATTCCCGGTGGCCTGGTCCTTCATGTTACTGGCGTGTCGGCCCTCATCATATGTAAAAACGTGCTTAGCGCCGACAGCCTGCGCGCATGGCGCGCCCACGGACTGCACGTGATCGCCTGGGCTCCGAACCGCACGGTCGAGACAAACTTCCTGCGCAAAGTCCTCAAGGTGGCCGTTATCACGGAAGTAATGCGGCAAACGTGAGACGCCAGTTTCTTCCGTTGGAATGCAGCGACTAGTTGAATTCATTGCCCGCGGTGATCACAATAAACTAGGCAGGATGTACTTATAACAATGTGCTGTTATTTTTTCTTAATTCTATGGCTTAGCACGAGGCAGGAAATGCTTACGGAGAATAAATTTGCGATATATTTGTGATGTGAAAAGCCATTTTGTAGAAAGAAAAAACTGGTAATGGTGCAAGAAACGAAGACACGGAAGGCACACAAAAGACAGGACTGACGCTTTTTTTTTCTTTCAACATGAACATTCGCAGTTTTTTTTCTTTCAGCTTGAACCAACTCGCTCAAACTAGAGTTTTGCTTGACCGTTTCGTCATTTTGTACGAACGTTAAACATGTGCGATGACACCGTTGTGTATTGCCATAGTTCCCCAAGCTAGAAGCCATCGAGTACATAAATGGGATCCTTCAACACGAGAAAATTACACTGTACAAAGCTCGATGCTTCTCGAAAATGAACAGAAAAAAGCGAGCTAGCGTTATCTGGTGGACAAAGTGACTACGCACAAAGTGACTACGCACGTTAGACCAAAACTCGCAAGCATTTGATAGTGTCTATGGACAATCGGCACATATTTTAAGTTACTGTAGGTCACTGAGGCTCATTTAATTCGTATTTATCTCCTTTTCCTGGTCCTTTTGCGCTGCTCCTTATGCTACACCTTAACAAACCCGCCCTGCTTACCGTTCTATTGATTTTTTTGACAGCTTGAAGTCGTGGTTGCAACTTTACTTCAAAGTAGTGCTGATGAGCGAGAGTAATAAGGTCTTAGTGTTATGAAACGTGAGCGAGTTAGAGCAGCTGTTTTCTACAGAATGGATAGTACGATAGTTTTGTGATGCTCTAGATGGACTGCGCATAATTGTTTTTACCCTAATTTCTTGAATTCGCTCTCATTGCATTCTATGCTTTGGGCAGTATTGTAAAGAGTTTTGAAAGCTCTGCTGCCGACTCATGTTATTCTCGTGCTTTGAGTTGCCACTTCAGGGCCTGAAAAATTCATTCACTGCTCGATGGGTTGTTACAGTGTATGCAATTCCTTACTGTAGGAAAGAAAAAAAGCCAACGTTCGGAGCCAGGTCCAGGCTGTAGGGTGGGTGAGCCAGACGTTTAGCATGCATAGAGTTCAACTTCAGCAATTTCAATATGAACAATGAATAAGGCCTTTTTGGGCGGCTCAGGACTAAGTTAGACGAATTAGTCTTTGAAAGTGCTCGGAAGTCCACAGCACAAGAGTGTTTTTTCATCTCGCCTCCAACAAAATGCAGCCGGGATTCCATCTGATGACCTTGTTCTCAGCAGCTAAGCGCCATAAGCACTGAGCCACCGCGACAAGTATACTAACTGCAATGATGGCCGACTCCAGGAAGTGAATGATGACGTTAGATTTGAGGGCCGACATGTGGGCATCGTACGAAACAGTTTCCTGCAGTCCTGCTCTAGGCTGCTGTCCTTGTAGCTGCCACAAAGTTGTTAGTTTGCCATTGACGAGCAGCAGCAGCTGATCTGGGATGCCAAGTCGTCGCAGATCAGAGCCATTATACATTTTGCTCCAGCCATTCCTCGGAAAATATAAAATTACTGACGAAGCACCGGGCAAAACATGAACTGTGGTCTCGCAATCATTTACAATAGGATAGTGTCTATTTTTTATTCTTTCCACCTTATGAGGGCAGCACTATATACTTGCCATTTAACGCGCATGCGCTTCTCATTTGTTACAGCGTTTTGCACCCATCGCGATGACTGTCTCGGAAACCCAGTGCAGAATTTCTGGCACTTTCAGAGAACCACTATGTAACACCGCTTCGATGTCTTGGAATCCGCGCAAATCAAATCAATAAGCACTTTCGTCTGGGCGAGTTCGTTCATAACAGCAATTAAGGGAATAAAATTGCGCAAAGGGGTTGAAGAAGAAAAACGCAAGAGGCGTGAGAACAGGACAGCGCGCTTACCAACATTACGTGACAACATTACGTTTTAATGGTGCCGTTGCAGCGTGAGATTTAAGCATAGTACTAAAAATAGCCTCAAGTGCAGCCTTGGCTACTCCCATAACGTTCTAATTAAGTATAACTTCTTCAGCTATTTATAAGATTTTGTACAGTAGTATTAATAGATTACATTAATATCTTTATATAGAACCTAAGATTGACCAACATTACGTTTTAATGGTGCGGTTGCAGCGTGAAATTTAAGCATAGTACTAAAATCACCTATTGCACTAGATGCTAAAGTTTTGATATTTGATATGAGAGCGCTGTCCTGTTCTCACGCCTCTTGCGTTTTTCTTCTTCAACCCCTTTACGAAGTTTTATTCCTTTAATTGCATCAAATCAAAACGACGATGAGTTGCTGAGTTGCTGAAGTCAGTGGGTGCCCACTTCCATTTTATTGCTGAGATATTCCAGCCTTCTAGATTCTTTCAACACTAGAACAGCTGTGGCGCTGAAGGGCCAAGGTACTGAAAGTTCGCTGCTAGCTCTGACGGCTGCACACTGCCATTAATGCATTCGGAAGGAAATACAAGATAGGCCCTAAGGGCAGTACGATAATTCAGTCCTAAACTTGTCCACCATTCAGGTTCAGTTCTTTCAAACTCCGCCAGAGGCAAAATACACTTTCATGTGGTAATGGGCCCGCTGCTACTTGATTTGAAAAAAAAAAAACCCTGGCTACGTGGACACCTTATTTGAATCTATTGTCCCTGTTTCCTTGGCGTTGTTATAGTGTCTTCAAATACTTGCAGATATCAACAATTTTCGGTCTTGTTTATAGATTTATAAAGTTACTCATGAAGAAACACTTGGCACTGTCTTTCCAAATATGGGTCTGACACCACCAAAAGCCGTCCACCAGTAAGTTACTTGTACATCATGACCGGTAAGCGAAGTTGTCCCTGATGTTTGGTTGGGTTCATTGGGGTTAAGGTGCCAAAACGCTAAGGCTATCAGGGACGTCGTAGTGGAGGGCTTCGGACAATTTCGACCACCTGGAGTTCTTTAACGTGTGTGGAAATCACACAGTACACGGTGCTCTAGCATTCCGCCTGCTTCGAAATCCTACTGACTTGGCAGGGATTGAACCCACGTGTTTCCGGTCAGATTCCGAGCACCATAACTTCTGAGCCACCGCGACGACGATCGCCCCGATGTGGGTTGACGCTTAATGGCCGGATTCGTTGCAAGTACAGGTTTATTACTTCACAGCCACGCTAACGATCTTTTCGCAATATAACAGTAGCCATAGAAGAAGGTAACAAAAAATGAGTTTTCGGTGGCTTTCTGGACAGTAGCGCGGCGTCCTTGCTTGTACTGCGATTCACTTTCGGGGCGGCCAGGGCCAGAGAGGGGAAGAAGCAGTAGAGCCGGAGGAGGAGGTGGCGTGGTCCTCGCGGATGAGCAGGGCGCCCCTGTCGGCGATCATGTGCACAGGCACGTTCAGGTTGGCTGTCACAATGCAGGGCATCACGGATGCGTCCACCACGCGAAGGGACTCCACTCCGCCGCGGACCCTGCACACGCAGAAGGGAAAGAAGTTTGCAGAAAGTGGGGGGGGACACAAGCTCTGCCTCAAGGGTATGGCGCGATAGCGTTGTTTCCCTTCAGTGGACTGCGGCTTCTTTAAGACCTTTAATGCCTCATCGTTGTCGACAGAAGGCTGTCAGCAGAGGTGTCGCGCCTTTGACGGGTGTCAACCGAGATGTGTGAAACAGTTGCTGCGTAATTTACTTTCCTCAATTAAAATTTCCGTTTTCTTCATTAAGGCTCCCTCTTTCTTCTTTCACTCCCACTTCCTCCCTTCCTGTACGGTGCGGTTCAGGTGTCCACCGAGATGACGGAGAATTATTGCGCCATTTCCTTTCCTCAAAAAGCGTTGCGTTCAAAGGGCAAGGCATCGCGCCGAACAGTGGTGGCGTTCCGTAGACTCCCTGGCAGCGCTACAACACGCTGTCGCGTTCCACTCCTAAAGGTAATGCTTAAACGTCATTAATTAGCAGTTAATTATAATTCAGGTATTAATAAGTAATTAGCCATTAATTACTAATTTGGTATTACTTAATAATTAGTACTTAATTATGTCTGACGTCATCCAGTGCCACAGAGACAGTAAAAGTGGTGCGGTAAACGGTTTCGTCTCTACGCACTTTAGACAAAGTGCCCCTGATTTTTTCTGCACATCAGTTCGCAGAGACGGACATAGTTTTCTATTTTATTAAAGTGGAAGCCTTTAATGTCTCATCGTTGTAAGCAGCAGTTGTCGACAGAAATGTCACGCTTATCAATTGGTCGAAACGGTCGTGACGTCACAGTGCGCGAATTTCAAACGGGGCCAATTGTACTTTGGCTAGTAACCATGCAACCAATTGAAGGGATCGTATAGTGATGCTCCAAGTAAGTGGGACTGACCTTAGTTATTTGCTTAATTACCCAATTAGCCTAATTAACTTTTCTAGTCAGGCCATATAAATAAATAAAACCGAGTAGGAAATTGGTCGAGCTCGGGAATCGAACCCCGGTCTTTGGCGTGCGAGACGAGCATGCTATCCACTTCGCCATGCCAGCTTTTCTTTTTTTTCTTTATTGCCTGGATTTGGCTCATGACATTGCACAACAAAAAATGGCTGAGGCTTAACTTGGTTAACCCTGGTGAGATGCGAAGCATATCGTGGTTTGTCTTGGTTTCTGTGTGGTTTGACGTCATTGTGTCACGTGGTGTGCGTCATTCGCGCTTAGCTAAGGTTAAGCGTAGTCACATGCGAAGCATATTGATGGCTAGGCTTGGTAATACATGGCTTTCCTTGGTTGAATACTTGGTCATTTTAATACAACCACTAGAAGCCTTCGTCGTGGGGGAAGACAACGGTATGGCTACAGCGGAACGCCGACTAACCCCGAGACGCGCATTGGGTGAGCGCCTGGATTGCCACGGAAGCCGCGTCCGCCTGCCCGGTGGAGCGAGCGTTTCACCTACACCGAGTGTGAACGCGCGTTCGAAATGCGCGGGAATGCCGCTCGAGGACATTCCGGCGTCTGTGCGATGGCATCGTTCTCCCTCGCCCAGCGCGTGACGGCGATCTGTCGTGACTTCATTGTGTCACGTGGTCTGCACGGCGTGCAACCGCAGCAACGGCACAAGTTGGAGCCCCGTCTCTCATCTGTCGTGACGTAATTGTGTCACGTGGTGTGACGTCACCATACCACGTGGTCTGCACAGCGTGCAACCGCAGCGACGGCACAAATTGGAGCCCCGTCTCTCATCTGTCGTGACGTCATTGTGTCACGTGGTGTGACGTCACCATACCACGTGGTCTGCACGGCGTGCGACCGCAGCGACGGCACAAGTTGGAGCCCCGTCTCTCATCTGTCGTGACGTCATTGTGTCACGTGGTGTGACGTCACCATAGCACGTGGTCTGCACGGCGTACTCGGGGAACAGGGGAAACGAGTTGGCTCACAGTATAGCTCGAGGTTATGTCAGCCGAGCAGTGAGCCGGGTTGAGTCCCCAAATTTCACGAGAGATGCATTCATATCATTTCACGAATACACCAATCAGTTTAAACTGGAAAGGAGGATCTATCCGCCACCAGACAAAAAGCTCGACAAAAGCCAGGAGGTAACGTGGCGTCGGCTCCAGACGCGAGCCTTCTTTAGCCCGTCGAGACTAGCACACATGTATCCAACACAATACAACGCTACTTGCAAACAATGCGGCGAGATAGCCGGATATGACCACATTTTATGGAGCTGCAAAAAGGCGCCGCCACCGGCGGACCTACTACCAGTCCCTTCTCTAGAGCGGTGGGAGGCTATACTGGCCAGCTCAGACCCGTTGACGCAAGTCCGGGCCACTGAGTGGGCTCACAAGGTCGCCAAGAGCCATGGGCTCGAAGCCACCTAGTATAATGCCCACTAGGGCTCAGTGCTGACATAAACGTTTTCCAATCCAATGGAGCCCCGTCTCTCATCTGTCGTGACGTCATTGTGTCACGTGGTGTGACGTCACCATAGCACGTGGTCTGCACGGCGTGCAACCGCAGCGACGGCACGAGTTGGAGCCCCGTCTCTCATCTGTCGTGACGTCATTGTGTCACGTGGTGTGCACGGCGTGTAACCGTCACGAAGGGCTTGGGTTACCTATTGTAATATGCTTCGCATAAAATACACATAACGCTATATACATACGACACTGTCGTGGTCAGCCAGCACGAGACTGGCTTCGTCAGCTTAAACTTGCCATCGGCCATACCATGCTGAATACGCCGGTTCTCGTCCTTCGCCATGCCAGCTCGATGGTTTGGAATGAACAAAGGCGCGTCTAGTAAATACGGTGTCTTCGCTCACTCTCATTCTTCTCCCTTCCCTTCCGGCAAGGCTTAGGTGTCCACCGAGATATGAGAGACAGATACATTTCCTTTCCTCAAAAACCAATTTACCAACAGGCGAGCCGTAGAACCGAATGGGCAATGGCGTTCCATGGACTCCCTGGCAGCGTTGCAAGACGCTGTCGCGTTCAACTCTTAGAGGCGAAGCTTGACATCTTAACCAGACATCAGTGATCACACTTTAGGTCAAAAAAGTGCCCCCCTGAATTTTTACGGGTGCCCACCGAGATATGTGAGACAGTTACTGCATAATTTCCTTTCCTCAAATACAATTTTCATTTTCTTCATTACGGGCCCTCTTTGTCTTCTTTCACTCCCACTTCCTCCCTTCCTCTACGGTGCGGTTAAGGTGTCCACCGAGATGACAGAGAATTACTGTGCTATTTTCTTTCCTCAAAAAGCGTTGCGTTCAAAGGAGGCATCGCGCCGAACGGGTGGTGGCTTTCCGTGGACTCCCTGGCAGCGCTACAACACGCTGTCGCGGTCCACTCCTAAAGGCGAAGAGTAAGCGTCATTAATTAGCAGTTAATTAGTATTCAGGCTTTAATCAGCAATTAACCATTAATTAGTGATTTGTAATCACTTAGTAATTAGTACTCAATTATATGTGACGCCCCCAGTGCCACAGAAGCAACGAAAGTGGTACGGAAAACGCTTCCGCCTCTACGCACTTTAGACAGTCAAAGTGACCCCTGAATTTTTTTATTTATTATTCAATTTTAATTTATTTTAATTTTATTTTTTTCACAAGGCCAGGCCTTTCTTCAACGAAGTCAAACATACGTTCGCACTGGCCGTAAGGTAGCGCGCCCGATTAACGACCCAAAGGGCTGCGGTTCGAGTCCCGGCTCGGCCTTTTTTCTTTTAATCATTGTGGAGTCCCAGTGACATGACCGCGCATTGCGCGTAGCTGTGATGTCGCGAACCTCTCAAGCAATCTGGATTTTTTCGACACGCCAACTGCGAAGCCGTGTTCTCCGCTTACAGGAGGATTAACGCTGTTCGGTTAAAAAAAAAGATCGATATCTTGTCGTTAGACGTAGTCATTGCCTAGGTGGCCGCAGCTGGCAAGGGACAGGGTTAATTGGAGAGATATGGGAGAGGTTTTTGCCCTTTAGTGTAAGTCGAAGGTCATACCACGAAGCACAACACAATTAATTTGAAATTCATGCCCGAAAGACACAGACAGGGTGGTGTGACTAGATTCATTAGTCGGTGCAGGCGCCCAGTAATTTCCACACAGAAAATGTCTAAATAACTGCTTCTAGACGACCAAGAGTCTTATCTCGAAATTGAACTCCTGCTGCGGCAGTAATTGCTTTCAACACAGTGCATTTTATTTCCTTCAAGGACATTTGACTGCCGGAGATGGTACGCGAAAAGTCGACTTGACTTGCTATGTATAGCTTATGTCAAAAGTTTAATGCGCAAGTGATATCTGCTTCTGGGTTAAGCAGTGGGGCTTGTTTTCGCGTCGCCAGCACTGCAAACCTCTTCAACGTGAGAGAAACTTTCTCAGTCCTCCAAATGTTATTTCTTCCGCAAATGCAACAGCCCCGTAACACACTTTTCCACTACCTTTGGGAATGTCCTTCCCCAAAGGCAGTACCCCCCATCCCCAATCCCACTCATTCTTCCTGGGAGGTTGCTTTACGGACCGCTCAGCCCGCCGGCCAGAAATGGCTGGTGGATCGGGCTTCACGTGAAGCACAAGCCCGTGGACTCCTGGACCAGTAGGAGACCACCCTGGAAGATTTTTTTGTGTGTGTTTAATAAAGTTGTTTCCATCCATCCCCAGCGTATAAGCAAACCCTTTGAGCTCTTTATTTTTCTCGAAGGTTTACAGGAGCAGATAAATGTAAACGGAGCAGGCTGTTTCGCTCCCAGTGCAATCACGTCTTCCCTAGCAGAAATAACAAATCCTAGCAGAAATAACAAACCACGAGAAACCACCGTGGCCGCCACTGCAAGCATGTGCACACAATACCTTCCAGTTTTGAATTTGGAAACGCGTAAAAAGTGTTCGAAGGCAACACCGAGCTTCGTTTCTTTTTTTCCGCACCTGCATGTCTCTGCGAGTCCACTGTAAAACACGACTACTAAGAAAATGAGAAATCATCATGGTCAGCCTGCTTACATTCACTGCAGAAGAAAGGCCGCTACCACACCTTTGCAATTAACTCCGTCCTTTGCCAGCTGCGTCCACCCTATCCCCGCAAACTTTGCAATCTGATCAGCCGACCTAACTTTCTACCACAGGGGAAAATGGCTGGAGGAAACAGGTTATCGCAACTGGCGTTTGTGTTGTCTTTTGTTGCGAAAGCAACGCTACTGGAGCCCAGCTCGGCTAGTCGCGTATGCTAGTGGCGATGCGGCTACCAAACGACCTTGAGTCACCGTTACCTAGCAACCGCTTCAGCTGCGCTCCAACAGATGGCGCCGCGCCGCTGCCGCCTGTCGCCTACACACCCAGAGGACACCACCTTCGCACAGGCGCTGTGTTTCGCAGCTCATGACGGCATCGTGCCGGCCCTGGCCGGCATCGTGCACGAGCTAAACGAGCCGGCACGAGCTAAACCAAGCGCTTAACCACAAGCTAACGCCACAAGCGTATTGAGCGTATTGGCGAAAACGGCACGTACTATCTTGTGACGTTGCCTAGCAACCCGAGTTACTACCCGAGCTTACACGAGTTACTCGGGTAAGCTCAGGTAACAACTCGGGTAAGTTCCGTCGAGCGTCGTCCCATCTGCGCGAGAGGTTGCTCGGGGAGAGCAACATGAGTCGCGAAATCCCGACGGGTGGCTGGGATAGAAACAGGCACCTGCCGGTGCAGTGGCGCATCGCTTAACCGCTGCGCCACTGCGCTGGTAGTGGTATATGAGGACTCGCCGCCATATATGAATCTTAAGTAGGAATTACCAATTCAGCATACGTGGGCATTAACCCACTAAGGATATTGCTACGGGGATGTTAGGTATTACCGTTACGGTAAGTCTATATTGGTGGCTGCTCTGAGATGGCCAGCACTCAGCTCAGGCTCCAAGGGCCCAGCTACCCACTGTCAACGTCGTCGTCGTCCAGCGCACCGCCACTTCTTCGTTCACGATTCGTTCACTTATTCAGTAACCAGTTCACCGGTAACAATATCATGCCACACCCACAAGGCGGAGTTTAAGTGCCCCCTCCAATTGAAGAATGAACACCTGCTTTCGCAGGTCTACTCGGTTTAGCTACGTTAAGCCCCTATCATTTTTTTCGCAACGGCTGCGCAAGGCCTTTAGATCTCTCTGTGTACCTGAGCCTGCTGTCGACCACGGCGCGGTCGTCTTCTCCCATGGGACACGTGCAGCAGGGATGCCACACTGTCTGGGTGTGGTGGCGTGCCAGGCATTCGAGGTAAGGTTCGCTCCACATCTCGCCCGCCTCCTCGCAGCCGGGAAAAGGGACGTTCCACATCTTGGTGCCCAACTTGGCGAACGCCTCGGTCTCCAGGATATCCACGGCCTTTCGGGCGCCTGCAGACGCCACCGCTTTGGCCACATCGTCATTATATCCTTCCTGAAGCTAAGGTGCAGTACCAGATAAGAATTAATTTTATTCTAGGTGACAAGCTATAAATTTCTACTGTTGGTTTAGTTGCATTGGTTTGGCTAGTTTGGTTGCGATGTTAGCTTGTAAGGAAAATTAGTTGGATTCGATCCTTGAAGTTCGGTTCCAAACAGAACAGCACAAATTTTTTTTGTTAGCTTGGGGAAGACCAGAATAAATGTTACAGAGCTCGAGTTAGGGTCTAACTAGCATGTTTAGGCGAGTGCCTTCACAGTAGGAGGCAGCGGGCTGCTTCGAATGCTTTCCATCTTGAAGACATCATTTCAGTTGTGTTCTGACACACGTATTGTAAGTTTTTACAAAAAAATATACCGCAGAGGTGGCTAGGACAAGGATATATTGTTTCAATCACGTTAAGAATAGCTTCTTTTGATTGGTTGCTGAGATCCGTACTGCGAGTAGCCACAAGACCATGGATATATACATTTTACACTAATACCTCTGCACAAAACTCACATCATGCAATGTCACCACGCTTGCGCTAATCATTGCTTGACTAGGTCTTTAACCACCTCGAGGCTTCCACAGCGCAACTGCTTAAAAATTCGCTCCGGCGTAACCTACTAAGGAAGGCATAATGAGGCCTAATGATACACAAATAAGGAGTCGCGCTTGCGTGACACGTTATAATATCTAGGCACGCTTGACCTTAATGAATGCCCTTCATATTTAACTCCCACTCTCTTCTCTTTGAACACATAGTCTTTTCTTCTTTCTCACACTCCACGGCAGCCTACCCGAACCTTCTTGTTAGCCTCCGCTCGTCTCCTTTTCTATGATTTTATCGTTCCTTCTGAGGAGAAGGCAGAATCAGAGTTCGGAAGGCTGTTATTTCCCCGGTCGTATTCTATCGTTAGTGTTTCTGCGAGCGATGGAAGCGAAACCACACATGTGCCCGCGCTTAAGTGATGACACTAGGGCAATACAAAACTGGTGCAAAGCCTGTGCAAAGCCTAGTCCAACTCTGTGAGGGAGTGATCGTGTGTTGGCTTCTATGCAAGACAAGCCTCAGTGCACGACCGAGACACCTGCCTTGCGCCGCCACCTTGATGTCCTCCGGATGGGTGAAGTAACGCGGGTCAATGATGGGTGGGTCGTCCGGGTCACTGCTGCGGAGACGGATATATCCTTTGGACTTGAGTCGATTCAGGATGGGCGCTAGCTGGAAACCGTGCTGGCCACGCTTGGAACGGTAGTATTTGTTGTACGCCTGCAACGTAGAACCGTAACGTCGGACAACAAAGCAGCTACGCGAGAACGCGCTTACTGACCATGAAATGGTATTTGCTGGAGTTAACCAAAATGCGAGAGCGATCGGCATTCCTCACTCGTCCCAGCAAAAATTGTAAAGCTAGCTTTATTAATACTGAATATCTCGACGATTAAACAAGATGCTTCTTCTCTCCTCGTCAACTCCTAAACGCCAACACACACAAAAAAAGAAAACAGGCGCTCCCATCTCGCTCACGTCACTTGAGCACGCACCAATCAGAAGGCTTGCCCAGATTTCCTATTCACGTAATCGGCTAAGAACGCGCGGTGAGGTGTCGGCCCAATATATGGCTAGCGGGAATTTAAAAAAAATAGTTTTAAATTATAGAGACCAAGGAGAGCTTTTAAATCTGACTCGAATACTCACAATGGCCGCCTGTACAAACTTGTTGCATTAGAAAATGAACATCGAGATAATTTTAGGGTCCCTTTAAGTGTGGCACCACTACCTTTGCCTTGGGTATTCGAAATCGCTGAGCGGACAGGACATTTAATGCGCGGAAGGGGTAACAACGGGTCTATACTTGGACAACAAAATAGATAACTAGGAAGGAGAAAAATATCTCTAGGTTGTAGTGAGTCAGGTGAAGAGGTGTATTCGGATGATGCAGGACAGGGGTAAATGTAAATTTATGGCAGATTCCCTTGAACCACAGTTAACTTAACCAGACTGAAATCAATAATAACCGAATCGCCTGTATGTCTAATCTGGGTGTGAAGAAAGTCGCACGAAATGACGAAGGGCGGCTACACTGCCTGCGTGCTTTCAGCCATCACTATCACGACAGCACGGATTGGTCTTGGTTAGTTACCGCAGTTTGCCGAAGCAGCGAATAGCATTCCGGAACTTTCTTTTGCCATCGAAACCGTGCTCAGAACACTTTTAACGGCAATCACGCTTTCATGTGTCATAACTTGGCTTCGCGTGTGCTGCAAAGTGACAGCAATAACTGATCTTCGTGGCCTGCTGTTTCTTGAGAGCGCATACTGCACTGTGCGTGGCTGCAAAAGTCCCGCGGGTGTTGGCTGTTCAGTAGCACCGGGCGTTCAGGTTGAAGTATGGCTGCGTCTTAAAAAGTGCGGAGTGCTGTTTGACATTCAAGGAGCTAGAGCCGGAAGCAATATGAGAACAAACTTTTTGCACGTAACTGCTAATTTTCTGGCAATTTCTTCTCTAAAGTAGAAAATAAATTTTGGTTATTATACGCCAAGAAGAAAACTAGTTAGAGAATAGAAAAAAAAACTGCCTTGATACACATAGTTTAAGGTGTAATCAATTAATGAATGCTCAGGCTTTGTACCCTGTCATAATTCTCACGACTGTACATCTTAAGTTTTACAGTGATAGCTTATTTAGGAAACTTTTTGTTGTGAATGGCATCGCTGTTGGAGTATTAATCTATAACTGGCAGATAGCGCCCTCTCCTACCTGCCAGAGAGACTGTAGTATTGTTGATATTCAGCCGTAACAGAATGCAGCACCTAAACTCATGTCACGCAGGAGAACATTGCATCGGGTGCCCTTGTGGAAGCAGCGGCGCGGTTGATGTTTTAGCTGCTCTTTATCGTGCACAGCCGCCGCGGTGGCTCAGTGGCTATGGTGCTCGGCTGCTGACCCAAAAGACGCGGGTTCGATCCCGGCTGCGGCGGCTGGAATTTCTTTGGAGGAGAAATTCTAGAGGCCCGTGTACTGTGCGATGTCAGTGCACGTTAAAGAACCCCAGGTGGTCGAAATTTCCGGAGCCCTCCACTACGGCGTCTCTCATAGCCTCAGTCGCTTTGGGACGTTAAACCCCATAAACTAAACTAACCTAAACTTTATCGTGCACAGGCACAGGCAGCGTAAGGTCTCCGGGGGTGTTTGTAAAAAGCTAAACAACTTAATTGTTCTCAAGCTGGTGTTCAAGCGCTTCTGCGAAAAGGAGAATAGTAAAATCATGGCCCCCTCTGCATGTGACTGGGTGTTTTATTCGGTGAGCTTGCAAGAACGTAAAAATCGAAGGCCAAAATAATGACATAATTGCAATTTTCACCTATTGCAGGCCAAATACGCAAGGTGCGGTCACTCTATTCAGGTATCTCCTCTCCCTTCATTTCATTCTCATCTCCTCATCTCACGCAGAGCCACCATTAGCTAGGCTTTGCTTCCCTTCTAATCCACTGTTACCTTGTCAAACTCCTTTTGTTTTATATCCGAACTACATGCGTCGCCCACATTCACTTTTTCCTCAATTGTTTGCTAGTATACCGCGATCTAGAGCCTCTGTTATAACTGACACAGGTCTCGTATCGCTCAACATTACCTATGTCGCCTTCCTCTTCATTACGCGCTGAGCTGTCCTCAGTCTAAAACATGAGTTCGCCTAAAACTTTCTGTCTCCTAAGAGAGTAGAGTGGCAGGATGCTACTCTTGTAGATTAAAGTCCTGTTAATTCGACACCTGTTAATAATAATAAAAAACTTGACAGTTCACATGGCCTGTCTGGTCAGGTCAAACATATGGGCTATTCTATTTGTGACGGAACAGCGCAAAAAGTCAGGGAAATAATCGAGGCAGCTTCGATAGCGAGTCTGCGCGACGATTGTGTCATCACGCCGTCTGTTGCTTTGACTAAGAAAGAATTTGAAATGTTAAAAATGTGATTATAAATCTCTGTGATTATTTATCTTATGTTTTTTTTGGACGCTTGAACGATATGGTTGTGACGCATTTGTTGTTTTTTGAAGGGGAGAAGAAGGTATAAGAAGCAGTGTTTCTTCGAAATAAAAACCAGTTGTAAGTCAGCGCTTGTCTCTTGTCCCGGTGTTTTGCGCTGTTCCGTCACAAATGAATAACCAACATGCCCAAGCTGCTGTCCGGGCTATTCTATGCTGGGATATTGCCGTTAATGCAGCGTGATTTGGCCGAGAATGGGATAATTCGGACTGGCGGAGGAGCTCGCATTCGCACTGACCGCCCGAGATGGAGGATGATGGTGGTTAGGGAGCGACTAAGAAGCGTGGCCTCTGTAGCAGGGGCGGGGTCACTTCTAAAGAAGGCTGTATGGCTGGGTGGGTGGAAGCTAGCTACTTCATTTTAACCGCGCATTTCTTACACTCTTTTCATCGAAAACGTAGGGTTAATGGTAGTTTTGTCATCCAAAATTTCTGGCATGGTAAACCATTTTCCTGGCCACCCCTTGGAGAGAAAGTTTCGGAATCATTATCAACATCAGCCTGATTACGCCCACTGCCGGGCAAAGGCCTCTCCAGTGTTGCTCCAATTGACCCTGTCCTTTGCCAGTTGCTGCCACCGGATCCCCGCAAACTTCTTAATCTCATCCGCTCAACTAAATTCTGCTGCCTCATGCTACGTTTGCCTTCTCTTGAAATCCGCTCCATTACCCTTAAGGACCAGCGGTTATCTTGCCTTCGCAATGCATGTGCTGCCCAAGCCCGTTTTTTTCTCTTGATTCTGACTAGGATCTAATTAACCCCAATTTGCCCCATTTGTTCCTTAACATAAGCTCTATCTTTTCCGTTAGCCTCCGCCTTTGTGCCCCGTATATCAGTACCGGTAAGGTACAACTGTTGTATACTTTTGTCGTGATGGATAGATCTAAAAGAATTCCGTGCATTACGGACTTTACATCCCGTTCCTGCTTATGCCTGGTTCAGGTTGGAGGAATTCTCCGTTTAGCTACGATTTCGTGGTGCTGCCATTGTTGTCGACCACTTCCTGACGGTTACCTAGCACTCATTGAAAAAGTGCGACAGTGTTCAGTTAAACAAAGGCCGAAGTGCCTTTGTGGCTGTTCGTCTCTGACAGGTAGAAGTTGAAATTTGAAGGCGGAACGAACAGTTGTGATGACGGTATATTTTGTTTCTTTTTTCTTAATCTACAACAAAAATCAAACCAACCTACGCAGAGGTTTTCTTTACCAGGATAGAATTATGATGAGACGGAGGACGACTGCAGCCTTCTGCAAATGCATGCGTTACTTTAAAAAAATCCTTCGGAGTTCACGAGGAGGTCAAAATATGAGCCGGTATTTCATAGCTGCACATGTATTACGCTTGTAGTGCCGTGCTTCCTTAAGCAAGGCATGCTGAAAGTATACTCCGAGTTTCACAAATGACTTCGGACTTTTATCCCTGAGTTAATCCCGTCCACGGAAAATGCTCTCTGAGCGCATCTCTCCTCATGCAACCATCTGGACGATAGAAGACAGTGAGAATGTAATTCTGAACACGGGTACCTCTTGCGTTAGCCCCGTGTCGACCAAGTAACGCTCCCCCTCTTCGCTGGCTGGAGACACTGAAAGGAGTACTATTTCGACGTCCGGGAAGTCCAGGCTTGCGTTGACGTACGAGGTGCTGACGAACGCCACCGCCTCGATACCCGCCGGTATGGACAGCGGCCCTGCGGTTGTTACAGCCCCGTATCAAAGCTGGCACACGTCAGGCTTAGCCACTAAGAGGGCTATTAATTTTATTCCCCTTGGCGAACACTACGCACGAATAAGAACTGAACAGTAGAATAGACAAGCACATTAGAAAGGTAGTCGGGGTGTTTGACACGAGTAATTGTCGACGTAAGGCTATTTCGTCACCAATAATCTCGCGGCTGCCTGCTAGCCTTCGCGAAAACATCCAGGCTTGCCCACGAGTGCACATTAACGGTACAGCTAAGGTTCAAGAGCGTTTGATTCTTGCTTTTAGAAAAATTTATGTACGCTCCTTCGTGTCTATGTTGTCGCTTGTTCGGCAGCTAATTAAGAATCTTCAAAAAGGAAATTCAGCTTGACAAACGGAGCACTTTTTCCTATGAAAGGCTACAACTCTAGGCGTACTAACGAGAAAGGACTGCGTTTTCATCGCGTGGAAGTAAGTGCCGATGTGGGCCACCCTAAGAGTCCAGGAACAATATAAAAATTGTATTGAGGTTCTTGCATATTTTCTACTGAAAACGCCAGGCAGTGTCGACATATGTGTTTGATTTGTTGGCCATGTTTAACTTATAAAACTCTGTTTTCTGATAAATTCACCCTTTTGTGAATGCAAGTCGGTAGTCTACTAACACACGAAGGCTTTAGTTTGCCTTCAGTGATCTTTTAGTTTGCGCTAGCTGGAAGGCATGCAGGAGGAGAAAGCATGATACTCTGTAGAAAAAGAGAAAGAGGTCCCCTCTTCTAAACATACGTGCCATTAAGCCTGAGGACATCATCATCAACATGATGATATGAAAGACAGAGAAAAAATGATGGCCGATTTGACTAGTTAGGCCAGATGCGAATTAGGCGCACTGTAAGTGCTAGTGCAATAATGAAACGAAGGCTTTACGAAAGCAGTCACTGTCGATTAGAACAGCAAATTCATGTAAAAAGAAGGTAATGAAGCGTGAGCAGGCATAGGGGAAGCAGCGGGGCTGGGCTCAGGCGACGGTCATGGTCATTTACTCCAATTCTGTTTTCTTCCTCTCCTGTTTGCAAAAGTTTTTTCTGATCGCCTTTACGTTAATACTTTTCCATAACATCTTCAATATTTTCTTAACAATGCTATTTTGGCGATATATCATTTTTACCTAACTAGGGCTTTCAACTTCATAAGACTCCTTACGCGCCACAAAGAAATACTACTTTCCTTCTGTACAAACGTTATTCCACATCGTCGACGCGAGCTTTCGAAGGGCCGCTGCTTGCATCACTGTTAATAAATAAATATAAACCACTAATAAATGAATAGCATCTTCAAGGACCCAGCCCATGAACAACTAAGTAAATAAGTGTTCACGCCGGCTAAAATCTCTGTTTTTAAGTGAAGTGCTCTCTCTCTCTCTATACTCATGTTCATTATTTTACCCATGCCCATCAAGCCATAATTACCATCACAGAAACCGACCATTTACAATGCACTGTAGTCTGATACAACCCAAAAACAGAGCGGCAAAACAGGCCCTATTGCGGATTGGGTCGACTGGTTCTCATGATATTGCTGGTAATCCGGTTATTCCATGGTTAACCTTTTTGCACTGGACAGCCCCCTATGATGTCGGAGAGGAGGTGCAAGGAGACGTCATGAAAGTCGGATGACGCCATTGGCCGCAGGGCTTTCATTGAGGGACACTGCAGCTTCGTTCTTAGGTTGTATCCCCTTGTAGGCAAGCTGGCGGTCGGCACCACCTCGATTCTATTTATTTATTTTATTTTATTTACAAATACTGCAGGCCCTTCTCGGGCCCATGCAGGAGTGGATACAAAGGAGACAATAAAGTGGAATAAGTTAGGTACATATATATTACAAAATAGGAATTCATTATCATAGCGGCATCGTGGGGGTAATGATGCCAATTCAGGGAAACGAAAATAGCTGGTTCAGCACGGAAACAAATATAGTGACAAAAAATACAAAATGAAAGCGAGCATCATAGTTTTATCACGGTGGCATTACTGATGAATCAATGCTATTGACATGCCCTATGAATGATTCAATGATTTAAAGGGGATGCGAGTAAAATCTGTCGACCTATGGCATTCCGGACCAAAAAAATAACCGGACGTTTCAGGCACTTTGGCAACATCAATTCGTAGAAGAAAGAGGCTCGCAGCGCGGCAGGTATCCCAATTGAGCACGAGTGACAGTGCACAAGCTGTCAGCTCTACAACACAAAGGACGAATCCCGATTCTATTCCGGAAATTTGTGAAGAATGTGCATTGTGAGTCAGCGTAATAAGGCGACTTTCATTTGTTCGAAACCCGCCTGCATTTTTCCTTTCAGAGTGTAAAACGTTTGTTGGTAAAAGTGCTGAACTACGTGTTCCAGTGAGCATTTTTACGTTAACTTCAGATATTACGGTATTTTTCCCCTAGGGAACAGGGGAACTTAACTAGACGATGTGCAGCGTATGACAACGCGTGTTCCGCGCTGCGTGGAGAGCTATCAACTTGAAGGTGCGCTGAAGAGGAATCTGAGCTCGTCTTTTTGCCGCGGGAACTCGATCTACACGTTCCGAGCATTCTTAGAAACTGCGACTTATTGCCCTGTGTGGCCGATTTCCCTAATTAAATCGAGTTAACGTCCGGCTCCCGCATTTATTTTTTGAATTCTCCGCGTACGGTGGGCGCAGTCGACCAACGCGTGGAGTGCATTTCAGCCAGCCCCGTGGCGGCTTGCCGCTCTGCCATCGGCGGAGTAATACGTACGTATTTTTTATTTCTGCGGGCTGATTTTGCTGCTGTGTTATCTGCGAATGAAACTATTTATTCACGGAAACATAAAAAATAAATAAAGTGAAAGCAAAGCCTCCACGGAGGTGGCTGAAAGGCACTCCACGCGTTGGTCGACTCCGCCCACCGTACGGGGAGAATTAAAAAAAATAAAGGCGGTAGCCGGGCGTTAATTCGATTTGATTAGGGAAATCGGCCAAACAGGGCAATAAATAGAAGTTTCTATGAATGCTGGGAACGTGTAGATCGAGTTCCCGCGGCGAAAAGACGAGTTCAGATTCCTCTTCAGTGCACTTTTAATATCTGCCACGTCAATAAATTATCGTCAGTTTTTCTTGCCTGGGGCTGGCATTGCTGCGGCGATTACCTACCGAGGTTCGAGTCCCAGAGGACCGACGTCTCGACCGGTTCATTTCTACCTTTGGAGTCCACATCAGTAGTAGGCTCAATGCAACAGCAATCACACACACAACTCTGAAAAAGAGAAGCTTCGACAACAATACCAGGTAGGGAGGCGCAGCCATTTTACGCATCGCGCATTTAACAGACGTATTGAAGAAGCGTAGCTTGTTGGGCCAGTTGGTACATGGGAAGTGTAAAACCAGCGGAAAGGACGCGTTCACAAGGAGGAGAAGTACACAGGACAACGCTGGAAACACAAATGAAATATTATTTACTTGGTGAATCGCCAACAATAGAACAGGGCGCACACGCGCGAGATCACTACAAACGCTATTAAAACAACACCAACAAAACTGAACAACAAGAACAAGTTTTGTTCTTGTTGTTTTGATTGCGTTTGTGGTGCTCCCGCTCATGTGCGGCCTGTTCTGTTGGCGATTCACCAAGTAAAGAATCTTTCAGTTGTGTTTCCAGCGTTGTCGTGTATACTTCACCTGCTTGTGAACGCGTCCTTTCCGCTGGTTTTCCACTAATTTAACAGGCGCTTTGTGCTTGATCACGAAGAGTGCGCTTTATTACAATATTTTCACCGTTCACTCAAGGTGAACAACACGGAAAGACGCTGGCAGATTCCACGTGCATAGAAACTTCCCCAGTGCGCATTTCCTGGCCACTTCACGCGGGAGAGTTAGGCCACCTTTTATAGCGCATGTGTGGCAAGCAGGCGCACTCACCATTCCTGCGGAAGGCGTAGTTGAGTATGATGGACGCGCTGTTCAGCTTCACCTCGCAGCTCTTCTTAGCGGTGGCTGCGATTCCTCCGACGAAGAGGTGGTCCTGCAGGTTTTCGCCCACGGGCAGGTCCGCCACCACGGGTATCTGTACATTGCGTAGGCAAATGATCAGCGAAGCGCTCCCATGCTGATGGGAAAACGCTGCCACGTTACCGTGGCACCGCGCCTGCAATTAGCGTCTACATTACAACGGCTAATGTCTGCAGTAGGGTAAAAGTGCGGGCTAGTTGGTGATCCATTACATATAAATACCAGCGCAAACCAGCAAGACACACGACGAAGAACGAGGACACTCAAGCGCTGACCTCTCACTGTTCTCGATGGAACGGACCAGGGCCTCTAAGTTCAATTCCTTACACAGCTTTTTAGCCTTCATCTTTACCCTCTTTAGCCCAGTGCGGTTTGTCTCGTCAAAGAGGTCGCCAAGAGCTGCCGATGCCTTCGACAACAGCAGATTTTTCGGAAGTACAACGAATCCACTCTCTTTATCTTCTGTCAAGAGGGCTAGAGATCTGCCTTTCAGGTAAAAAACAACACCTCCTAAAGGCATCTTCCGGGTTTGCGGCTTGTGGCGAGAGACAACATCTAAACTTCCTGCTATGCATCTGCTTCTCTCAGCCCCGGGAGCTGACCTTGCAACCCGGTACACGAGGGACAAGAGCTCTTCCCACGAAACCCCTGGTTCAACGGCGAACTTAGGTCCTTGGCTGAGCACCTCGCTCGCCTGATCTGGCAAAGAATAGGCTTCGATAGTGTAGAAGGCACCCGAAGGAGACTTGCGAGGCTCTGGGCATCTTTTCCGCAGTCTTGCCAACGAAAGGTTCAAGAGATGCTCGGTTGTGCTGTCTATGAGGCGAAGAGCTTCCCGCCATGTTGCAGGTGCGTAACGTTGCGGTTTCAGCGGCCCAGAAAGGCGAACATGGAGCCAGTCCTTGAAAAGGCGTGCCTGGTTGTAGGATTCTGCTTTGGCAATCAATCATAGCCGCTTCCCTCGGCCGACCGACGGCAGCATTCCACCGAAGAAGGCAAGCTGTTCCACCTGAAGCATGTTGTTCCGCACGCAAAATGACATGGTCCTTGCCCTGCAGACTGCTTGGGCAGCCAAAAAAAACCTGATGCATGGGATCCAGTCATGTGTCTTGCTGGTTTGCGCTAGTATTTATATGTAATGTCTGCGCGCTTTAAAAATGTCGGCGGCCTACAATGAGAATTCACTATTCATGCCTCAATTTAATGGTACCGAAACGGCTCGTGTGTTCTGTCCTAAAGTAATTCGTGTTTTAATTTTCTCCATGCAACCCTTTCTACCGCATGAGGGACAGGTAAAAATTAATTATTCACGTATTACAGGGCGCACTTAATGGGCCTTTTGAAGGTTATAAATCAAATATTGCTTTTGTTTCCACCTCAGTACAGTCGCTTCTAGACGCTAGGATAAGGATGCGGGCTAGTTCGTGATCCATGGCGAAAAACTGCGACGCACAATAGAAATAGCGACAAACAGAGAAAACTTTGCACTAAGCCCGTGCTTACAACTGACATTCATTTGAAAGAACCAGGACTTAAATACTGATTTCGCGAAAGGTTAAGCAAACAATAAACGTTATGATTGATGCTGCAATGCACCAAGTATCGCACCTTTTATGTTTGATCTCATTTATTCAGAAATCAGTATTAAGTCGCAGTTTTTTCGAACAAATGTCAGTTGGAATTCGGAGGTATGTTAGCTTGTCTCCATGTGTCCTTTTTTCTGCTGCTCGCCGCAGTTCTTTGCCGCTAATAAATGCCTTTTTGTGCAGTGCCTCCATTCAAGATATGTTGGGGTTGAGACATATTGAGCTTGTTTCAACTTCCCCTTTCTTAACTTATGCTTCATGGCAGACTTCTGGAATAGAAACAAAAAATAAGGCTGCCGTCAACGTCCGCAACTCTGCGATGAAAATGCCGCAGAACAACACGCGGACACCACGTCTCACATCGTCATTCAGCCCCCCCCCCCCCCCCCCCCCCCCTACCCCGAACTCCTCGAGCTGCTTGCGGGGCCCGATGCCGGATAGAAGGAGCAGGTGTGCGGAGCCGATGGTGCCCCCGGACAGAATGACCTCCTTCCGGGCGCGCACTTGGGTCTTGTCAGCGCCGCGCTCGAACTCTACGCCCACGGCTCGGTGACCATCGAACAGCACCTGCGGACACCACAAGTACGAACTCCCCCCCAGTCAGGTACGCTGGCCCATTCTTTGCTGCAATAACAAATATGGAAAAAACTAACAGTTCATGCACTATCACAAGTAATGTGCTGAGGGATCCCTTCAAGCTGGGCATCATAAAATTGTTCCACTGAAATAACCTCGAGGTCTGAGCTGCATCGTCATCACCGCCACCTGTTGAGTTGAACTTGTTTGAGGACAGAGGATTTTTTCCGAAAATTTGCGCGTACATCTGGCATCGTTAAACATCAGATGCCGAGTCACAGAAAAAAACCTGATCCCATCACGCCAGCTGATTTTTGTTGCCCATGACCATGGTTTCCTACGCTCGGCGCTGGTGAGACGCTGTCATTTGTTCCAGTCTTAAACGCAGCCGACTGATCGGCGCTACTTCGTATCCCTTTAATACCCAAATAGTGGAAACACACGAGCAAAAGATATTACCTTCAAACTTTGGTACGTAACCGACCAACATTCAATCGCCCTTAGCAAAATGTTGTCGGGGCTGGAAAAGTTTGACAAAGAGGCATGTCGCTTATCAATAAGCACTTGCTTCATGTCATTAAGTTTTTCCCAATTGTGTGAAAGTCTAAATTCAAGGCTTTTAAAGAAGTATGCCTCCCTATATGCCTCCAGAAATATGCCTCCCTATTTGCCTTGGTATATGCAGGGGAAAAGGAGACGAGGAGTTGTTGCAAGCACATTGGAAGTTGCGCATTTGCCCCAACCCGCTTATTTCTTTACACAACTTGTTCAGTGAGTAGTAAAGCGGCAAGCTAGGCTTGTTGGTGGATTTTAACGGAAACAAAAGAAATGGACGGGATGGTCGCAGACACACCGTGTTTTCTACCGCAGGAACCCCATTTATAAGATGAAGTTGTATAGCGTGACACCCTACATTTTGAAAGCAAACCATGGGGATGGGTAGTCGTTATGGTTCGGCTGCTGACTCAAAATAGGCAGATCCAATACCTGCCGCGGCGGTCGCACTTCGATGGAGGCGAAATGCTAGCGGTCCGTGTACTGTGCGATGTCAGTGCACATTAAAGAACCCCAGGTTGTCGAAAATTTCGGAGCCCTTCACTACGGCGTCTCTCATAGCCTAAGTCGCTTTGGCACGTTAAACCCCATAAACGAAACAACCAAATCTGTTGTATGCCTATTGGTTAGATTATTTCAGGCGTCACGCAGTTACCATGGTCGCGGCCAGTCAGCCGCGTCGCTACGGCGGGTCAGAAAGTTCTGTCTCCTAAGGAATTCCCACGCGCGTCGCCAGCCGGCGGTGGGGCCGACTGGGTAAGGCCGGCGAACGAACCTCGGCTTTCAGCTTGCAAAAAGTGATCGCAGTACATGTTCACAACTGGTGGTGTAGGATAACTCGCTACAAAGCAGAAAAGTACGGCATGTGCGGGTTCTCGTTTAATTCCGTCCTAACTGTACAAGCAAAATGCATACTAGTGCAGGAGAACAAAGACGACAGACTTTAGAATGCGAAAGGGGCGCTAACTTTAAAGTGAAAGCTTATTCACACGGTATGATAATATACAGAGGCTTATAACATGAATAATCCGGCCATTGATCACAAGATGCTGTTCAATAGCAGAATATTGCGCTCCTGTAGTGCGACAGAAGGTGTGTTAAGCTCGTGGCACCAGCCTTGGGAATGAAAAAAGCTCATACTATCTGCCTTACAGTTTGACTCTTGTGTGGGAAGATAGCATCACTGTCTTCTAATATCGCTCTATGACCGTGTTCCTTGCAATGCAAGCTCAGGTTAGAAGATGAACGTGGAGGTGATATTCTAGAGGCCCGTGTACTGTCCGATGTCAGTGCACGTTAAAGAACCCCAGGTTGACGAAATTTCCGGAGCCCTTCACTACGGCGTCTCTCATAGTCTGAGTCGCTTGGGATGTTAAACCCCATAAGCCAAAAAGAAACGAGAAGACGGACTCTTGTGCTTCAAACAACGTTTGTGCTCAGTTAACAACGCCCTGTTTGTCCAATATAGTTGCTGCCGCTGGAGAGGGGAATCTTATAGACTGTCCTTTTTTTGGCATGCCACAACGGCACACTGGCGGTTAATTGTGCAGGCATTATAACTTTACTGGTCACCTAGTTCCCTGATACACTGAACAACTTGACAAATTATGCCATGCTTACTTCCGGCCGAAAAGAACACTGACGTCAATATGGTATATGCTACTATGTATATGCGGCACCAATTAGCCCAGCTGTCCTGAACTGTCTGATGCCTTCAAGCGGAGAAGCATATCAAAGGCAAGCCGAGCTATAAAACCGACGTATGTAAAATATTGTGGAACTCTCGGGATAGTCATTAATTTTTGCACTTTTAGTTTCTACAGCTGGTTGCGAAGCTTTAGGGCTGAGCTTTCGAAAAATAGAAGAGCAGTAAAAATGTAATTTATAAATGCAAAAAAGCGTGCTTAAAAATGCTTCATCCGCTTTGGTATAATTACGATATTTTATTGTTCTTTATCTTTATCCAGCGCACTAAATTCACACAGCATTTATGTTAATTCTGCCCAGACGAAGCGCCGACGACCTGCCCGGTGCCGAGCAGGGACTACCCGTAACTTCGCTAGTATGTTGCTTTTCCAGCATAAAGCGGCTCATTTCTCACCTTGGTGGCCTTGGAGAGCAGCGATATGTGCAGATTTGACCGTAATGATATAACGGGCTTGATGAAGGACTTGCTCGAACTGTGGCGAGCTCCATCCAGCACGTTCACTTGGATGCGTGCGAACCCTGCATCGAAGGGTGTTTGGAGAGGCGTTTCAGTGTTCGTGTTTTGCCCATGCGTAAAAGTGTTTTCAAACCTGTTGATATATTCTGAAGCTGACTCAACCACCAGCTTTACTTAAGCGATGGGTAAGTTACTTACCGAACAGTGACTACCTTCCCTGTTTCTCGCATAGTTTTCGCATGGCAGTCACTACTGGCAGATTCATACTGAATCTTCATAATTAGGCATTGGGCAAAAGACACAAAGAGATGAACAGGCTAATCTCCGATAGACAGGTGGCCAATCTTCTGGGGAAAAGTGCATGCCATGCTCGCATAATTTCTCGAGAGCACGTTTTAAGCAAATATAATCAATGGTTATTAATAAAACAGTAATTACTCACTGACGTCCACCCAGGCGCAGCCATACGGCTTCAAAGGAAAGCTATGCAGCTTTCTCAGAAACTTCGCAGCTAAAGAAAAATTCACCCTGGTTCGGGGTTCGAACCCGGGACCACCGCTTCACCGGAGCAGTCGCTCTACCAACTGAGCTAACCGGGACGGCAAGCTTATGGTAGGGCGAGAGCGAGTTGATCAGTTACTCGAAGTTTATCAGTTATTCAAGCGTTTGGCAGCAGCGGCAGCGGACTGTTTCTACGCCGGATCGCCTGACATCGTTGCTTTTTTTTTACCACTTCGCAGACTGCTGCAAAACTTTGGACGCGGTGCCGTGGTCACCGAAGCACTGATCTGCTATCTTCAGAGGAATCGACGGGAAAGCAGCTACGTGCAAACCGACGTCACAGTGCTATGAAAGCCACGGACTACGCCCCTTAGGCATTCAAGCGTTTGGCAGCAGCGGCAGCGGACTGTTTCTACGCCGGATCGCCTGACATCGTTGCTTTTTTTTACCACTTCGCAGGTTGGTGCCACGAATTTTTGTTGTACTGTTTTTTATGTACTGTTACAACACTCTGCGGCCGCTGCTGCTACTGCTGCCAAAGCAGTTTCTTTGTTTACTCTGTGATCCTGTTACTTTGCTCTAATGCCGGGCCAAACAAACTGTGTATCGTGCAGAGAAAAACTTGGGGATGAAGACCAGTATGCCACATGTGTAGAATGTTCCTTCAGTTACCATTACGGTAACTGTTCGGGGGGTTTCGAGAAAAGCGGGAAAGGCAAAGGTGCTAAAAGTTCATGGAAATGCCCTACTTGTAAAGCTGCTCATCTGAGAGGGCAGAAATCATTAGACAAGCACAACAGCGAGGAAGGCTGTGAACACACTGGCGTACTGGCCGACATCAATGCGAAGTTGGCTGTTTTGGTCGAGATGAAAGTGCAAGTTGATGGTTTGGCGGGTTTGCGAACAACAATAGAAAGTCTTGAAACATCTGTTCAACTGATGTCTGAAAAGTATGATGAAATTCTGGCCAACCAAAAAAAACAGGATTCTGATATTCAGACCCTCAAAAAAAGAATGGACTACCTTGAAGCAGCTGATCATGCAAATGAAATTATCAACCTAAAATTGCAGGTCAATGAGCTTGAGCAGTACGGTAGACGACAAAACCTTGAACTTCACGGACTTAAGCAAGATGAGGATGAAAATTTGCTGTCAAAAGTGAACAAGCTAGCCGAGTCACTTGGTATCGATTCACTCGAAGAAACTGACCTCGATGGAATTCACAGGCTCCCCTCGAAAAACGCAAACCCTCCAGTTTTAATACGTTTCGTGAGCCGCAAGACAAAGGAGCAATGGCTATCCAAATCTCAAGAACTCAGAACGCAACAATCTGACCTCCGGTTCTATGAAAACCTGACAGCCAAAAACAAGCGACTTCTCTGGCTTGCTCGCGTGAAGGCAAAGGAATTTGACTACAAGTTCACATGGGCACGAAATGGGAAAATTTTCTCAAGAAAAAGGGAAGGCGACCGTGTACTATGCATTGCTTCTGAGAGCGATCTCGAGAAGATTAGATAGTTTTCCATTTATCGTCTCAAGCTCTAAACCTGATTTTTTTTGTTAAGTATCACTATGGCTTACATTGACATTGTTTCTTTCAATAACCAAATGTCAAGCTTGAAGAAGCCCGAAAAAAATTATTTCTCAGTTCTTCATTTAAACGTCCGAAGCCTATGTCATAAACAGGATGAACTGGTCACATTGCTGAACGAACTGTCGATAAAATTTGATGTCCTCGTATTCTCGGAAACATGGTTGAAAAGTGAACTTGATGCTTTTAATCTTGAATCTTACACCAGTGTTTCTCAAACAAGGGGTGACAGGAGAGGAGGCGGACTCACTGCATACATAAAAAATGGAAAGTCCTACTACATACTTTCCGAAATTTGTGAAAACAATGAGGATGTTGAGGTACTGGCAGTGTCTTATAATAACATTATTGTGATAGCAATTTATCGACCCCCGTCGGGCTCTGAACACATGTTTTGTAATTACCTTGAAAAAATACTGGACTTTGTTACAATTAATAATATGAATGTAGTGATTGTAGGTGATATCAACATAAACCTTCTCTGCAAACAACCAGCTACTAAACACCTCCTTGACCTGTTGCTTAGCCACGGATTTGATAACAAGGTTGAATCTCCAACTAGGGTGACTGATTTTTCTGAGACACTCATTGACGTGTGTCTGTGCAACTTTGGCGGTTCTGGTGTAATTTCAGGTGTCCTGACTGTTGGTCTCAGTGATCACATGCCCATTTATAGCCTCATCCCACACCACACTGAATACAAAGATAAAAAACAACAAGAAAGCACTTATCGGAGGATTAATGACGAAAGTATAGCCAATTTCAGGAGTCTAGCCATGAACGCGGATTGGAGTGCCGTCCTATCTGAAAGTGATCCATGCTTTGCGTATGGAACATTTCAGACAATTGTTGAGTCACTTTATAATGAGGCGTTTCCGCGGCGGCCAGCAACGAAACATAAAAAGTCCAGGAAACCATGGATCTCAAAAGAACTTTATGACCGCATACTACATAAAAATCGCTTATTCTCAACTTTTATCGAAACAAAAAACGCAGAGATATTTCGAAATTTCAAGAAAATCAGGAACAAGCTAGGGGCCGACATAAAAAAGGCTAGACAACAATACTATCTAAACAAGTTCTCGAATACTACATCTCCAAAGCAGAGTTGGGCTCTCGTAAACGATATCCTCGGGAAAAAACCAAACAGTGTCCTCTCTTCACTAAACATTAATGGGATAGAATACACGGGGATTGAGTTGGCAAATAAATTTAACGAGCATTTCCTTACAGCTGGTGTAATGAAAAATGTAGATCCTCTCCGTAAAGAGCCTACAAGTTACATAAAGAAGACATACACAAATTCAATTTTCCTGGAACCATGTACTGATAATGAAATTGTAGACATAATTAACTCACTCCGAAACGATAGTGCTCCGGGAATAGATGACATCCTGACACGGCCAATCAAATTTGTTGCAGATATTTTAGCTGCCCCACTAGCACATATTTGTAACATCATGCTTAACACTGGTAGGTTCCCAGACTTGATGAAAGTGGCTCGTGTAGCTGTAATTCACAAGAGCGGTGATGCCAACAACCTCAACAACTACAGACCGATTTCCGTTCTCTCAACTTTTGCGAAGGTTGCTGAACATGTAATAAATAATCGCCTATATTATTATCTGGCACGACACAAAATTATTGCAAAAGAGCAATATGGTTTCCAAAAGAATAAAACAACAGAATCTGCTTTGCTTAATATTAAGGAACAGCTAATTGACAATATAGAGAGAAGACTAGTAACAATAGGAATTTTTCTTGATTTAAAGAAAGCTTTCGACTCGGTAAAACACGATATCCTTCTCCAAAAACTGGAACGGTACGGGGTAAGAGGTCTTGCTCTTGAGCTTCTCACCAGTTATTTAAAAAATCGTTTTCAAATAACCCAAATAAACGCAGTATCATCAACACCAGGGGAAATTGTAGTTGGTGTACCACAGGGTTCTATTTTAGGACCGATACTATTCCTTCTGTATATTAACGACATAGTGAACATACCTCAGACTAAGAATATTATTATTTACGCAGATGATACTAATGTGTTCTTTTCAGGAAATAATATGGCTATCTTAGAAAAAGAAGCAAACGTATGGCTACAAGAACTTTCTTCATGGCTGGAATCTAACCAATTGAAACTAAATGTTGAAAAGACTAAATATGTCGTATTTAGAGCCAAAAACAAGATGATTACTGAAAGTTTTCAACTGAAATTTCAAAATTCAACTCTACTTCGTGAAAATTCAATAAAATTTTTAGGAGTAATTTTCGAGCAGCACTTACTGTGGAATGACCATTCAGATTATTTACGCAGTAAAGTATCGCGGTCAGTGGGCATAATAAACAGACTACGAATGCTTGTACCTGTCAGATGCAAACTACAGCTATACTACTCTTTAGTTCACTCCTATATACATTACGGCCTACTTGTGTGGGGAACAACAACACTTACTAATATAGCAAAATTATTTGCGCTACAAAAAAGGGCTATCCGAGCTGTATTCAACCTTACACTCAGCCAAGACACAGGGGAGGTTTTTAGAAAGCACAAGTTACTTAAAATACAAACAATGTATGACAAAAAACTGGCTATATACATAAAGAATCAAATAAAATACAGTAAAGAAACGTTTCAGAACACATATCTGCACATGCCTGGACTATATAACTTCCGAACAGCTAGTTTCCATGTTTCAAAGTCCCGCACAAATTATGGCCACCAAATGTTGACATTTATGATACCGCGAGTTCTAAATGCTTACGCCCCGCTACTTTCTATGGCAATGGAAAAACGAAGTGACCAAAGCTATAAAAGAGCCGTGCATGATATGCTACTTTCGTGACAGTGCTGTATAAGTAAACACCGTTGTATCTTTTTTGGTATCAAATCTGTATACTACTGCCAATTTAATTTTTAACCTGCGTTTTTTTTTTCTGTTCGAAGTCGGTTGCTGTCAAATGCTTTGAATGTTTGTTTTAATTTGTTGTTTGTTTTTGTATAGGAGGGCAGGCCTTAGTCAGGTGTTGTTTAACGCCTTTTGCCTGCTCGTCCTTGGTTTACGTATGCATTGTAAACCAAAAATAAACCAATAAAAAAAAAGTGGGAAGAGTGCTGGTCAAAAGTTTAGGGGAATCCTCCAAGGTGGAGTAGATTTGTAATAAGGGAGCCATTACTCATTGACGCCAATGAGTAATTACTCCCTTATTACAAATATACTCCACCTTGGGGAATTCCCTTAAACATTTTACCAATAATCAATGGTTGTACTATATACCTTTCCCTTTAGGGATTGTGCTCAGCCACTATTCATGGCCTCAGAGTATACCTGTCCAATGCACTCCACCCTATTCTTACGCTCCAGGCCATTTCCCTCACAATCCTAATCAGCGTCCAAAACATGCTAGATAAATGTATCACTTATCACATCCCATGTCACGCCACTATCGTAAACTTCGGCTCCCGTCCGTAAGAATAGAATATTTTTTCAATAATTCTTAGTCTAACCGTTCTGCGCTGTGGGGTTAAGTGAGGAATTTCCTTAGCAGTGAACAAAATTTGAGGCTCTGGCAGCCTGATAGCTTCAGACATTGCTTCATTGGGAAGGAAGGGACAACCGTTAACGGTAAATTACATAATAATCTACAAATCTAAATACATTACGAACACTGGTACTCACACATTGATAGCCATGCAGCTTAACGAACTCGTGACACTGGTCTGACTGTTTCTGTAGCCTTTTTGTGCCGAACTCCTCCTTTCAGAATTGCTCCTGCTGCTGCGAACGTAGAACATCTGCTTTCCGCTTGTCACGCAGCCATCCCTTCCCAACACTACCTTAACCCTCTACTCCCTAGTGGGCGGCGCGGCTCGCCTTAGTCACGTACATCGGTCAGTTGGCTCATGTCGGCTTGGAGTAAGAGTTTATATAAAGTTTTCATTTGACATGTAGTAAAGTGTATCTTCCTCTTGATGGCGAGCACTAGGCCGTAGTCGTGCAGCATCCATAATTTCTTTAGTTTTAGCTCCAGTAAGTACACCACTTTGCAGTCAGTAAGCAATAAATACGCACAGCTTGTTTCTGATGGTAAAGCTTAAAGAGCCTCGACTTTTTTCTTGACTCGGCCATTCAGCTTGCTAAGCTTTTATCTACCAGCCCCTCGGCAATACACAAAAATTAATAATCGCGTAACAAGTTTCGAGGAAAAAATGAGAGCGCTTTAGTTTTGTCCGCGTATGCAATCCGCTGCTGGGAGGGGATAAACGCGCATGGGTTAGCATGCATGCCAAAATAAGCGCACTAAGTCAGCAATTTCAAGCGCATGACACCCAAACACGATGCGCTCCGCATTGTACCACCAGGACTTTATAGTGTTGTTTGAATGTTTCCAAGGCGTTCACACCTTCTTTGTGCTGTCACGCGGCAAAAAATTCAAGGGGCACTTTGTTGACCTAAAGTGCGATGAGGCAGAAGCCTTAAGCGCAGTGTTGCTGCTTGTGTCACTGATGTCTGGTTAAGATGTTAAGCTTCACCTCTAAGATTGGAACGCGACAGCGTCTTGCAACGTTGCCAGGGAGTCCACTGAACGCCATCGCCCCTTCGGTTCTACAACTTGCTCGTCGATAAATTGGTTTTTGAGGAAATGAAATGTATCTGTCTCACATACCTCGGTGGACACCTGAACCTCGCCATAACGGAAGGGAGGAAGATGGGAGTGAACGGAGACACCGCATTCACAAGACACGTTAGGACTGATGCTTGGGCGAGTTGGTATGCCATGTTCAAGAAGAACAGCGCGAAAAGACAAGGACCACAGGAAGATACACAAAGACAAGCGCTGACTTTCAACTAAAGATTTATTGCTCGGAACGCTTGCGCTTGTCTTTGTGTATCTTCCTGTGGTCCTTGTCTTTTCGCGCTGTTCTTCTTGCACAAGACACGCCTTTGTTCATTCCAAACCATCGAGCTGGCATGGTGGAGTGGTAGCGTGCTCGGCTCGCACTCTGGAGGCCCTGGATTGATTCCCCAGCTCGACCAATTTCCTAGTCGGTTGTATTCAACTTTCTGATCTGACTAGAAACGTTAATTGGTTAACTAAGCAATTAACTAAAATCAATCTCGCTTGCTGGGAGCATCACTATATAGCGCCCGGCGACGCTATAAAGCGCAGGCGCTGAGATCGGCGTTGCCAGCCCGCGATAGAGGAAAATAAAGATGGACAGCGCATGCACACCCGGCACGGGCTGTTTGGAACTAGAAGCCTGCCACGCTGGTCATCTTGCTCTGGTGCTCCGCTGGGATCCCGCAAATCCTCAACAACTATATCATCCCTTTACTTGGTTGCATGGTTACTAGCCGAAGTACAATTGGCCCCGTTTGAAATTCGCGCACTGTGACGTCACGACCATTTCGACCAATTGAAAAGCGTGGCAGTTCTGTCGACAACTCCTGCTTACAGCGATGAGGCATTAAAGGCTTCCGCCTTAAATTTGTGTGACCTACCTGTTTGGTTGGGCCCGTTATAGTCGACGTAAGGGTAGCCGAGCTCCTTTCCGGCCTCCAGGAAGACGTCGCTCACCGGAGTCGTGGTGCCGGCGTATGCGCACGGGAGCTCGCCAGTCGAGCCGTGGTACCCTGCGCACAGGGCAGGACTCTGGGTCGTACTTTTCCGACGTAAGCCTGCCCAGTCCGCAGCAACTGCTCGTTCTGACACCAGCTACGGGAGCTAATGCTTGTTTACCTCTCTCCCCATCTATAACTTTGAACAGAACCATTTATTGCCAGTATTTGTACGTGTGCATCAAGACACTTTGTCACGCAGAACGGGATAGCGTTTATGATATTTCGAAGCTGAAATCACACAGAGGGTTGAAAGGGTGGTGCGATTGTAAGGGTTAAGTACTACAAGAAACATGCGAGTATTCTTTACTGCACCCGAACGAGAGCTTTATGAGCTTGTTTTGTCTATATTTTATTTTTTCGACTCTCACTATAGAGTAGCGGGGACATTGGTTGCATATATCTATCTATTATTAGGCACAGCAGAAGGGTCGACACAAAAGAAATTACAAAAAATGCAAGCAAACTGAAGTAGGATATGCAAATACTAACAATAATTTCACGGTGAAGCTGCAGCAGGTAGCTCCGGCCAGATTGAAGAGCGGAGTGGAAAATGTATGCACGTGTAACATATTTCAAGCCGGCATCTGAGAAGTACAGTTTTACTGGAGGCACGAAGCTAATCCACTGCTTCTCCATGTTACAAATTCAGGATTTCGAGCTGCACAAACACTTAGAAACTCTTGCCGACATCGCGATATGATTAGGTTCCCACTGCCACTTGTCACCAAAGCATTCGTAAGAGCCACAAATATGTCTGACTCTGGCTTTGCGTATGAATCACTATCAAGTTAGGATATATAAAGTCAAGAAGGTTTGCCTTTCGCACTTGCGCAATAAATTGACCAAATCGGCGAAATGAATAAAAATTGGAGAAAATAAGGCGTAGTACTCCTCAGCCGCTCACTGCTGCTTTCACATAACTTCCAAATTTTCAAAGTACCTACCTTCAAGAGCTCACAAAGGCCTGCAGCTCGCGTGTTCGCGAGTGTTGGTTCTTTCGGATGATATTTAGCCCTTCACACGGAACAAGGAGGACAGAACAGGACACACGCTAAACATGTTCAGTAATGTTACTTTCATAACGGGCCCAAACGCATATTTCCGGGCGTATGTGCGCAGAAAACGTGATTGAGAAAAGCGACCACTATTGCGCACGTACCAAGCTCTTGCGTAATAGCCTAGTTTCTCTCATGTGATAAGAAGACAATCGAAGAAGCACTGACGCACCGCCAGCCTTCCCTGCTAATAGGGACAGCTTCAATATTTCGCGATATAAATGCGAATATTCCCTGCCGAGCCGTGCATTAAATCCAGCAGTGCCTATATTGATAAGGTAAAAATGTAGGCCCTGTTATCGTCATAATCGCTACAGCGTTTCTCGTAGAGGTAAAATTTCAGTTAAGGGTTAGTGTGCTTAGTGTGCTCATCTCTTTCTTGATTCCCATCTGAAGCGCTGTTTTTACTGCGATAGCACTACTAGGCACATTTTCTGATTTCAGGCGAACCTAAGTCCCAGAAGCCGCAAAGCAGGCTTCTGGGACCACCCACCAGGCCAGCCAGGTGCGTGTGTGTACATCTGGTAGGCCTTCGAGAAGGCCTGGGTGAACGATACACCTGGCTTGAGGTCTTTTATGTAAACGCCTTTAGAGTAAAGGCCTAATGGTAGAGGACTATAGGGTGAAAGCCTTCGTAGTGAATGTCTCCATGGTAAAAGTCTTTAGACAGAAGGCTTTTAGGCCAAATGCTTTTATGGTTAAGGCCTTTAGTGTAAAAACCTTTAGGTCAAAAAATTGTTTCGCATTCACAGCACGCAAGCACCTTAAGTGCCCGCCGTAATTCCTCGGTTAGGCACATTAAAGCGTCTGCTAAAGAGACGAACCTCCCACTTCCCAAACTTGCTGCTTTGATAGGGAGCGTTGCGCTTGGAATAAAAAAAACATAAGCTGTGCAGGGAGAGGTACTGCGTTTGCTTATCATGTTACTCAGGTCCTGAAGAACTGATGAATCTCTGATGAAGGTCCTGATGAAGGCTCAGGACCTGATGAGGGTCCTGAGCTTGTTTCTCATTGCAAGAAGTTCGCTTTTGTATTTGCCTAGACAAAGGTAAGTCCTCTTGTCGAAACGCTGGCTAAGCAGACTGAGGCTCCCCCCTCTACTCTTGTTCACATTATTTTTGTCATGGAGCCCATCGTCATGCTCTCTCCCTATCACAGGTAATGAGTTTGTTAATCAGGGTAATTAGTTTGCTTTTAACGGCAGTGAGTTTGCTTATCATGGTACTGAGTTTCTTTATCTAGAACAGATGTCTGAGCCTCCCTTCTGCTCACAAAAAATGGCGGCAGGTTCTTTTAAAATTGACAAAACAACCTAATGGTTCTAAAGAACCCTCAAAGAAACTCTGCGCCGCTGGAGCCTGCTCATCGAAAACAACTTCTTCTGTGGCATGGTTATGCCGCAGAAAACGCTACTTTGTAACAACCCACTGCAGTAGCTCAGTGACTATGGCTCCCGGCTGATTAGTCCAGTATCACAAGACAAGATCGGGGGGTGTCTGTTACAGCCGGCGTCGCCGCTTCGGCGTACGTGGTGGTTGCGACGCGCGTTTATACTTTCAATCTTTTCTCTCACATATTTCATCTCTCATCTGCCTGCACACGGCAGCGGTTGTGGCTCAGCTCGAGCTAATGGGCAGGCCCGTGCACGTTCCTTTTCATCCTTCCTTCAGTCGCGACAACAACAGATAGAAGGTCTCCTTTGGCGGCCGCACTGCGATAGAGGGGAAATGCAAGAACGCCCATATGCTGTGCTTTGTCTGCACACGTTGAACAACACCTGATGGTCTAAATATATCGGAACCCACAACGGCGCCGTCTCTGTTCAGCGTTCAGCGTTGGAACGTTAAACCTCATGTACTGTACTATGGCGTATTGTAATGGTCAATTCTATTTCGGGCAACCCTTGCAAAAATTTTTTTATACAGTCTATAGACTGTCCATCGACGTCTGTCTATACAGTTTATAGACTGTCATAGACAAATCCAAGAGAGCAGTCTATAGGCAATACAAATGCTATAGACAGCCTATAGACTTCATAGACACAAGTCTAAGGACAGTCTATAGACTGCACAAATAATTTTTGCAAGGGTTGGCTTAAATAGAATTAAGGATTACAATACGGTAGAGTACAGTACATGAGGTTCAGCGTTCAGCGTTGGAACACTGAACCTCATGTACTGTACTATGTCGCATTATAAGCCTTAGTTCTACTTCGGCCAACCCTTACAAAATTTTTTATACAGTCTATATACTGTGAATAGACTTTTGTTTATAAAGTCTATAGACTATATCTCCATAGACAAATCCTAGAGAACAATCTATAAGAATACAAATGCTGCAGACACTCTAAAGACAATCTATAGATTTATGGCCATACAATTTTAGTAGACTTTTATTGATAGACAGTCTATAGACTATAAATAGCCAAAAAATGCCTATCGGAAGAAAATAGAGTCTATAAGATTTCTATAGATTGTCTATAGACCTTTTTTAAGGGAAATGCCCAATTTTAATGAGCTAGAAGTTTTCTCCAACTCATTTCTTTGCAGAAAAATAAGTTGCCTTATTGCAATGAGTGACATATTTTCATGTCGCGGTGCACCAACAGTGGTAGGATTTTAATGTACCTACGGTGTTCTACTGGAAGCGTATAATTCAGAGCAATGGCTGCTGCCTCATGGATTCTTTGGCGTGCAAACAATAGGTGCTGTCCTTAATATCATACCGTTGTTGCTGTAGGCGTCGATGTAGCAGTGCTCGATGTTCTTGAAGTGGGGCAGCACGTCGTCGTAGGTCCATCCGCGGGCGCCGTACTCGTGCGCCCAGCCGTCGTAGTCCCGTCGGTTGCCACGGACGTACATCATGAAGTTGATGACGCTGCTGCCTCCCAGGGCCTTGCCGCGGGGCCACGGACTGCGCTGCGCGCGAAATATTGAAGTTGACGCTGATTAGTTACTGAATTGGTTTAGTGGAATGGAAAGTTGGGCGAGTTGGTTTACGTTCATTTTGGGTGGAAAAACAGCGCGAAAGGGACGGAAGACAAAGATGAAGGAAACCACTCAGACGAGCGCTGAGACACAGCTCTCGTTGTAGTTGTTGTTGCCTTGGTGGCATGGCACAAATATTGGCCAAGGTTCAGTGAGGAGAGCCCAAAGAAGTTGAATTGGTGCCAAGCTAATGGATTAACTTTGGTTGCCAAGTTAATGATTTAACTTTGGGTGCGTATTCCGAGGAATTAAAGATGGAATTATAGATAAAAAGAAATTATGGGAAAAAATGAATTGGTAAAATAAACGGGCATAAAGATTAGAAAATTGAATACAAGAAAAATTCTGAATGATTTTGCAATGCGGAAATTTTGGATGCCATTAGCAAGGGAACCTGCCGGTAGCAGTTATGTAATGGTGGCGGAAATCGCAAACTTGGTGCAATGCGAAACCTCTGGCGCTAGCACCGAAGGAGAGAAGAAGCGGAACCGACAAAGTGTGTCCCATTCGAGAAATTGGAATTTCGAGATACGTCCTTCTCTGAAGTGCAAACCTGCGGCAATAGAGCGGCTCGTCTGTGTGGTTTCCTTCATCTTTGTGTTCCGTCCCTTTCGCGCTGTTTTTCTACCCAAACTGGTTGATTGGTTTAATTATATATTTTACAATGGGGCTAATAAATCCCTTCTGCTGTGCGGTAAGTTGTTGTAGAAGGCACGTCATTGAAGTATGCCCCTCAAGATTTCTTTGTCATGCACCGGATTATATTTGTTTCAGTGAACACATGCTTGAGGTTGAAAGCCAAGTTGGCATGAGCTAGAAACCCCATTGGTTGCTCTGGTTGTCCCTCTTGCGCGTGAACATCCTCCACAGGTACCAAGACTAGCACTGTGGTCCCTTTCCACTGAACCCCTAGTTATGCATAAAAAAGAATTTCCCCTCATCCCCTTCCCTACCTGATCGGCCTTAGATGCCGCCTTTATAGCATTAAGCCCACGACCGGTGACCCTTCGGTGGATCCCTGGTCACATGGGCATTCCCGGCAATGAGCTGGCTCACCAGCTTCCCTGCGAAACTATACACCGGGCGGCGGGGATCCCATGGACGAGCCCACCGACGGAGCAGGCGGCCAGGACTTACGAACCGATTGTCAACGAATACTACACGCAGCGAAAATTGGACTTAGCTGATTTACCACCGCCACACCAATCTTAATCGATCCGTGAAGCTCGCATTCTTCGCCGAATAGAGTTTATTCTCCTACATACACCAGCCAAACTTTATCTATGCCGGTTCACTTCCACACCACAGTGCCTAAACTGTCCACACACATATGCAGACATAGAACACTGCCTTACACAGTGCCACGCAGCCTTCCAGTCCCCCGCCTATCCTTTCCGCCCAACCCCACCGTGGCCCATCTGGTTCGCCACCCTGGATCTGAAGCTTGCAAAGAGCCCTCGTCGCCTTGGTCCAGGAACTATTGAACGCCTAACAGAAAGGATGTTCTAATAAAAGTGTCAAACCACCACCGCCACCTCAGTTACATAGAAATGACATCGGTTGCTCTCGCTTCCCCTCTTTTACGCGTATGCTCCTACCTTTGCACACACTCGGTCTAGAAATGTAATCTGCTTCTTTATGATGTAATTCAGGTATCTGCGCATATATGTTTTCTGTACTGAGGTGATCTATTCTGCTGTATACCAGATGTTTAGTGGTAGAGTTTTAAAGAAAGTTTCAAAGATAGTCATTTTGGGATAAAAATATGACTTTCGGGGCATGATATTACCTGTGTTGGCGGAAAGCCGTTGAATTGTCTTAAGTAGCAAGACTGTTATCTAATTTCTTAAAATGAAATTCTTAACTATCACAGCTAGGCAGTTCGTTGCAATTAGATATTTGTGGCCGCTCGTTAGTAAGAGCCAAGTCAGTTTTTCGAATTTCAAAAAACGCGATTATTCTCGGCGCTGTAGGCTCAACAAAATTTGGCTACATCATGCCAAAATACATGCCCTTTGGAAGAGCGTGCAGGCAAAACAATCTTTCCAGTGCATATAACTAGTCAAAAAAGCCTAATTTTGTCGAGCCACAGCGCCAACGGGAATCACGTCTTCGAAATTCTAAAAACTGCTGTGGCTATCATTAACGAGCGGCTATAAATCTGTATTTGCAACTAGGCGCCTAACTCTACTCCATAAAAGTTAATTATAAAAATATGTTAACCAGCTTGCTGCTTAAGGCGATTTACCGGTTTTCTGGTGTCCGCCAACACTGGCAATACTATGCCGCAAAATCCATAATCTTACACCAAAAAGTCTATTTTTGAAAAGTTTTGAAAGCCTACCCTGAAACACCTGGTATATATTGTCACCGAGAAAAGGTTGGCGTACACAGGGCACGCGTACTTAGACGTGCTAGGACGTGCAAGACAAGAAGGAGCTCGAAAGAGGAAAAAGACAATCCAGCTAGCCCGTAGCTTTGCCAGTGGTTGCAACTGCCAGATAATAAGAGTTCTGCTGCAGGACGGCGCCACTAGAAGAGTTAGGAGTGTGGCAATACATATTTTTATTACAATCTGTGGGGACCTCTATTCGTTTACGGCATAGTGCGCTCTAATTAAGAAAATAAAATCTACAACTCTGAAACTGCAATAGGAGCACCAGTCGCTTTCCGCATTCTGCTTCGCTCTCATTCAGCTCAGCCGCCAAAGCTAGAATCAAATCCCTCCACTAGGATGAAGGCCAAAAACACTGCTTGAAGTTCAACCTCTTCTCATTCAAACGATGAACAACAGAGGCTGCGGACGTATTGATGGTGGTATGCTGGATATAACATACACAACCTGCACATGGGCAAATAAGAGCGCTGCAGGGGAGTGCTTTCAGATAACTTCGACCACCTCAGGTTCTTTAGATGTGCGCTCAGATCACTTAATACACGGGTGTTTTTTGTACTTCGCATCCATAAAAAAAAATATTGCGAGGACACTTTGGCAACTAAAGTGTTGAGAGGCGAAAGCCTAGGAGAATATGCCTTGACGACTTCCGGTGTATGTGACGTCACACCATTCCTGTGGCTATATCGATACCCAAATCATACATCTCTCGTGGTTATTAAGTGTTAATTACGCTTAATTAGACATTTTTTTCATCTAATCTGACAAAACTTCAAAGTTTTTCCGACCATTTTCACTATGCCGTGACGACTTCGGTGGAGGTTCCCGTGGCTATATCGACGTCCGCGCTATTTAGACGCAATTCCGACATTTTTGCCTATAATTAATGAACTAATTGATCTAAAGACATTAAACTTAGCTTCTAGGTTCATTGTTTCCTCTTCTATCTGATTGAACCATTGGTTTTCTTATATCGTTTTTAGTTCCGAGTTAAACGCGTGTGACACCCTCTGCTAACGGACGACAGTATGAGCCATTAAAGGCTTTCGCCTTAATAAACAGCTGCCGCGGCCTGCACCAAAAACCTGAGACGCTTGGCTCAGCAAACGAAGGCCAAAGCTATTTCGTACCGTGCTTAAGGGTTACCATTGGTTTCGCACTCACGGTTGCTGCAGTGCAAGAAGCCTGACCAGGCAGCAGCGAAGCTATGAAAAAAAAAAGAACTCCAAACACCGTCGGCTTCAAGCGGCGGCAAAACAGACTAGAGTATTGCTCAGAGTACCTGTTCTTTGAGAGCCAGGCAGCTGTACTCCTGTGGCTCGCTGGCGTAGTTCCAGTCGTAGGGCCCGTGGAAGTGGAGAAGAGCGTAAATAGGAACGTCGGTGGTGGCATCTTCTAGCCCGCCGGCTTCCAAAAGCAGGACGCTGGCTGAGGGATCAGCTGACAGCCGGTTGGCAAGAACGCAGCCGGCCGAGCCACCACCCACTGCGCGAATGTGTGGGGTCATCTTTCGTGTTTACATACTAAGAGACAAGAGCGATCTGGCGCAAGCACTAGTCCAGCACTTCCGCAGACAGAAAATTATAAATGTTTCTCCGCTATCTACCCTGCTCTCTGCTGGTTGAAGGATTTTCGTGACTCCTAGTCCCTGAGTTGCAGCGTGCGTGTTAAGAAGCTTCTCATCGTGGATCAGCGGGTATGCCGCATGTGCATATGTTCTTCGTTTCATACAGAGCGCCTATAATCTATGCTGTGTCTTTGTCGAATAATGCATCTGAACATTGCATCCAAAAGAGCGTCTTTAGTCAAAGAACACTTCTCGTCGTAAAAAGAGTGCAGAGTACGCGTATGTACAGTCACTTCCATTTACAGCTCCTTTTTCGCGGAGATAGCGGATTTAAGAGAAGTAAATGGCGCAGTAATTGTCTCACTACTCAGCTGGCACCTAAAACGCTCCAAGAGCAAAGGGAGGAAGTGGGAGTGAAAGAAGAAAGAGGTGCCTTTGTGGAGGCTTCCGGAAGGAAAAGAGAACTTTATTATGCGCTTCTTTTTTTCTGTTGTATTGGGGCAGCTTATGAGATGTTCTCTCACTGGTTGTATCCCTAGGAGTCTTCACTGTCGGCATCGTCCGCCTCTAATCAGTGGTCGGTTGCCCTCAGTCCAGGGCTCCGCTGTCCACTGCCGCCCATTGAGCTCGCTGTACCAGACCTTGTTGGTCTTCACAGCGGTCGCTGGACAGCAGAGTCTCCCATTGCTCCACACTCGAGTTTTGTATTTTGGCAACCGCATGGAGGCCTCCGGAAAAAACTGCGGAGGGCACTAAGACTATTCACGTGCTGTGAATGTGAAAACATTCACGCGGGGGGTTCGGCTGCGGCGATGGCGTACTACTTTAATGCAGTGGCCAGCAAAGCTGACCTGTTTGCGCCACCCGAGCGGCTGGCAGTTTAGCGTGTGGTGTTTAGCTGGGCAAAGTACTCAGTATAAATAGAACGTTATTACAGCATAATAAATACCATATTAAAAGAAAAAGTTCGGTGATGGCGCTCTGCTCTAATGAAGTGACGAGCGAAGCTAGTTTGTTCACGCCTGCTTTGATTTGAAGCCCACTTCGGGACAAACTTGTTCAAGAAATTTTATTCTTCTTTTTTTTTTTTTACTAATGATGTTGACATTGCCGAGCATGTCATGAGGTCCCGTTTGTTTTCGGACCGCGTGAAGTGAACAACGCCGGATTTTCTTCCTCATTGGGTGTGTAATGCTGTCGCATTAATAATTTTAGCCGCCTTGAAAGTTGAAACCTCATACCCATCAGTTCTGGACGAAAGCATTTTTGAACGAAAAAAAGACACATTAAATTATTTGCTTCGATTTTATTATAAGCAGTATGTGTCAATCTTTTCTTGAAAAAGCTTTACAACACTTCGTTTGGTGCAAAATATATTCTTTACTTATTTATGAGTTAAATGCAGGTATGCGTAATGAAATAAGTTCGAGTTTATTTCTAAAATTTCGCATTTTTCTGAAAAAAAAAGACAAAGAAAGGTTTTATTTTCCACGCTTTGAAAACTTCATGAAATTCTGCGTCTGCATAGTAAACATTAAGAGTTTCACAGCTTCACAGCACGTACGGACTCGCATATTGTTTTAACTAACGCATTCTGAGAGCAGAAGAGCAGAATGAAATTTTTTCGGCCCGTTCAGCATGCAAGGAAGTACCGCTAGCAACCTGTACACGAGCGATGCAGAACGCTTGTCAGCTTCGGTCGTGTACAGGTTGCTAGCTGTCCTTCCTTGCATGCCAAAAAATTACATTCTGCTCTTCTGCTGTCAGAATGTGTTGGTTACAACAATATGCGAGTCCGTAGGTGTGAAGCTGTGAAGCTCTTAATGTTTGCTGTACAGACGTTAGATTTCATGAAGTGTCGAAAGCTTGAAAAAAAATGTGAGCCCCGCCGCGGTGGCTCAGTGGTTACGGAGCTCGGCTGCTGACCCGAAAGACACGGGTTCGATTCCGGCCGCGGCGGCCTAATTTCGATGAAGGCGAAATTCTAGAGGCCCGTGTGCTGTGCGATGTCGATGCACGTTAAGGAACCCCAGGCTGTTGAAATTTCCCGAGACCTTCCCTACGGCGTCCCTCACAGCCTGATTTGCTTTGGGACGTTAAACCTCAATAAACCAACTAAATCAGAGTGTTTGTCAAGCATGCGTAAAGTAGTCACTCTCCCAGCCCACTCCAGTCATTGCATCAGCCAGCCTTTATGCCGGTTGATTTTAAAGTGAAAGAATTAAAATTGGTCTTTGAGGAAAGGAAATGGCGCAGTATCTGTCTCACATGCATCGGTGGACACCTGAACCGTGCTGTAAGGGAAGGGAGGCAGGTGAGAAAGCTAGGCCTAGCTCCATTTTCGGTGAAAGCCATGGAATGAGTGAGGCCTCCTGGCGGGTCAAGAAATTTGGAGCGGCTGTAAAACCAGCTGTGAAAAGATGTGGCAATGGCCTTGAAGGTTGAGATGTGATAAGGGCATACACTGATGACTCATGCTAAAATATGGCAGGGACGAGCAAAATTTGACCTTGAAGTGACCTTGGCCGAAATCGAGGTAATTGAATGGTGAGCTTCTGAGAGGTAGTATGGCCCGCCCACAACGTGGCTCATGCGCAAACATTGCATGGACCTTCTGAAATTTGACCTCATTTACTCTTTCACTCTCAACTTTATCCCTTCCATTACGGCGCTGTTCGGGTGTCCACCGAAACAGTTACTGCGAGTCAGTTACAGTGAGGCAGTTACTGCGCCATTTCCTTCTCTCAAAAGCATAACCAAGTGACCATGGCCGAATTTGACTGCCGGTGAATCTGAGTGTGTCTGGGTGGAAGACAGGCTTGACGAACCTTAAAGTGGAATTGGCCTACCACTAAAAATGGAGTTCGCCTACGCCCAAAATATTGGGCGGCTCACTGCTCGAAAATTTGAAATTTCAGTTTACCCACGTTCGCAACCGAATTGGGACACCCCGAAAATGCACTCGGCCCACCACCGATAATTTGAAAATCCAGGTTACCCACGTTCAGAACCCACCTGGGACATCTCGAGAATGAGGTTGACTTGCTTCCGGAATTTGGGTGGCCCCCTTTGCTTTCGCACAATATTTCGTGCTTAGCAAGGCTATAACCACCAGCCATTTTTAGCGCGAGAGTAGCTCCTGAGGCGGAAAGTCCAGCGTCGTCACCAGCCTAGAGGCGGGGCCTCATGTGCGAAAAGCGCGTGCAGTTCACTGTGACGCGATGTTTCGGACAACTTCGCAACGGCCAATCGCAGCGCGCCGCCAGCGTCCTACCGGGTAGATAGATGTCAGCGACGGGCCGCATGCCCGCGTCGCAGCGACGAGCGGAAGCAACGAATGCGAGCGACGAGAGGGTGTGGTGGTGAAAACATTTATTACGAATGAACAGGAGGTATGTTTGGATCAGCCCATAAAGGACCGATCCTTACAAATACTAGGTGGAGGTCCTTAGTATGGGACCCCAGTGGCGGTTGCCGCCGCCCGGGCGCGCCCGACTAAGGCTTGTTGGGCCTGTAAGTCGTGGCAGCCGAGCAGGGTCGCCTCCGAGTCCTCCCGGGTTGGGTTGGGGATGGGGGGAATAGCGGGGTTGGAGGGGCAGGCCCACAGCATGTCATAGGTGTCAGAAGACACTGCACTACAGTGTGCGCAGCTGCCGCTATAGGAGGGGTCAAAATGTTTTAGCGCTGCCGGGCACATCAATGTATTGGTGAGAAGGCGGAGAAGGAGCCGCTCATCCGCCTTCTTCAGGCCTTTGCATGGGCTAGGGTAAAGGCGATGACAATTTTCATAATATGTTGTAATATCTTTGAATGTATAGACCGGATTAAACTCTTTCTCTACCGCGCCTTAGGCCATCGATCGCATATGATCGATTCAAATCGCTCGCGCAAAAAAGCTCATTTTGGAGAGTCGTGGACGTGCTCCGCCATCTAGCTAGCGAGCTCAACAACTGCTCTTTCGATTGCAGCCTTGGTTTCAGTGTTTTGACATGAGGGGGCGCCGTGAAAAATAAAACTTTGAACGGCCGCAGCAGCGTCAGCCGGAGAAAATGGCATCCGCATCGCCGCGCGCTCCTCGAAAGCGAAAGCTGACACCGAGCACGTCGGCCGGTTTCGGTTTCGTTTTTTGCGACGAAAGCAGCGGTTATTAGTCGGGCAACAATGTACAGACGTCGGATTTCGGTTTCGACACCGAGACTTCGCCTCGGGAGCCTGGAACGTCAGCGCGTACTTGCATGAAAGTTCTGTTTTGTTCGCTGTGTGTTTTCTGCGGTGCATACGGCTTGTAATTGATGACAGTGGTTTATTTTTATGCTTCAAGGTCCTGAAAACGTATGGCGAAGGCAGTTTGCCAAATGCTCAAGGTCGCGTCGCGTTTTTCAACCAAGACGACAGCTAGGTGTCCATATCGGAACATCGCTGCGGAGCGGCGCTCGGAGGCTCGCTCGACTTCTCGACTTTTTTTTGATGCTCTTCACGGCGGAAATGATGAAGACCATGTGCGGAAACACTAATAATTATGCATGGATGAAGATTTTCAGCAAGTTCGGCGTGACGGCTCAAGGGAAGATGTGAATCTGCTGGAGATGCTGATGTTCATTGGAATCATCATATACATTGGAATTGTTGACCTGCCACGACTGTATCTCAACTGAAATACCAGAATGATCTATTCTGGCCCTCTGCCATCAAAAATCATTTCTCAAAATTGGTTTTTCGCTTTTTTTGTTTTTTTTTTAACGTAACGGACCCGGATGAGTCAGTGGCGGCAGCATCTATTGGCAAGACTTGGAAAGTGTCCTGGCTTTTGAACCACATCGCTAAAACTTATTTCATCGATCCTGATGTTTTAGAGCTTGCCTAAAATACCAAATTTTATCAGCTGGCTTTCAGGGAGCAGCTCATTCAAGAAATCTTCGGGTATGATGAGGGAAAAGAAGTCCACGCCCCCAATCCTCCCATAGAATTCATTCAACACCAATAGAAAAAAATTAAAAAAAGAAGAAACTGCAAGCTCCGCTATCAGAGAACAAGGGAGGAACAAGGATAAAACCATATGTGAAGCACCTGTCAGTCTACCTCTGCTTCACACCTTCACCCCTGATTGCTCTTCACAGTGGTACCACAGTCATGACCCCTGACTTGACAGGCCATGGAAAGTGCAGTAAATTTTTCTCATAGCTGAAACTGTGCATAATGACAGCTATAAACGTGTGCAACAGTTTGTATATTCCAGTTTTCCTCTAATCAAGTTCTGGCTTAGTGCAGCCGGTAATTTTTTGTTTTTGCTATATACTTTTTTGTGTTTTTAGCAAATTTCACAAATAAATGTTCATTTACTTTCGCACACACAACTCTTCTGTCTGTTTCATTCAGAAGTGTAACTAATAAGCTACAATTTCATGCATTGCAATATGTACTGGGTGTATTAGTTCTTGTGAAAAAAATTTTTCTTTCAGTACACTCCAAATCGTCCATTTTTCCGCGGTAGCGAAAGAGTTAAAATCGGGTTCCTGATCGGATGGGGAGGAGAAAACAGCCCGGTGAGAGAGCGCGCGGGCGGCTGCGTCTGCTGCCTCGTTTCCTGCCAACCCCTGATGAGCAGGGGCCCATATAAGGTAACGGTGTGCGGGGTCCGTATCCCGTATGCAATTTTGGTATATTCGATAGGCTTGGAAGGGAGTGCAGCCTTGTTCGACGCTCCGACAGGCCCTTCGCGAGTCGGTGATTATGTATTTTGAATCGGAATGTGAGGCCGCGAGAGCAATCGCGACCTCTTCTGCTTGTGTTACACTGCTAGCTCGGAAGGTGAGGCCGTTAACTGTGTTGCTGTTGCGAACCACCGCGACCGTGTACCATCCCCCGTGGTGAGGACCGAAGGCGTCCACGTAGTATACACCTGTTTTGTTGCCATAATATCGGGCTAGCGCTTCCGCTCGTGCCAGGCGCCGACCATTATGGTCTTCATGTGACATGTTTGCTGGAAGAGGCCGCACGTGGAGCGCACGTCTCCACAGTTCCGGGATGCGAAACCTGTCTTCCATTGGAGGGGTGTGTTGGTAATGGAGTCGAGCAAGAAGGCGGCGACCCGTCTCCGTTAGCGACAAGCGCGTGTACTAGTTCATAAGGTGCGCCTCCCGAAGCTCCCGGAAAGTATTCACCACCCCAAGAGCCATAAGCTGGCTGTTTGAAGTAGTGATGGGGAGGTCAAGGGCACATTTAACAATTTTGCGAAGGATGTTTTCAAGGGCGTCCTCCTCTTGTTTCCTTAGGTGGAGATAAGGAGTCGAATAGAGAATTCGACTAGTTACGAAGGCGTTTGCCAGCCGCAAGGCATCCTTACTTCGTAACCCTCCGCGTTTGTTGGAAACCCGGCGGACCATGCGGCCCACCTGGTCCCCCACCTTACGGAGTTTGGCCAATGTAGTGTCTGGCCGCCTGTGTTTGTGGATGTAGAGTCCGAGTACCCGTATCGCATCACTTTCGCGTATGGGACCACTCTCAAGAGAGAGAGATATTTTAGTTGTGCACTTCTTTGAGGGGCGGAGGTGCACAAATTCCGATTTTTGAGGGGAACATTGAAGACCGCAGCGGCGGGCGTAGTGGTCTACTATCGTCGCCGCTGTTTGCAGGCTGGTTTCAATGTCTCCTGTGCTGCCCTGCGTGGCGAACAGAGTGATGTCATCGGCGTACAGGGCGTGCTGCATGCCGGCGACACCACTCAGCTGGGCCGGCAGGTGCATCATGGCCAGATTGAAGAGCAGCGGGGAAAGTACCGCGCCTTGAGGGGTTCCCCGCGTGCCGAGTAGGTAAGGACCATGGTCTCTATCTTGAATTCGAATGTAGGATTGATGATCCATTAAAAATTGGCTTATGTAATGGAATGTGTTGAGGCCACAGTCCGTGTGACTTAGGTTAGTGAGTATGATCTCATGTGTTACATTGTCAAATGCCCCTTTAAGATCCAAGGCGAGTACTACCCGGTCATTATGGGGGCATTCGAGGGGGTCCAGGACTTCCCGATTGAGTTGCAGGAGGACATCCTGTGCGGATCTGTGTGGGCGGAATCCGAACATGGTGGTCGCAAAGACTTGTTTGTGTTCAAGATATGTAGATAACCGATCCCGCACCACCGTCTCCATTAGTTTGCCCACACATGAGGTGAGAGAGATGGGGCGGAGGTTATCTGTGTCAATTGGTTTGCCAGCTTTAGGAATAAAAGTGACCACAGCCGTTTTCCATTCGATTGGCAGGGGGGTGTCCCCGCGCCAAATCGCATTGACGTATTCTAGGAGGGACTGGTATGCCAAGTCGGGCAGGTTCGTCAAAAGCTTGACGGTGACCTTATCCCGTCCTGGCGCAGTGCCCCGTTTCATTTTGGCGAGAGCCGCCCGCAGATCATTGAGGCGGAAAGGTTGATCCAGCTCCGTGTTCTCTCTGCCTGCATAAGAGTACGCAGATCCACGGGGGTCTCGAGCTGTACACAGATACTGGTCCCGAAGTTTCTGTGCCAGTTGAGTCGTGTTGCCAGAAAAAGCGTGCAGGGCTCGCTGCAAATGTATTTGTGTTTCGGTTCGTGTTTGGGTTGATCGATTAGGGCTCGAAAGAGACGCCACGTGTTTCGGCTGCACATTTGTCGCGCGGCCGTGTTGCATCTAGTGGGGACGCCTTCGTCCCCTGCGTTCACTTTCCCGCATTGCACCCCACTGTTGTCAGCTGCCCCCCGAAAAGCACTCCTCTCGGTTCGGTTACTTCTAACTAACAGGGGAGGGCGCTCGCGTCGCGGCGACACCAGCGCCACGGATGGCGTTTTGCTGCGCGCGCGCGAGGGATAGCTGGCTCTCTTCTCCCTGGGATCGAGAAGCGACCGGACGTTTCGCTCGCAGCTTCGATCTTCGTCGACGGGCGCCTCTTGGTCGGAACTTGCTCCCGCCGAGCCCGTCCCGCTCGGCCTCGGGGTTTATCCCTTTGCCCTACAGTGGACGAACGTTCGCTCGTAGCCGTGCTGGTGAGTCGGGCATTCCTCGATTCCTCAGTGTATTTTGTTGCTAGCTGGCGTTATTGTTGTTATAGCAATAAATGCCTTGTTTGTGTCAGCCAGTGTGTCGTTCCTTTGTTCCCGAAGAGCACGGCCCGCCGTGGTCGGCGTGCGCTCGGTAGCGTACGCGACCACGGGGTGGGGTCAGCCGCGCTTAATCGGGGAGAACGTATTTATCTCCCCCATTGTAAACCCCACATCTGGCGCCCAACGTGGGGCCTGCTCTTGGAACATTGGACGACTGTCTGTTCGGTTCGAGGAACGCTCTTTGTCCGGACTTGACAAGTGGTAACCCTAGTGTGAATTTTGATCGCTAGGACCTGCGGCATGCTTTCTTGAGTGCGAGGTGTATTGCGCTGCAGCATGTTTGAACTTTTCGACCTGCTCAGCATGTTTTTTTTGTGAAGTTTTCTTCCTGGAGTTTCTTCAAGAACCACTTGGCCCGCATCGAGGGAGCGCGAGGCCTAGTGCCCGCGGAGTTGCCGAGCCCGAAGCGAGTGAGTACGGAAGCCGCGTGGGTGGTCCGAGTTTTCTGTATATATTTTCTCGCTGTCTCTTTTTCGACTCTGGGAGTCGCAGCTCCGGAAGCCGGGTGGCCTGGGGCCACAGGTGCCGCTACGAGCTCGCTGATATTGCAGCTCGGCACCGGGCGTTCCGACACCGTCCGATACGGTGGGCGCCGATCGCTCAGAAGCTGCTTTGTGCAGTGAGCGGGGAGGACCACCCCACAAAGCTGATGTCTCCTCGCGGCTGCGCGCACGAAACTCGTTTCGGGTCTTTCTTTTGTTGGGGGTCGTCGACCGTCACTATGGTGGTGAGGCCTAAGGCGATTCATAGCTGCCTGCACCTTGTCAAAAGTGACACGACCACCGGACCGTGGTGTTGAGAGGGGGCGCACTTTGCTGGCCGCCTGTTTTTTTTTTAACCTCGCATGAACCGAGCATTCTCGTTCAACTCAAGAAAGGGCTTTGTTCACTCGAACTTTGCGTTGCACAGCCGCCCGACACGTTTTGCTAGCGAGTTGAGCATTTGAGCCACGAGGCCCTTGTGTACGCCGTATCCCCTCCCGTGACCTACGTTAAATGCATGCGGAGTGTGTTTCGGAAATTTTTCAGATCCAGTGGAGCCACTCCGGCTTGCTGTGCACATCGTCTCGCTGCCGCCTGCTGCGACGGAGCGGCCTGTATCCTGTTCGCCGCATCCATCCGGGGCAGCCGTGGCGAGACCAGACAGCAGCCACTTCTGGCTGCTGTTGCCCTGGCGACTACTGCGGAATCTTGACCTGCAGTGGTCAACCGGCCCTCCTCTTCGCGGGCCTGCGGGCACATAGTCCGCGGGCCATGCGAGTCTTCCCAGCGGAGACCTTAACGACGCCTTCGGAATACCGCGGAAGACTGCGTGCACGCTGTCGGCGTGACCTCCGCTGCAAGACCTGCCTCAAGTGCATGAAGACCAGGAGACTCCTCCATAGCATGTAACTTGCAGGCGCGTGGGTCTATTTAAGGTTGGGGGGATGTGGGGACGCCTTCGTCCCCTGCGTTCACTTTCCCGCATTGCACCCCACTGTTGTCAGCTGCCCCCCGAAAAGCACTCCTCTCGGTTCGGTTACTTCTAACTAACAGGGGAGGGCGCTCGCGTCGCAGCGACACCAGCGCCACAGATGGCATTTTGCTGCGCGCGCGCGAGGGATAGCTGGCTCTCTTCTCCCTGGGATCGGGAAGCGACCGGACGTTTCGCTCGCAGCTTCGCTCTTCGTCGACGGGCGCCTCTTGGTCGGAACTTGCTCCCGCCGAGCCCGTCCCGCTCGGCCTCGGAGTTTATCCCTTTGCCCTACCGTGGGCGAACGTTCGCTCGTAGCCGTGCTGGTGAGTCGGACATTCCTCGATTCCTCAGTGTATTTTGTTGCTAGCTGGCGTTATTGTTGTTATAGCAATAAATGCCTTGTTTGTGTCAGCCAGTGTGTCGTTCCCGAAGAGCACGGCCCGCCGTGGTCGGCGTGCGCTGGGTAGCGTACGCGACCACGGGGTGGGGTCAGCGCGGTTTTGAACTGAGTCAGCCGCGCTTAATCGGGGAGAACGTATTTTTCTCCCCCATTTTAAACCCCACAATCTATCTACCCAGTTGGAGTCGGCGAGTTGGGCCGCGTACTCTGCCGCTTTCTGGGTAGCTCGGCAATTCTAGCTTTAAGCTTTCTATTGTGTTTCTGGCGTCGCCAACGGCGGACGAGGCTGCGACAGGCTTCCCAGAGGTGTAGAAGGTGGTTATCCACGTCCGTGACCGCCTCTGAGAGCTGGATGTGTGTTTCATGCGAGGAAAGGTGTGCCAGCAGCTGTTTGGACCATGCTGTATAGCCTTGCGCGGAAATGGGTGTATTATCAAGTGAGTTAAAATTTTGCCTGAATTTCGTCCAATCTGGGATATGGGCTTGTGTTCTGGGACGCTTGAGGGGGCGTGTGCGTAGTGTAGTGTTAATGATGCAGTGGTCGCTATCGAGGGTCTACGCGGTGTTGAGCCAGTCTGCGTGTCGTATGTTGCGAGTGAAGGTTAAGTCCGGACACGTATCCCGTGTCACGGAATTTCCTAGCCGGGTTGGGTGGACAGGGTCCGTGTGGAGGGTGAGGCTCAACGTGGACGCAAGCTCCGCCAGGTTACGCCCGCGCGACTCCTCCTTGCGATACCCCCACTGCTGACTGGGAGCGTTAAAGTCGCCCACAATCAGCAGGGGATCGCGGCCCGCTACTCTTAGCGCGCGGCTAAAGAGGTCCGCAAAAGTCACTCGCTTTAGTTTGGGAGAGCAGTACACGTTGAGTACATGCAACGGTGGGTCCCTGCGGCGGACTAGTACGAGGTAAGAGTACTCTAGTTGGAGGTCGAGATCAACTAGGTTGGCTGTGTAGTCTTTGTGAACGAGAAGACAAGACGCGGGATCCTGTTGGAACGTCGTGTAATTTGCAATTGTGGCGCCCAGGCCTGGCTCTTGGAGGGCAACCACGGCTGGCAAGGGCTCGAAAGTTTCAAGGTAGAGGCGCAAATTGGCCCGCTTAGTGCGGTCCTTAAAGCCTCTACAGTTCCACTGTGTTATTGAAGTTGACATGGCCGAATTGGAGATGGCGGAACTACTTTTTTAAGGTGTCTCGCCATGATTTAAAATTCTTGAGGGGGGAGGAGGAGGGATTGGCTGCCTCAGAGCCAGCTACTTGCGCCATCAAGGGGGTGATGACGGAAGGAGCGGGGCAGCTGTCCTCATTGTCCGAATCAATAATCAGACGGTCGAATTTTGAAGGGCGGTATACGTCCCTAATGGGTCCCGTCCGAAGGAGGAGGCGGGGGTTGTCCGAGATGTGTTTTGAGACCACCGCGGGGACGGCAGATTTGACCTTTGTGAAGATCTGGTCCATGGCGGTCTGATCATATATCGCAATTTAGAGGTTAAGCGCTCCTCCATCGCAGAGATGGCCGTCGCGAGGGCAGGCGAGATCTCCGCGTCGCTCTCCATTGCGTCCGAGTTCTGCGGGCTCGGTGCGGCGGACGCCAGCGCTAGCGTCATTATGACCTAGGGGCGTGCTTCTAGGCCTGCCAGCCTATATGGTGGTTGGCGATGCGAGAAAAGAAACGCAATGGTATTGTTTGTTCCCGTTCATAGCAAGCACTGGAAGAGATGACTGCCAAAAATTCACTATTTTTGTGGATCCTTGGCCAATATCGAGTTGCTGGTAGAACTGATAACTGCGATAAAATCGCCTTTCTTCCCACAGCCATTTTGCTGCCACTGCCTGGTCCGGCCCGCCTGGCGTCTGCCAGCACTGCTGCTGAAGGCATCGTGCAAATAGAGCATATATTTGTTTAATTGTAGGAGATGTTCACAATAAAGGGGTGACTATATAGTAGCACCATGATTACAGCGCTTGCCAGCTCCGAAGCGCCCTGAGTTGCGGCATCAATGCGAAACTAGCTAGGCTTAGCGACAACCAGGCCAGCAAGGCCGCAACGCAGTTCGTCACCCGGCGCGCCCGCGGGCGGCGTCGTGGCCGAAAGCTCGCTTCTTCCGCAGGCATGCTTTTTCAAAGCTCTAACATATCAGGCAGTTTTTCTGATATCATGGCAATTTGTGTTTTCTGGCGCGAACTTCAAGTACACCGAACAAAGCAGAGCTCTGGCACTGCTACGCGGTGGCAGACAGGACCGGCTGTGGGCAAATCTTAAGTCCAGTGGCGCATCGCTACCTGCGGCTCCGTGCGTCCATTCTCGCAGTAGGGTGGTGGCTCGAAAGTAGCGACCGATGCGGCACATCGGCGACGATTTCACAGATATGTATCCTGTAAAAGGCTGCCGTGGCTCAGTCGTGCCGTCATTGCGCGAAAAATCTTCAGCGCCAGCGGCGGAGGCCTTGTGTAGAGCTTGGGAAGCTTTTTACTTCTCGCGCAGGCTACCAGGAGCGCAGTAGGTATGACGTCATTGTTTGGCCTTGGGGAAGCGGGCTCAAAATTTTCGCTTTGCGCACGGAGGCCTCTAGGAACAGTGTGGAGGAATGCCTTAATGTATATAGTATAAAAAGCGGGCATGTCGCGTTGCACTGTTGAGGCGGGGCCTAAAGGTGCAGCGAAACACTGCTCGGGGGGATACCGGCTATACTTCAGGTGGATTCTTTATGTCATGCAAATGCTGACTTAAAAGAATTACAGGAGTCGATGCACAGGAACAGGAGTTATTTAATGAAGAAATTTCAAAATACAAGCAAACAAAACGCTGCCCTCAATTCGAATTTGGCGTGGCTTCCTACTCTTCTTTCCTTCTCCTAATGACGGCACCTGGCGCAACCAACCAAAACAGCCCGCCAGAGCACGTCGCGGAAGTTTGCACTCCACGGTAGCCTGCTCTCTGTAACTCGTTCTTGCTGAGACTGGCAGCGTCGTTTCCATGCCAGAGCCCCGGTTGGTGTATTTTTATTTTACTTGCTTTGCAGGGCTTTTATCTAAGACAAACAAGTTGTTTCTGTTGATCTAATATAAAACGCAGACAGGGGACAAAATGTGTCTCTATTTATTCACACAGTTTGCAGTATATTTACTGTTTGTCCAATCATCAAGCTCGCGCCAGGTGATGTCATATCCGCTGCTAAAACCCGCCACTGTGTGGGGCCACCATCAGAGCCATGAATTTGTTTTTGGGCGGACATTAAAATATTAAAAAAACGGAATATACGCGGTATTACCGACGCTAATAGTACCATTATAACTCACTGTATGCGATAAACAGGCAAAGCAGTCAACTAAGATTGTGTTTCTGGGCCGCTTTAAGCGTCTCCATTTTTTTTTAATGTGACAGATACAATGATGTGGGCTATGCATTTGGATTTGGATAATACAGCACAGAGGCGTTACATTCGCAAGAAAGGCATGTAGGAATTTCTTTCATTGCGGTAACAAGTGCAATGCTCAGTTCAGTGCATTATTCTGACATGCTATGCAAGTCAGCGCTCCTTCTTCTGCTGTCGATCCCGCAACATATGTTTTCGCTTTTCCTTCAATATAAGGATTTAGCGCTTGCACGCAGGTCGTTTACATAGTCATTCTTTATTTACGAGGACGCGGCGGCGGGAAAAACGCAAGCCGGGCAGATTGCATGTAGGCGCAACACGTGTGAGGTCAGCGACGAAAGTGGCCGGCACGCGCTTCTCGCCGCGGTCGGATACAAGTGCGATGACGGCGTCCTAAGATTGTTGTGGATATTGCCACGTATCATTGTAGTGTCCGTTCGTTCGCGCAAGGCCGCAGGAAAGGGGTGTTATCATTTTTGTTCGTGACGCGAGAAGCGACCGAACTAATCTCGATTGATCACAGCCATGAAGAGCTGCGTCTACGTGTTTCCAGATTACTCTAGATGATCTCGACCTGTCATTTCGAAGTTTCCTTGCCGGCTTTAAACTGAACTATGCCGCGAGCAGCGGGCATTCGTAGTTCGACGACTGACGAGCACATTTGTTGCTTACGCCACTGCCGTGCAGTTTAGTTTTTTGGGGGCGCAAATCAGCCCAAATAAAGAGCTTCTTTCGAAAGTCTTGTTACTGTCTTTCTGACCACTGGACTGCCGTTACATCAACGTGACAATATTAATCCGACAAGATTGGAAGCCTCATCTCGGGAAAAAGGAGACTGCAGTGGCTCAGTGTTTATCTTGCTCGGCTGCTGACCTGAAAGACGGGTTCTATCCCGGCCATGTCTGTTGCATTTCCAGACACTGACACAAAGATTTCCAGGTGGTGGAACTTATTGCCACGCGCCTAACGCGCCACGAGAGCCCACCGCCGCTTCGTCGTCGTCTTCGACTCAGCGCGGAGGCCGCGCGGCGCGTTAGGCGCGTGGCATTATTATCCGGAGACCTCCACTACGGCACCTTTCTCTCTTTGTTCTTTCACTCCCTCTTTTGTCCCTTCTATTACAGTGCGGTTCGGGTGTCCGCCTAGATATGTGAGACAGCTACTGTGTCATTTCATTTCCTCAAAACCAGTTTTCAATTTTCATGTTGGCCCACTCCGGAAATTTAGAATACCAAAATTTGAGATGGCGGGAGTTCCGCACTAGACAAGATTTAGGCGCGCGCTGGCAAAAGCTGATGTCGCAAGCTGCTCTCAGTCGACAGAGGACGTGTCACAACGAGCTGAAATCAAGGACGACACTCTAATGCTAACACTTTTCTGGTTGGTGCATGCATATTCGGCATCACTGAGGGCGCTCGGTGCTGGAGTTGAAACCTCTCTCAACATAGATTGTTGGCAGGCTACACATGGGTTCTACTGTCCTTGCGATACATGGTGGGAGATAGCTGCCGGTACACTAGAGTTATGGCCCGCGTCGTGTATGGCTATAACGGAGCAAATGCTCTAATGAAAAAAGCTCGGGGTTCCTTCGCTTTCGTTATAACGTTGTTGAACTCCTCATCTTCCGTTCACTTTTACGCTTCGCCGACTTTGAAGCCTAGGAGTCTGTCTTTAGATCACTGCTTTGCTTTTCTGCCATCAATTCTGTAACGACGGTTTCTTATTAACGTCTGCGTTATCTTTATTATTCCTGAACCCAAGAGGCTTGGGGTATTTACATTGACTTTTCGTTCTCGAAATCTGGATGACTCTGAATTCTAGCAAAGTACGCTAAATTGCTTCGTTAGATTTACCGCCCAGTGAACGCATTCAGCCGAACACGTTTAGTGAAACTTGAAGGATAAAGGATACACTTTTGGACACGCTACTGTTGCGAGTCAAGAAGAAACAAGGACGTATTGAGAAAAGGAGCCTGACCGATGACGTAGTCGTACTCGTCTTTCAGCTTCTCGGTGTTGTAGACGCTCATGTCGGGAGGCTGACTCAGCTGAAGAAGGGAGAGCATCTGCGCCAGCAGAAAGGCCCCCCACTTGGGGAGGACGAAGGGGATCTCCACCGAGCTGATCATGGTGGTGCTCCTCCTGCGAAGTGCCAGCTTTAGGTGCGCTGTACTGTGCTTAGCTGCCAGGAAAAAAAAAGTTAACTTCATTCCTTACATGCACACTTAAAAGATTGACGCATGCGTTTAGGTTCTCAGCGGACGATGCTGGTCGCGCATCCGTGAAAATATGATCCAGTTTAACCAGTTCAATAGGGGTGGAAGATATAAACGTTCAGTTAGCAGATCAGTTTTACCGTTTCGATAACATATGGAAACGTCTTAGAGAACGTGCTACAGTGGTGAGGTATTTACTCAACTCTTTATAAATGACAAACATTTATGAAACTATACTTTGTGCTTTACTGAGATTTAGGTTATTTCCGCGCTCGTGTCCATTGATACTCATAGGTAGTAAGTAGCAAGACTGCAGAGTTTAAAGGTGTGCTCATGTTAATTCTGCCATTCGCTAGATGTGTTGTCTCCTACATTTGAACCCGGAATATCAAGCCAAGATAACTTCATTATCGGGAGTGCCGGACCCACAGAATATCCTATTTAGAAACCTTTTGTTACAGTATAGGAAAGTCGTTGAGTATTTCAAAATGCTCGCCGCGCGCTTGCAAGTGCGGCTTCTCCTAACGGCTCTCTTCGATCACCGTTCGCGCGCGAAGACGGGTCATCTGTGCAGCCTTTGGCATCTGCAGACAACGCTAACGCAGTGAAACCCTGCTGCGGGGTGAATGTGGGGTGTGCTTGATGGCGACCTTCGATCTCTAACTCTCAATATAAACGCCACATTTCTGTAATGCGGAGAAGACAGCCCTTCTCCTTCAGTGGCAGCGAAGCCGCCCTCACCTTGTGTTCTTCGCTGCCGAACGCACTGTGGAAAACAACTGTACCTTAATTTTAATCAGTGATTATTTTATTTACAGTTTACTGGTAACATCATTAGACATCGTAGGTAGAGGCTAGATAGAAGAAACAGCCTGCTGCGGCTGCGAGGCGAAGCAGGTTGTGCCTATAGCAACGCCTAGCGATAGGTGCCTTACAAAAAGCGTGCAATGTATCCTTGCTTCTAGTTAAGAGACAAGCTTATCTATATCCGCTTTTGTATATCGAATCACCGAAATATGAAACATTTATACAATCCCGTTCGGGTTCCATATATCTGGGTTCGGCTCTAAGCACAAAACAAATGAAAAGCCATTGTCTTAAAGTAGCTGCACAGTGGTTATAACAGAGTGTTAATAATGTCCATCAGATCAAATACATAGACAGGTAGGGGCGTTCATACAGAACGAAGTTATAGAAGCAGGACAGAGACAGGTACTCTTAGTGTCCTGGCTTGTCGGACTTTCATTCCTCTTTTGTTGTCGCGCTTCAACACTTACTTCGAGCCAACTGCGCCTAGGTTTCGTCGTCCTGATCTACAACGTTCTTTCGCTACGTGTACTAAAAGAAGCGCTGTCAAAAAAAGCAGTGCAAGTGAAATCGTTTAGCAAAATCGATAAAATCAATCCCTTCAAAAGTTATGAGCGAAGTTTGAAGTATGTTTTCAAAGCATAGCCTAAACTTATTCAATAAGTGTAATTAACATAAGAATGCATTGGTTCCCTCCACCTGAAAAAAAAAACAGCGGGACACTTAATAACAGCATGTGTTGGCAATGTGACAGTATTCGAGGGTGCTGTAGAATTTGCCGAAAGTGAGTGGTGGGGCTTGTGAGGCCTAGATTACTCTTCCGCAGCAATGCTCTTCCCGAGCTATTTCCGAACACCACCTCCCACTGTTGGCAGGTGCAGGTCTCGTGGTATGGTGACGTCACCCCCAGTATGGCGACGTCACTTCGTTTCAGCTGGTACACATTCATGGGTGATGACAGACTGTTCTCTTTCTCTTGAGTATTGTTAGAACATTATCTTTGGGAAAATGTTTTTATTACATCCTTGCAATTTTTTCCGAAAGCATGCTCATTAACTGTTTGAAGAAATTTCCAGCTGGGAAAGGGCCGAGTGCAATGCACTACAAGTAAGTTAACTGCTCTTCCTCTCCATCAGTCCCCATAAATTGCATTTAACGCACTTCAAGACAGGGACGAGTTCAATGAACTACAGCAACTGCCCTACTACTGCAGCCATCCTCATCAATTGCATTTAACGCACTTCAACCCTCGGAATAAGTGTAGGGTTGCCCACCGGAAACAGCAAAAGAAGGAACCGGTTGAGTACTCCTTCCGGTGCGCCACAGAAGGCGCACCGCAAATGGCTTGACATGCTAGTCCCAAGTGTAATGTAAGGGCGCACGTGTCGGGTCGGTATGACCTTGCTCAGCCCGACTCGCTTCGCTTATGCCGGTTTCACGTATGCGAGGCTCCAGAGGGTGACGCCCCGCGTCAAAGAAAGGCCGAGCGCCTAATAATCTCAATATAGCAGGGCAATTAGTCTTCTTCAGTCAAGTACAACTTGTGCTCGTGCTCAGATGTTTTCGACGTTCTCAACCAAATTCAGAATCCAGTCCAAAATGTTTAGCATTATCTGCACAAGTTTCACTAGTAGAACCTTTGAATGTCTGATTCCCAATGATCAGTGTCATCTTCTAGATGAACATACCCATTGCAAAGCTGACTCCGTCCCTCGTTTCTTCTGCATTTAAAGCCAACAACCTTTGACGTACCACTTACCTTTCAACAGTCTATCTGGCTTGGGCATTCACAGATGAACGTCGCTAAGCAAGAAGTATGAGACCTTGTGCTAAAGTGGCAAAAGTTAAATGCGCACCTCGCCCTGAGTAGCAGTTGCCGTGGATTTCTTGCGCGGTTGAGTACACGTGTCACGCCACTTGTTTGCACTCGTCTCACCACATGCGGCGTCCTTCTTTATGGCAGCCCTAATAACTCGCTTTGTGCAAAGCACAATGGCCGTCGGGTAGTGTCTGCGGCACGGGAAAAAAAAAACTGCTTTGCACGTTGCGCGGTTGAAAAGATGACGCGACAAGCGGCTCCGCGGTTCTGTACCAGTCTCAGAATGACCCACTGGCTGGGCAGAAGACCACCAGGATGCATGCATGGCTTGATTTGGAACAACCATGAATTCTCTGTAACTACAAAGCGTTCAAAGTTTGTAGAAACAGTAAGCAATCTCCCGAAGGCTCCGGAGATTTCGCGTGATGGAAGACACATGATTTTTCATGGTTGATTTTGCAAAAAACCTAACACGTCAGATATTAAAGGAAACGAATACTTTTTCCTGCTGTGATTTTTGTCTGCACTTTATTCTATTTGGAGAGAGGTAAACAGAAATCTAAATACTTATTTTGCCACTTTGTGCAAGAAAAGATTACTCGCAGTAAAATCTAAACGCACTGAAACTGTTTTTGTCGCACACATTTGCCGCTGTAACAACGAATGAAATCATCACTCAAGAGCAAAAAAACTGATGAAACTGACAATTCTAAAGCTATAAAGAGTTACTCAAATAAGCAGAACTTTAAAACAGCTCGAAATGTGTGCTAGTTGCCAAGAAAAACTACAGGTGACAGTAATACACACAACATTAAGTAGTTCCAAGTATACCTCCTGGTTGCTGTGAAATTCTTTGGGGACCGAGTCAAACATTTTTATTGACCGGCGTCGCATGAAAAAGGCAAGACGGTCGAACCGCCGGCACTCAGCTGGATAGTAACAGTACGTGAACGCCTGAGACGAACTGCTCTGGAACCAGTTATGATGGCCGAGCATTTGCGCATCATCTAGTTCGGCTCCCTTAAAAGGTTGGCTTTGGAAACCAACGTGCTTGTCTCATCACATATAAGACACCTGTTTGGAACACTTATTTTTATGGTTTAGGGTTATGGTATGTTGCGTTGATGACGTACAACGGCAGTAATGGGCCTTGAGACTTGAGTGGGTAAGTTCGTGACGCTGCAGTGGTCAAAGCTTCTTCCTGACTTTCCTGATGAGTGGGGCTACTCAGAAGGGTTGTCGCCCGCTTGTGTTAACCGTTCTCAAGGCAGCAACAGGACCTTAACCTTCTACAGCACTTGCAGGCGCGATGTGCTCATCTGCGTTGTTATTCTTCTCGTGCATGCCTGTACGGCCGTGGCTAATAGGTAACTGAATTTCGGAAGAACGTCTTATGAAGCAGGCCCTGTACAACACACTGTGGGGTTATCGAGTTCATAGGATTGTCTTTGCGATTTTACGGCTGGGCCAATTGGGTGTGTGTTCACGCCTAAAGCACAAAATTCCGATAAATCGGGCACAATCTACCATGCGGTCGGACTGTTCACTGTATTGATTGCTATAATGAATGCTTCTTGGCTTTTTTTCTGAACACTGAGTCTTGATCTGACGGCGGATCCATCCAGTCAGTAGCTAGAAGTTTGTTTTTTTTTTTTCAAAGAAATTCTATGTATATGAATAAAAGTGCGGTTCCCGAGGAGTCAATTCCGGTATAAGGCGCGTTGACCATATATATGTTTAAAATTTATAACTTTTGCTTCCAGGTCTATCTATAGGTGCGGAATATAAAGCATGTTCTTTTTCAGTGTCGTACACATAGGAGTGAATTCCCGCTGCGATTTTACGGGCAGGTCGCGGAATATGTTCTGTGCTCGATTAAAATGAGAAGAAAGCCGCGGCCTAGCCGCCGCAGGTTTTTCCATACCTTACTGGTGAAAGAATAGATAAGAGTCTCTAAATCGCTGCAAGGGAGAAGACATCTCGCCTTTGGAGCAAGCTCATAACGGCAACTTGGAGGCTGCAGAAGTTAAAAAAAGCTTTCGTGATTACTAGTAATTTGTAACCGTAACAAAAAGTTTTGTTCAATACAAGATAGGCGTAGATACGCTGAGCCATCTCATTCTCGCAGTGAGGAAACGCTCGCGTTTTTCTGCCTGTACGTATACGCAAAATTACGTATTTCTTCATTCCATTATTAGAACAATCTGTCCAAGCGGGAATGGCGACCGCCGTCTGTAAGTAGACAATAAAAAGGAAGTTGCCCACAATCCGATGGGAAAGTGTCCACCTCCCCATCGTGGCAGGTAGCACTATGCCACCTCACATATAATAGCCTTCTGCAAAAATTAGTGGAACACAAAAAAACAACCACAAGAAAGAAAGACAGGACGACGCGCTATTTTTCTTTCTTTTTTATTTTTTGAACAGAACACGCCATTTAATAAGAACGGTAAACTGGGCTAGTTGGTAGGAATTCATACTGAAAACTGCTCAAAAAACGAAGACACAGAATGAGAAGGCCCGTGTCGTGCCTTCTCTTTCTGTGTCTTCGTTTTTTGCGCAGTTTTCAGTATGAACACCATTTAACACATAACAATTGAAATTTCAAGCACTGAACACCACAGAGCAGAGCAGAAAAAAAGCCCATACCAGTACAATCGTTGCTTACTGATGCAAATTTTTCTAAAACCCTTCTTCCGCCATATACAGAACGATCGACGCATCACTGATACAATGCAGGCCTATTTTCTTAATCAAAAATGCTTGGTAGGGAATGCCTTCAGTACACACTTCCATCTCTTCTGAATAGGTATATCCACATTAACATCGATTTGTTTTCTTTTTCACGTCGTGAACTACATAATTTGTTTTGAATAACATGGTTTAAGTTTCATTATGTATACATATTGCTGTTTCGTGTATTCTCCGGTGCTTCCTTGATGTGCTTGTTTTTTTAAAATTGTGTAAACTCTTGTGTTGCCTCCCTGTCAATAATTAGGGTTGTAGACTCGTCAAGCTGCCCAAGGGCAGCTTTTTTCTACGATTCCTCCATCTGTACTGCTAGATGGGAAATAAACTTTGATTTGATTTGATTTGATTCTTTCAGTTCGCGGGCAACACGTTCGCAACGGTTTCCTCAAGGATGGGCCTGCACGAGCCCTCACCGCGGCCCTTGCAATGAAACGGCAAATTAGAACCTCTTCCGGTCACCGTCGACCGTTCATGCTTCCTAAACCTTTCATTTAAACAGCGCCTCGTCTGGCCATTGTACACCTTACCACATGTGAGGGGTATCTGATAATGGCCTTTCATGTGTTAACCCAAATACAATCAACCTTTGTATGCCACCTCGAATATGGCGAACATAGTGTGATGATCTTGGATATGACGAACCTAAGGGTACCACGTCGAATATACCAAACTTAAGTACCAGCGTCGGATACACCCAACGTTTAACTTCTAGCGCATTGAAACGATGCACTGAGGATGGCCTAATATTTTAGTGCGAAAGATTTAATCCTGATGGAGGTTAGAAGGAGGGACAAACTTTTATTTTTCATAAGCCAAAGAATGCTCAGGTTAGGCAGAAGGTTTGGACAGTGCGCGGGCCCTCTAAATAGCGCTAGGTGGCTTGAAGTCCATGCTTCATTGCGACCTTCAGGGCCCAACCCGCTACCCGGAGTCTTACCTCTGGGTCAGTGCTGAGCTACACAACCTCGCACTGAGTTTGGTTTCAGATTTGGAAGCTCAGGGGTAGTTGGTCCTCTGAGCACTCGAATAGAATGTGACGGAGGTGCGCTTTAAATTGATTGCAGAGTGTAGCGGGAATTGTATTCCGCGGGATGCATAAGGGAGTAGATATAAGGATTAGGGAATGTAGCCGTTCAAAGTTGCCGCCATGGAACCTGCAGTGCTTTGGTGAGGAATTTGGGCTAGGGTGAGCTTTTGAGTCGATCATTTCGATAGTGGAGGGTGATTTCATGGTATGTTACCAGGCCCTCCCTCCTGAACGAGGGGCGCTGGTCGCTCTGTGCCCGGTTCACAAATCCTCGGGCACATTCATGAGCTGCCACGTTCCCTGGGTGGGAGGTATGTGCTGGCACCGATATCAGCTGGAACCGTTGTGTGAATAATTTGGCTCTTGCCAGCATGGATGGAGAGAGCTATGGAATGATGTGTTCTCTTAGCGAAATTCCCGATTGCTGCATTCGAACCATAGATAATGTATCCTGTCCTGGTGGCGGCTGTGGCGAGCGCTATTGCCGCCTCCTCAACCTCTGTCGATTGTCGGTGTTCAGGGAGGGGCAGTCACCAGTGGTTCTCCGTGGAGGTGAAGAGCCCTGCAAAATCATCGCCTTCTATTCAGGCCGGGAGCGTGAGCCTAGCGCACAGCCTGGCCTAGCGCGAGCGCTCCTTCCCGCGACACTGCCCGCTCATCGTCGTCTTCTACGTGGCACAAATATGGTGGCTATTCTCCTAGCACGTCATGCTTTTGTAGTGTATACGAATGTTGTGAACATTCTCTAGCATTTTTTTACCACATAATAAAAGAAAAAAATAAGTAATGCCATATCGATACACGCCACGCTTTACAGGATTTTACGCTTCCACGTTACTACTTGCGTTCTGTCTGCATGAACTTCGGCTGCCGGTTTTATCGGAGCGCATTGATCTCGTCCGGAACATGCACGGCGTGCTTCACCACAGGCCAAGATAACTGGTCAACACACATACAAGCGGTTGTTTCATTACGAGCTACATAAATCAATTTTCAACCGCACTTGCTGCTGCCAAAGAGAGAACCTGAGCGTCGACTGACCGAGGGAAATGCGCGTGTTTGACGGGGAAGTACCAGGTGTTAGCGGTAAAACCGATACACAGAAAAGCTTTTCATGTTTATATAACCTTAGTTTTATTTCAGAAAACCCGACCGTATCTATTCTGCATTGAGCGGGGACTGAGACTCTAGGCAGGCACACATTAAGTATACATACGCATACATACCGAACGTTATACATCGACATCTGTCCCTGGTTGTAGGCCCGCCCAATGCTATTCCACATTTCATGGGGATGTGGGGCCAAACCAAACACTCTACAGGTGGAAAACAGGTCTTCTGAGCGGCGGGAGGCGCTGCTGACCAGCGATAACCTGGAGGACCAACGGTCCCTCATAGAATAAGACCACAGGGCAGCACAAGCCTATAGAACCCTGGAATAAGGACCCCACGCATAGTCATAAACAAGCCCCCTTCCCTTTATTAAACTTTTTCCTCCTCCTCCTCTCTTCTCACCGCAGGCAACACTGCCAACTAGAGGTCTGCGAATAGTGCTTTTTCCGAACCGAATCGAAAACGAATCGAATAGTGAGCGAACCGAATCGAATATTTCTACGAATATTCGCTGTTTGCACGTATACTCATTTAGTAGCCTTCAGAAAACGTGAAGCGCTGCATTCTCATTGATAGCTGTATCTGTTAAAAGACGCAACACTGCTCCCTCGATAAAAGGGGTCGCCACAGGAAGTCAGTGGTCAACTTTATCATTGTCATTTTATGCGCATAGAGAAGTACTTTTGGTTGTTGACAACGTAAAATTATAAACTACCACCGCACTTCAGTGCATGATATAGAACACTGCCTTACACAGTGCCACGCAGCCTTCCAGTCCCACGCCTATCCTTTCCCCCCACCCCCACAGTGGCCCATCTGGCTAGCCATCTGAAACTGCAACGCGCCCTCGTCGCCTTGGCCCAGGACCTATTTAACGCCTAGAAGAAATGCTGTTGCAATAAAAGTGTTACACCACCAGTGCGTGAGATGGGTGAGAGATACTTATGAGGCATTGCCTTCGAGGCTCCGAGGTCAGGCAAAGAATTAGCTGTGGCTTAGCTCTGGTTAAGCCTTAGTGATTGCAAAAGCAATAACTCCCTGGCTGCGCTTGGCTCTGCTGGTGGTGGTGAAAACTTTTAATTACTGAAATAGAGTTTGGGAGCCGCAGAGTGGCCCCGCTACATGGTCGGCGTCCCTAGTCCGGGACACCGCATGACAATGCCCCGTCTCTAGCCCGTTTCACCAGAGCCCTTTGGGACTCAAGCGAGGAGCAGTTGAGAAGGGCAGTCTCCCATGCCTCTCTGGAAGGGGTAGGGGAAGGGGGAGGTGGGGATTTTGAGTACATGCCCACACCATGTGGAAGATATCACAGGTCTCCCCACAGTGTGGGCATCGCCCATCCGTGTTAGGATCGTAATGCTTTAAGATTGCAGGACAGAGTAGAGTACCTGTCTGCAGGCGCCTTAAAGTTCGCTCCTCCGTCTTACTCAGCCCCTTTGCAGGGGCCGGGAAAAGGCGGTGGATGTCGCTATAATGCGTTATAATTTCCTTGAATCGCAGCAGCGGCTGGTTAGTCTCCGAGCCAGAAGAGCTGGGATGAGGAGCCCGGTGAGTAAGCGCTCGGGCAGCCGCGTCAGCGGCCTCATTACCTCGTAAGCCCTGGCGGCCAGGAGCCCAAATGATTCTTTTGGGTGTTGGATCAGTGGCAGTCCGTCTTAGAATACAAGCAGCTAAGGGGGAGATCTCCCCTGCCAAGTAATGATCACATGCTTTTCGGGAGTCCGTAATGATGATTCTCGAATTGGCGTGGGCGGCAGCAAGCGCTATCGCTACTTCCTCGGCTCGCATTGAATTCGGGGCTCGAAAAGAGAGTCCATCAACGTGCATTTCCTGGTGAACGACAGCGGCCGTGTAAAATCCCGTGGGCGATGGGCCTGCTACGTCTACATAATATACACCAGGTCGGGAGCCGTGTTGTCTCTCAAGAGCCCGAGCCCGCGCTTGTCGCCTGTTTACGTGCATGTCGGTGTCCATGTTACGGGGGAGCGGGGAGACACAGAGCATATGGCGCCACAGTACTGGGATACGCTCCGCCTCCTCTGGAGTGCAGTCGTGTTGGATGTGTAAGCGGTTTAGCTGGCGGCGCCCAGGGGCCGTCTGCATGAGTCGCGTGTATTGGTTCACGAGGTGGGCCTCCCGCAGCTCCTGGTAGGAGTTTAGCACCCCCAATGCCTTGAGTTTGGCATTAGAGGTAGCCACCGGGAGATCCAGGGCTCGCTTAGTTGCCTTGCGGATGACGGCGTCTATTCGCGCCTCGTCTTGCTTAGTAGTGCGGAGATATGGCACGGCGTAGAGGATCCGGCTAGTCACGAAGGCATAGACGAGCCGAAGCGCGTCCCTGCCCCGCAGACCGCCCCGCTTGTTGGAAACGCGGCGGATCATGCGCCCTACCTGTTCGCCTACTCTCTTGAGTTTCAGAATGGTGGAGTCCGGTCTGAGTCTGTGGTGAATGAAAAGGCCCAGAATACGGAGCTCCTCCACCTCTCTAATAGGACCTCCTGACAGAGAGATGTGAATTGCTGTCCTATCCTTTGGGTTCGCTCTGACATGCGAAAGCTCTGATTTCGCTGGAGCACATTGGAGCCCACAGTCAATAGCATACGCATCGACTATGGAAGCGACCTGCTGAAGGCGGGCCTCCATGTCCCCAAGGCTCCCCTCAGTGGTCCAAATTGTAATGTCGTCTGCATATAACGCGTGTTGAATGCCTTCCACCCGGGCCAGTTGGCTTGGGAGGCGCATCATAGCTATGTTGAACAGGAGTGGTGATAACACCGCTCCCTGAGGGGTACCCCGTGTTCCCATCATGTAAGGGCCGTATTGCTCGCCCTCAATCCGAAGAAAGGCCTGGCGATTAGTCAAGAAATCTCTTACATACGCGTAGGCCCTAGCCCCACAGTCGGTAGAACTCAAGTTGGCCAGGATGTTTCCGTGTTTAACATGGTCGAAAGCCCCTTTCAGATCAAGGGCGAGGATGGCTTTGTCATTGTGTTGCATAGTTGTGGGTCGTATTACATCCCTGTGCAGCTGGAGAAGGACATCCTGTGCAGACATGTGGGGGCGAAACCCGAACATGGGCTCGCCATTCTGCGGCATAGGCGCGTTGCTTAGCCAACCGCTCTTGCCTTCCTTCATCTGTCTCCTCGGCACGGCACCGGCGTTTGCGCGCAGCACATCGCTCCAGCGACGCCTCGTACAACTCCTCAGACATGACTAAGCGGAGCGCGCCTGCGGCGCCTCGTTTATCCTCTCCTAGCGAGCGCCCTCACGCGGCGGGCCGAGGAGGCTGTCACGTGGTAGCCGCCGCGCCGAGCGAAGGAACGACTACGGCCGAAGAGACGAGTTGTGGCCCTTGCTGTCCTCTGGTCGTGACGTACGCTGTCACGTGGTCGTGCGCCGCCGCAAAGGAACGACCTCCACCGACGGCAGAAAAGTGCTAGCAGTATTGCTTTCGCAATAAAACGCCGGGTTTGCTGGACGTGCCTGCACCCTGCTGCAGCCTCCAATCTCTGAGGCCATTCATGAGGCTTACGTACACCGCTACTAGAATTGGCCGCACCGCGGCGCTTAACCCTCCATCTCGAGCGTACTGATCGCGGCAGCATGGTACGCGGCGTGTATAGTCCCTGTTTTTGGAACAGTCTTGAATGAAAAAGGCGGTAGGCCTTATCCGAACATCGGGCCAATTATTCGATCGCAATTCGAAAACTTGAGTACATATTAGACTCGTTTCGATGAATTTCGAACACATACTATTTGCTTCGGTAGAATATTCGAATAGGAGTACATTTGCTTCGGTATTCCAAATTTTCGAATATTCGCGTAACCCTACTACCAACCTTAACCCATTGACGTATGCAGCTGTAAAATATCATCTCGTAATTGATGCAAATACCTTGGCTTGATCCTTTCTGATACTCTAAATTGGTCTTTTGCCCAGCCGCGATGGCTGAGTGGTTACGGCGCTCGGCTGCTGACCCGAAAGACGCCGGTGCCACCCCCGCCGCGGTTGCTGAATTTCGATGACGGCGAAATTCTAGAGGCCCGTGTACTGTGCGATGTCAGTGCGCGTTGAAGAACCCCAGGTGGTCGAGTTAGTGAGTGAAAAACATTTATTGCTCCAAAAATCAGGTTTTAGCGGTGGGCCGATGTCTTCATGTCTTCGGCCCCTGCACATGGTCGGCGCCCCTATTCCAGGGCACCGCTGAGTCTTGCTGCTTCGCAGGCGTGCTGCACCAGTGCCCTTTGGGCCGTTAGCTCGCTGCTGGTCAGCAGGCCCTCCCATTGTACCGCACTCGTATCATTTAGCTTGTGAAATGCTCTGTTACGTTCGCATTCCCATGTGATGTGATATAGCGTGGAGGTTGCTCCGCACCACGGACATGTGTCCCTGTATTGTGTAGGGAACATCTTGTATAGTATGTATAAATTTTGGAAAGTCCCTGCTTGCAGTCTCCGCCAGCAGACCGCCTTGTCCTGTGTTAATTATGTGTGGGGTGGTGGGTATTTGAATCTCCGCCCTCTGTGGTAGTTTAATATATCTGCATACGTTGGTTCCACTGTCATCGGGTCCTCCAGGGTTTCTGACTGCCCTGCTCGGCTCGTGATCTCGCGAACTAGGCTGTCTACCCTCGAGTTACCCTCTATCCCGGTGTGTGCCGGTATCCAGAAAATCCTGTGTCTTAAGGTCTTATTTGGAAGCTTTGCTTCGAGGAGGATTCTTAGCGCTTCCTTGCTATTTTGCCCTGTATGTAGTTCCTGCATGCTGCTTTGGAGTCTGTTAGGATTATCAAAGACTTGTTCCTACGGTAACCTTCGGCCGCCGCTAGAGCTACGGCAGCTTCCTCATCCTCCGTTACCGTACAGTTTCTTAATGTCGCGCTGCTAATTGGTTCCCCCATGTGGTCTACCACTGCTGCCGCGACTCGGAACTTTCTGGTCCTGCGGTCACATGGATAGAGGGCCGCGTCTGTGTATACTGTGCTTTCCATTGTGGCTAGGTTCCGCTGCACATAGTCTTCCCTGGCCTGCCTTCTAGCGGCATGGAGGTTGGGATCCATGTTTCTCGGCAGAGGGCTGATGTCCAGTGTCTGGCGGACCTCGTCTGGAATGCTAGCCTACTCCTAGCGATGTGTCGGATCGACACACCGTATCTTTACGCTGTGCCTTTGTCACACGTCTTATCTTTCGGCACTCGATAGTTCAGTCATTTTAGTATGTCATCGCCTTTCTAGCTGCAGTGGCCATCCCAGATCTGTCTGTCATGCCCGAGCCTAGACTTCCGCGTATCTCCCCTCATACTTCGTAAGAACTCCTCAGGACTAGAGCAGACTGCCTATCGACGCTGTCCACCATTCTGATCGTCTTCAGTTCAATGCAGCATCGAATCTGTTTAATTTCAACGATCACTACATCCCTACTGTAATGGTCAAATGTTTAGGGGAATCCCCCAAGGTGGAGTAAACTTGTAATAAGGAAGTAATTACTCATTGACATCCACCCTAGCGCCCAAGCCGTATTTATGTGCTCCAGCAGACAAAACCTTTCAAGACGTCAACTGGTCCGAACGCGAACCCCGGTAATAGCACGACGGTTTCGCCGCTGCGGGTGGCAATGTGGCCAGGCAGCGGTGACCAGACCTGTGTGCGTCATGTTTTGTGCCGGTGTCAAACACTGCGATGCCATGGAACCCGTACCGACCGAGCGCCTCTGACGTAGTACGCGTCTGTGTGCCGTTGCGGCCAACGATTGCTACGCCAATGCAGAGGCAGACCTCCATTACAGCCCCTCTTTCTGTCTTTTGTAGCGAAAGCTACCCTAGGCTAGCAGAAGCCCATGTCGCGGTACCTGCCAAAGTCCACTACTGCGCATGCGCCGTTACCAAGGCAGCTGTGAAGGTGAAGGTTGCGCAAACACGGGATGAACCACAAAGAAGAGACACAGAGACACACACAGAGACAACCTTCACCTTCACAGCAACATGTACCAACTAGGCCCAACCGAAGTTTTATCGAAGTTAGCACGGCAGCCAGTACCACGCAACTATGGCGCCGTAGCCGCTGCGCCGCGCAGCTGGGATATCAGCCGGAAGCAATGCGCTCGCTCCTCAGACGCGCACCTAGGAGGAGAGCGACCGTCCTCGTCGCGGCAGCAGTACAGGCTGCGTGAAATTGAGTCATGCCAACCAGAAGTCGTCACCGGTACAAGGACGGCCGACAGCGTGAAAACTAGGCAAGAAAGGCTAAACGGGCTGCCAAGACGCCCGAAGACGCCCTGCTGCTGCTGCTGCTGCTGCTGCGATGCGCGGTTTCCAGAGGGGTCCTCGCTGTTGTCATCAAGTTCACGCTGAAAGGTTTCTCTGTGACAACGTTGTAGGACCTGGGTTCCGCTATGCGCTGCACGACCCTTGCCTTTTTTTGTCCCAGAAGAACTTCTTCACGCGCACAGTGTCTCCTTGGTGCAGAGGTGGCAGTGCTTGACATTTGTTCGTTGTCTAACGATGCTTGACAATATGCAGACCAGGACCATCTTGAATGCTTGGCAGTGTTGTACGGAGCTTTCTGCCCTGTAAGATCTCTGCTGGTGACTCGGCTCGTATTCTTTCGCAAATGTAGCGAACTGGTGGCTTGAAAATGGCGGTCCATTGTCTAAACACACTTCCATAGGTATGCCGTACCTCGCGAAGATACCGCTAGTTACTTGAATGACAGTCTCAGCAGAAGCATCTTGAAGTTCCACCTCTGGAAAGTTCGACAACGCGTCGTAAATGCAGAGGTAAGGCCTGCTGCCGTGGCGGAAAATGTCAATGCCAACTCTATGCCACGGCTGCTCAGGTACTGGGCGCATCTTGAGTGGTTGATGTGACTGGCTGTACGAGCATTTACTGCATATTTCCTATTTGTGAACAAAAGCTTCAGTGTCGCTACTCATCCCCGGCCAGAATACGAGTTCCCGGGTTCTTGCCTTGCATTTAGTAATACCCAAAGGGCTTTGGTGAATTTTTTGTCCGTGCGCACCTTTGGCAGTTGTAGAACTGCCGCTCTCGACGAGGGGCAGAGCGCATCTTCTGAACTTTTTCCACTTGCTTATGGTCTTGTTCCCACATTTCTTGATGTGCTGCTGTTGCTTCGGCAGCCTTGCAGATCTGTTGTGCCTTCTGGAGGGTCAGTTTGTTATCTCTTAATAACTTTTCATGTATTTTGTCGTCATTTGTGCCAAAAACAATTTTGTACTTGACCATTGAATCGAGTAACCCTTCAAAGTTACAGAGCCATGCTTGAGTCTTCAAATCCCACAAAAGTGCTCGAATGGTTCACCTGGTTCCTGCACACGCCTCCTGAACGAGTAGCGCTCGTACACTTCATTGCTTTGCGCCTCGCAGTACACGTCAAACTTCTTGACTACCAATTTGTTGGCTAGGCGCTTAGCTCTGCTTTTCCTCCGCCCCTCGTCGTGTACGGGGTGCATGTTCTTCGGTATGGGCGAGACGTATAGATGCTTTCTGATTTCTCCATCTATGCTTTCCCTGACACTTGCGCCTTCCCCGGGCGCTAGTAGGTTTACCCAGTCGAGGATTTTGCCGTCGTTCCTAGTCGCTCTCTGTGGGATATCCTAACCGCTTCAGCCAGCTCTTTCTACTCATTATGCAACCCCATTTTCTCTATAATGTCGTTAGAAGTAGTTATGCGGAGCGCTAGAGCGCACGTGGTGCATCTCTTAATTATGGTGTTTATTTCCCGTTCTTCGCTCTTGTTGATATTTAGGAATGGAGTCGCGTAGTAGATTCTGCTCGTGACAAAAGCTTGTACGAGTCTGAGTCTACTAGCCTCCGTGAGGCCACTCCTTCTGTTGGACGTCTTCTTAAAAACTCTGACTACGAGCTCCGCCTGGTCTTTTAATTTCTTAATTAGTCTTTTGTTTCTACCCCTGCGGTTGATAATCATACTTAATATTCTAATTTCATCTACTTTCGGGACCTCGTTCCCATTGACTTTAATTTTGATATCTGGAGTTATCTTCCCGCTACTGCTGGTCATTACCAGGAGCTCCGGTTTTTCTGGCGAACAGCATAGACCTTTGTCCTCTGCGTGTTTTCTGATTATATTGCCGCGAATCTTTGTAGCGTTTTTTGTTCTGTTTATTTGTTCATGCTTCAAGGCTGCCGGCACGCCGCTTTATCGCTTCGTTTGTGACGCAAGACGCGCCTAGAATTATCTCGATTGATCGCATCCAGGCGGAGCCGGTTCTAGTTTGCGCCAGAAGGTTCTAGTAACTTCCTGGAATGTTCGCTATCAGCTTTAAAAAGAGCACGGCCTACAGCGGCGGGCATTCTGTTCGACGACCGCCGAGCACTCTAGTTGCTACGCCGCCGCCGAGTGATTCAGTTCTTTGCGGGCGCAAGTCAGCCCGAATAAAGAGTTCCGTTTCGAAGACATCCTCGTTGTTTTCCTGTTCGCCGGACTGCAGTCACCACTACGTGACAATATCTACTGCCTCGTGGAGCCTGGATGTGATGTACGAGTCGTTCCCTTCGCAGATCCAGACGGTCACATCGTCCGCGTAGATGCTTAGTTTTGAGTCATCGAGATGCCCAAGCTTACGGGGGAGCTTCCTCATTACGATGTTAAAAAGGAAGGGTGAGAGCACAGCCCCCTGTGGAGGGCCTCTATTGCCCAGCGGGAACTCCACCGATGTTAAGCCCTGAAAGTTGATGATCGCCGTCCTGTTTCGCAGGAATGACATAATGTAGATGTAGGTTCTTTTGCCTACTCCTAGCTCAGCGAGCCCGTCGAGAATGACGTCGTGGCTGATGTTGTCGAAAGCTTTCTTGAGATCTAAGCCTAGAATGGCTTTCGTATTTTTTTCTGTAGTCGCTGACTACATCGTTATGTAGTCTGAGCATGGTATCTTGCGTACAGAGGCCGTGCCTGAATCCGAACAATAAAGCGGCGGTTAGGAATTTTAACAAGGGTAGAGTCAACAATCGTGCTGCCAAAATTCTGAACGAGTCGACTCTCGCCGAAAGCGTGACTATGATCTGGACCCCAGCACACGCCAGTCTCGCCGGCAACGAGGCCGCCCACATGCTCGCCCGCTCCTCGCTACCTCGGGGTGCTGCGGACGCCTCCGCAACATCATCCAAAACCAAAGAAAGTATTGGTACGTTTAAGGATGTAACCGAAAATCTGAAGAAAGACCGGAGGATATATCCACCACCGGATAGATACCTGAATAAAAAGGAGTTGGAGAAGACTCCAAGCTGGAAATTTCTTTTCGCCCCTATGGAGGAGTTGGACGGGTGCCAGAGGGCGGAAGAGGGATGGTGCAGAAACCGAAATTTGTAAATTTGGCGGCCGTGTGGCAACATTAGATCACATAATTTGGAGGTGCGTTCGTGCTCCAGGACGCAACGCGATTAAAACTAGCGATGAATGGGAGACCATGCTGAGAAGGTCCGACGAAAAAACTCAACGCTTCGCCGTCCGCCTGGCGGCCGAGGCTGAAGACCTCTTCTCCTAGACGGGATCGGATGTCCTCCGGCCGCGGTGCGACAACTTGCCTCCCCGGACGCCTGCGTGCGGATCCGGAGGTGGCTACCGTGCCATACTCGGCGGAAATAAATGTTCCTCCTCCTCCTCCTCCTCTTGTCTATCGTGGCGTAGTCCTTGCTGCTTTCGCCTTCGGAGAAAGTCAAAGTGTTAAATGCCTCAATGGCCTATTCACCTGCGGTGGTCAACAGTAGTGCAGTTCTCGTTGCCTCTGATTGCGGCTTTTCGGCGGGTCCTGTCGCCGTCAGCAATAGCTCAAACTTCTGCTTGAACAACTGCCAGTTCTTTGCGATGTCCTCTTTGAGGCGAAGTGCATCCGGTGGCCGTAGCAAATCCACCCCGCCGCTTGTTTCCTTGCTCTGTGCAGATGTTCCAAGAAGTGGGCGTCAACGTCGGCCACTTCCGACACCATCTAACGAAATCATGACACGTCGGATGCCAGGAGGGGAAAAGACCCAGCTTTATTGAGCAGCGCGTATTTATACCCACAGTAGGGCGAGGGGGCAAGTGCGCCGCTTCTGTTGATAACGCTTATCAGTTGCCCGTTTAAGACGGCATTGCGCACACTGCCCGTCACGCATACGATACAGAGACCATGCGAAGCACCTTCACTTCAGGTTCTTTAAACCGGGCTGAGGTAGCGTCGGATCGATGATTCGCGAAGGAGCGCATGCTCTTATTCAGCGAGCTGACGCAGGCCTAGAAAGCCGTACGCGAGCTCTACTCATCGGCCCACCCCTCCCTAAATAACCAACACGCAACACTCTGGCGCAGACTACAGACACACACTCTCCCTTCACCCCTTAACCTAGCCCACTATCATCCCTCCTTCCCCACTCCGGCATGCACTCTATGCCCAGAACTCTTCGCCTCTTCCGCCGCCGCGGTGGCTCAGTGGCTATGGTGCTCGGCTGCTGTCCCGAAAGACGCGGGTTCTATCCCGGCCGCGGCGGTTGAATTTCTTTGGAGGAGAAATTCGAGGCCCGTGTACTGTGCGATGTCAGTGCACGTTAAAGAACCCCAGGTGGTCGAAATTTCCGGAGCCCTCCACTACGGCGTCTCTCATAGCCTTAGTCGCTTTGGGACGTTAAACCCCATAAAAACAAAATCTTCGCCTCTTCCCTCCACATTCTCTCCTTCTGTCCGGCGGACCCTCCACCGCGGGGCCTAGAGACCAGGGATGACTGGGAGACCCTGCTGCGCTCGGAGGAGCAGGCTGGGCAGACCATCGTCACCGGCCCGGCCTGACAGTGATATGGACCTTAGGAATATAAACACTTCATTGCAGTGCGGGGCCAAGGGCGTTCACCGAATTCTTGCTACAATAGTTTTTGTAGCGAAAGCTACATTGGCCGCGAACTTGCGATTTCGCTGCGGCGGTGCTGCGAGGAGGCCCGGAGAACAATGTTGGTGGTGGTGGTGAAAAACATTTATAATGCAATAAATATTTACAGAGAGGTGATTGGGGTCGGCCCTATTGGCCCTTTCCCCTAACAATACTAGGTGGAGCCCCTATTCCGGGGCCCCATTGGCAAGCAACGCCGCCCGCGTCCGGTGAACCAAGGCCTTTTGGGTCTTTAGGTCCTGACAGCCGAGCAGGGCCGCCTCCCAGTCCTCTCTGGTGGGGTTGGGGTTGGGGGGGATAGATGGGTTTGACTGACACGCCCAAACCATGTGGAAGGTGTCAGCCACCTCCCCACAGAACTGGCACGCGCCATCAAAGGATGGATTGAAATGTTTAAGCACCGCCGGGCACAGTACAGTGTTGGTAAGAATTTTGATGAGGAGGCGCTCGTCAGCGCGATCCAGACCCTTACAAGGGGCCGGGTAGCGCCGGTGCTCCTCCTTGTAGTAATCGGTGATTTGTTTGAATGTAATGGCCAGATTGTCTGATTGGGAGTACCCTTCCAAGGACAGGGAGATAGCCCGGGGAGAGAGTGCGCGGGCGGCCTGATCGGCCTGTTCGTTTCCCTGGAGTCCCTGGTGACCGGGGGCCCAAATCAGGTTGCGTGGAGTTGGATCTTCAGATCGACAGCTATATTCCAGTATGCGCCAGGCAAGCGGGGGAGCCCAGCCCAACTCGTAGTTCCGACAGGCCCCTCGCGAGTCGGTGATGATGTGTTTCGACTTGGGAGTAGTGAGAGCAAGAGCAATGGCAATCTCCTCCGCGTGTGTTGCGCTGTAGGCTTTGAAAGTGAGCCCGTTGACTGTGTTTGTGTTGTGTACGACTGCGGCCGTGTACCACACCCCGTGGTGTGGGCCGGCAACGTCCACGTAATACACATGTTGTTGGTTACCATAGTATCGCGCCAACGCTTCCGCGCGCGCCTGGCGACGACCGCTATGGTCTTCTCTGGACATGTTGCGGGGAAGGGGTCGGACCCGGAGGGCGCGTCTCCAGGGTGCTGGCACTCTCTCCCTTTCCTCAATATGGTAGTCATGTTTGATGTGTAGCCGGTCCAAGAGGCGGCGACCGGACGTGGTCTGTGCAAGACGCGTGTATTGGTTGACTAAGTGGGCCTCTCGAAGCTCCCGAAATGTGTTCACCACGCCTAAGGCCAGAAGTCGCTGGTTGGACGTGGTGACCGGGAGGTCGAGAGCCCGCTTGATGACTTTCCGGTGGATGACCTCCAGTTGGTCATCATCATGTTTGCGCAGGTGCAAGTAGGGCCGTAGCCTAGCAATCGTCGCAGCTGGCGGACTCCGCGCGCTCACTGCGCCATCTGGCATCACGTCACATCGCGCACCTCGCTTCGGAGCCGCCGCCGTCGTTTGGTATGACGTCACACCGCTTGCCTCGTCGTTGGGCTCGCCTCCTCTTTCGCTACGCCAGCTGTCTCGCATGCATGCTTTCGCTACGTATATCCTGGCACAGGCGAGCTAAACCACTGCCAATTTTTAAGTCGAAACCCTTTAAGCGTTCATACTCGCGGCCATGACTGTCCGTCCGTCCGTTACATCTGAAGTGAGTCTTAACTAGTCATAACTAGTAACAAATCATGATTAACTAGTCATTAACCAATCATGACTGGCTAGTCATTAACCACTAATGATTGGTCAGTTATTTTGGGTAGTCAGGATAACCAGTCTGACCAGTCATGACTGGTTATCATGACTAGTTAGTCATGAATGGTTGGCTGGTTAGTCAGAGTAGTCATGAGCAGTTAGTCATTGACCAGTCATGACTGGTTAGCAATGACTGGTTTTTCATGACTAGTCATCACTGGTTTGTCATGACTAATTACTGATTAGCCAGTCATGACTAGTTGTGACTGGTTTGTCATGACTAGTTAGTCATTAAGCAGTCGTGACAAGTTGCTTATTAACCAATCATGACTGATTAGTCAATAACCAATCATGACTAGTTAGTCATTAACCAACCATGACTAGTTAGTCATGGGTCACAACTAATTTGTTATGACTAGCCAATCCAAGTCATAGTAGCAGCCAAAGCTGTGTGGAAAGGTTTTCGCCTACGCGCCCTTTAGATCGTGAGAGCGCCCCCTGAATTTCTTTAGAGCACAGCTCTCTTACACCCGTTTCTGTGTTTCGCAGCTTCGCCGTCGCCGTTGTCCGTTATAACTAGCAGTAGACACCTTAGTCGAGCTTCAAGCTGCGAAACAAATGGAGCGGGAGCTCGGAAATTAGAGGGTAAAATTGGTAAAATGGTTTTTGAGGAAAACAAATCGCGCAGTATCTGTCACACATCTCGAAGGAAACCTGAACGAGAGGGAAGGCGCATAACTGCTCTCTGGGAACAGTGGACACCTCAATCGTGAGTTAAGCTATGTGGCGGTAGTGACAGATGTGCACTGCATGCGTGTTATTCCAGAGTTATTCCGGGTATCCTGGGCTCCTTCCGTTCCTCAAACCTTCTTGTGATGGGTGATTTTAATGCACGTCACACGCACTGGGGATACAACTCGGATACCCCCAAAGGTAACCTGATTTTTACCGCAATGGCTGATTACAACCTTAGCCTGATCAGAAACCCCACCGTACCCACTCGCATTGGCACAAGCGTCACCCGCGACACCACACCCGATCTCACATGGGCCACACCGAACATAATCGTTAAATCTCACACGGTGCTCCAGGATAGCCTTGGAAGTGACCACTTTCCAGTCTCCACTATTATATCTTATGATTCCAAGATTTTCAACCCTCGTTCGCAGCTTCTCACTGACTGGGATAAATTGCGCTCATATTTGGCAACTGATTCGACAGAACCCCGTACTGTCACTGACTGGACAGACGGTCTGGTGAAGGCCATCCAGGCGAACAGCAAAAGCATTAAAAATACCTCTAAGGCACCACAGGTTGATCCGCATCTGGCTCATCTATGGGAGGCCCGACAGGGACTTCTCAAGCGCTGGCGTCACCAGCGACACAATCCCAAATTGCGACTCCGCATAGCCGCTCTCACTCGCGAGGCAGAAGAATACGCGAACACGCTAGCCCGCGCAAACTGGGCAACCTTTTGTGACGATCTCAAGGGTACATTAAGCACTAAACGCACGTGGTCCCTCCTACGCGCTCTCTTGGATCCAAGAACCACTAAATCTCAGACAGAAGTAAACCCACAACGTCTAATACAACTAGAGCTCCAAAAGGGCACCGACGTAACTGGCCAACTACGGGACACTTATATACCCACATCTCTTCAGTCGGCAGATCCACCCAATCTACCTCCACCTAACCCAGAACTTGATGCCGACATCACCTTAAACGAAGTCCGCCGAGCACTCTTTAGTATTCGCCGCTCTACGGCGCCGGGGCCGGATGGCATAACGTACAAGGCACTACTCAATCTGGACGATGTCTCTCTCCAGGAACTAACGGATCTCTTTAATAACCACTGGCAAGCTGGGACGCTCCCATCAGCCTGGACCCATGCCAGCATGCGATTTATACCCAAACCGGGCAAAGCCCTCACTCTTCAAAATTTGCGCCCCATCTTTTTAACGAGCTGTGTCGGCAAGCTCTTCGAGCATGTCATTCTCAATCGCCTGCAACCATTCCTAGAAACAACAGGCTTTCTCTCAAACGTTCAATTCGGCTTCCGCCCAAAAATCTCGGCGCAAGACGTACTTCTCGCGCTTAAAGAGTCCCTCTTTTGCACTAAGCGTCGTACAGCCTCTACGCGAGCCATACTGGCCCTGGATATCCATAAGGCTTTCGACACAATAAGTCATGACCATATCCTCACGACATTAGCCACCACGGGGTGTGGCACCCGCATATCGCAATATATTCGGGCCTTTCTTCAGGGGCGCACGGCAGACCTCCACCTTGGGGATATTGCCACCCAGCCTTTCCCCTTGCCTAACCGGGGAACCCCACAAGGGGCGGTTCTATCACCTTTACTCTTTAACATTGCCCTAGCGCCACTGGCAAAGGCCCTTGCTGCTGTCCCAGGACTCCACACAGCCATATACGCAGATGATATAACCCTCTGGACAACGGGAGGATCCCTTGGAATAGCCCAGGATATCCTGCAATCTGCCATAGACATCACCACCACTCATTTAGCAAACACAGGCCTCCGTTGCTCTCCAAATAAATCGGAACTCCTGCAGCTGGAACCCCTCCCCAGTGACCCCCCGATTGAACTGCACATGTACGGGAATCCAGTGCCCATTGTGCCTCAGGTGAAGATTCTCGGCCTTCTAATTAACAACACACTCGATGCAACCGCCACCCTTCAGCTCTTGCAGAGACAGACCAAACAGGTCGCTGCACTTATCAGGCGGGTGGCAGCACGCAATCATGGGCTGTCTGAACGCGAGGCCCTCAATATGACAAATGCACTAATCATTAGCCGCATTACATACCACCTTCCATACCACATACTCACTCAGCGGCAAATACAACAGGCAGACATCCTAATACGCACGGCTGTCACCTCTGCCTTACGTCTTCCACGGACGGTTAGCACGAAACGTCTCCTGGCCACTGGTACCCACAATACAGTGATCGAATTAATAGAGGCTCAACGCACCAACCAGTTAGTCCGCCTGAGTCGCACGGAAACAGGACAATGCCTAATGCGACAGCTACGTCTCAATCCACCAATTCCCACCCCAACAAGTCCTACACCTTACATGATTTCTCTGCGCACGCAGGATCACATATATCAGAAGCCCCTACCGCGCAATATGAGTGCTAGTCTCCATCACGGTAGGCGGCAGGCACGAGCGAGCTATTACACCAAAACATACAGCAACCGCTCCGATATCCTTTATGTCGACGCGGCACAAAATTCTAAACCAGGATATTTTACGGCAGTCGCAGCCTATGAAGACGGCACAGCGGGGGCCGCCGCCACTATTCGAACTAATTCGCCTGCAGAGGCGGAAGGAGCCGCCATCGCACTTGCTCTGGCCCACTCCATCATTGACAAAAACATAACAGAAATTTGCACAGATTCACAGGCCGCGTACCGCCACTACCTAAAGGGCGTGGCGACTCCGGCAACACACCGTATTCTTACCACGGCCACCTCTCTCGATCGAACGGTTACTCTGTCGTGGGTCCCTGGGCATGCCTCGATCCCCGGTAATGAGCGCGTTCATGCGCTGGCCCGAGAACTCTCCTCCCGGACCCCGGAGGATCAGGCACCCAACCCGGCGCAAGAAGCCCCTTCGGTCCTCTCTACATATCACCAAATTACCACATTTTACAAATTCAGCCGCTTGACACTGCCACCACCGCACAGTACCTTGTCGCCCTTATCCAGCGCCACATGGCGGCAATTACAGACAGGCTGCTTTATTTCACCCCACCGCCTCTCATGCTTTCATCCCACCTTTCCTCCTGATTGTAACACCTGTGGCGTGCCCAAATCCACACTTTTCCATTACCTTTGGGAATGTCCTTCCCCAAAGGCAGTATCCCCCATCCCCAATCCCAATCATTCTTCCTGGGAGGCTGCTTTACGGACCGCTCAGCCCGCCGGCCAGAAATGGCTAGTGGATCGGGCTTTACGTGAAGCACTAGCCCGTGGACTCCTGGACCAGTAGGGGACCACCCTGGAAGATTTTTTCTTTGTGTGTAATAAAGTTGTTTCCATCCATCCATCCATCCATCCATCCATCCATCTTCCCCCAAACACACCCACAGACATATTACTAGGCCTGCGCCTCCACAACACAATCGGGGAACTGGTGGAAGCCCACGACAGGCCCAATACATCAGGCTCACACAAACTTCCACAGGTCGGTATATCCTGGGCTCTCTTGGAATCAGAATACCGGCCAACGACCCAACCCTCCTCGCCATTTCACGAGCCCTTCACCGGGAGCTCCTCATCAGGCCGCTCCCGAGGAATATGCACCCGTCCCACCATCCGCGCAATCCCACTGCACTCAAGTGTTCATGTTCCTAAGGTCCATAACAGTGGCAGCCCGGCCGGTGGCAATGGTCTGCACTGCTGGGTCCTCCGAGCGCGGAAGAGTCTCCCAGTCCTCCCATGTCTTGATGTTCTCTACGTTCCGTGGGTTAATGTCCGCCGGGCAGAGGGAAAGGATGTGGAGGGAAGAGGCGAAGGGTTTTGAGTATAGGGCGCATTCCGGAGTGGGGAAGGAGGGATGATAGTGGGCTAAATTAAGGGATGAGAGGAGAGTGTGTGACTTATCTGCGCCAGAGTGTTGCTTGTTTGTTATCTAGAGAGGGGTGGGGAGGGGAGTAGAGCTGGCGTGAGGCTCTGTATGCCTGCATCAGCTAGCTTAATGAGTGTATGCGCTCCTTCGTGAATCCGCGATCCGAGGCCTCCTGAGCCTGGTTTAAAGAACCTCGGGCTGAAAGGTTGGCGGCCTCGTTTCCGGGATTCCCGAAGTGCGCAGGCACCCATATCAGCTCAACTTGGCGGAGTGAGGGTGCATCGGGCGAGTCCAGTATGCCAAAAGCAGGGACATGGACTCGGCCTTGAGCTATTGTTGTTGCGACTGAGAGAAGGATTAAAAGGAAAAGGCACGGGCCTGCCAACTGGCTCCAGCCGAGCCACCACCGCTGCCACGTGCAGAAAGAAGAGAGATAAAGATCACAGGAAAGAGAAAAAGGAAAGGATAGACGCGCGTCGCAGCAACAACCGCATCCGCCGAAGCGGACGCTGGTAGAATCGCAGTTTTGAAGTCACTAAAAATGTACCGGGATTCCGAGCGTGTGCTAGTAAGTGCAATGGCGGCTTCCTCTGCAGCCTCTGGGAAGGCATCTGGAGGGAGAGGTAGTGTGAGGAGGGTGGACAAAAAGGAGTCCATCACAGCTGCTGTCGCTTCATCACCTGTGCAGGCAGCGTCCACCCATACGGCGTCCGGCTCAGAGCCGTACGCTCGATGGAGTGCCTTCGCACGGGCTCTGCGGCGATGCTCATGGTGGGACGGGTGCATATTCTTCGGGAGAGGCCTGATGAGGAGCTCCCGGTGAAGGGGTCGTTGGATGGCGTGGAGGGTGGGGTCGTTGGCCGATACTCTAATTTCGAGGGAGCCCAGGATATACCGACCTGTGGAGGTTTGTGTGAGCCTGATGTATTGGGCCTGTCGGTGTGCCTCCACCAGTTCCCCGATCGTGTTGTGGAGGCCCAGGCCTAGTAATCTGTCTGTGGGTGTGTTGAGGGGAAGATGAAGTGCTACCTTGAATGTCTTGCGAATCGAGGCATCCAACGCGCTTATGTCATGTTTGGATAGTTGTAAGTATGGGGTATTGTACAGCGCACGGCTGAGGACAATGGCATGAATGTCGCGGTCAACCATATACTGCCACCTGCCAGGGTGGCAGGGTGGGTGGGGACTTTAAAGACAAAATAGCAATTTCTTACCACTTATCCAGGAGAACGTCCCGTTCCTCTCTCTCGTAACGCCTCCCACGGCTGTGACAACCGCTCGAAATACTTCCATACTCCTCATTTTTGAGAACCAGGCTTTGGTGCAGCAAGTTGAGCATATATCGATCTTTTTCTTCGAGCACAAAGCTTCCTTCATGACAATCAAGGACTGTTAGTGGAGTGTTTCTTCGAGAAGGACCATATGTGAAAAACAAGTTGTCTGCAATCGTACATACATGTCTTGCTCGAATAGTTTGCCTCAATCTGTCGAAAAGATCAAACAGCTGACGAGCTGCGCTCAAATTTCGCATTAGGATGTAACGCGATCGTCGGCAATTTTTTTTATGCGAAGCATACTAAAATAGCCCAACCCAGCTCCTCGAGCGCGGCGGTGTCGTTACCATTGACCTTTCGTGACCTCCATGTCATACCACGTGATGCGTGACGTCACAGCAGATGAAAAACGGGGGCCCAACGCGCGCCGTCGCGCGAGGCGTCGTGACCAAGGATGGCCACGTGGTGCGTGACGTCACAGCAGATGAGAAACGGGGGCCCAGCTCGCGCCGTCGCGCGAGGCGTCGCGACCAAGGCGGACCACGTGATGCGTGACGTAACGACATAGGAGAAACGGGGCCCCAGCTCGCGCCGTCGCGCGAGGCGTCGCGACCAATGTGTTTCCTGCTTCTGCCGCTAGGTGCGCTGTAGTGAACACGTGATGCTGGAGCGGCGGTATACAAGGGGGTGCGCCTGCCTCTGCTAGGCGTACACGGGATAGAGATGCCTCCTGGAGACAGGGCCGCTCGTTGGAATGAGAAGCAAAAGTTGCGGCGTGCTACAGAGAATAATGAAAAGCGTGAAGAACATCTAGCCAATCGGCGTGCTCGATATGCAACTCGGCGACGATATGCTTCGCATCTGACTAGGCTTAACCTAAGCTAAGCCTCAGTCATTTTTTTTGCTCGCTCGCTCTTCTCAAGCATTACCAAAACATATCAACCAGAACGGACGAAAACTACTGCGTGGAGCAGTCGCGAGCTTCCACAAACCGCTTTGCAGGTTACCGTTAAAGACGACACAGAGCGATTCTGACATGCTGCAGAACTGCGCTGAAAACTTTTGGCTGCGTGCGCAAGGAAAGCTTCTCACGATAGGCGGTTCTTCCGTTGCGTGAACTGAACGGACCTTTAACACAAGCAGTACTTGCGATCGCCAAAAAGTTGGTTACATTAACCACTTAATTTCGATTTGGCGTCGGATATGAGGTGCTGTGAAAGCATCGCTCAAGGCTCATGCTTGTACCCGCAAGTAGCGGAAGAAAGGTAGGCTTCACTGGCGCGATGTAGCCACCATATGTATGTACGGCAAGTGATGGTTTGGACTTTGGTCAAGGCATTTTACAACGCAGCTGGCAATGAAAATTGAAAATTTGTTTTTGAGGAAAGGAAATGCTGGAGTAACTGTGTTACATATCTCGGTGGAGACCCGAACCACGCCGTAAGAGAAACGAGGAAGGTAGGAGTAAAAGAAGAGAGAGAGAAAGAAATTCTGTAGCGGTAAATTGGTAAACTGGTTTTTGAGGAAAGGAAGTGGCGCAGTATCTGTCTCACATATCTGGACGGACACCTGAACCGCGCCGTAATGGAAGGGAGGAAAGTGGGAGTGAAAGAAGAAAGCGAGTAAGGGGTGCCGTAGTTGAGGTCTCCGGAATAATTTCGACCACCTGGGGATCGTTAACGTGCACTGACATTGCACAGCACACGGGCGCCTCTTGCGTTCCGCCTCCATCGAAACGCGGCCGCCGTGGTCGGGTTCGAACCCGGCTACTCCGGCTCGGGAGACGAGCGCCTTACCACTGAGCCACCGCTAATAGCCCGTTTGCTGTTTGAGCGGAATGGGTGGGGATGGAGACGTAGCTGAAGAAATGCAGCGGCGCGAGAAAACAAGGACGAGACAATAAAAACAACACCGTGCTTAAGAACATAAGGGGCGCTTGTGGACACTGGGTCCTAGCGATTCTGCACGAGCGGCATAGGAGTATCATTTTCGCCGTCGTTTTCAACTTTGACCAGAGAATAATGCGCAAGATTGCTGTTTTTCGAGCGTTAGCTCTACTGGTCACGTTTCGAGCCTCCGAGTTACGCTGCTTCCGCGTACAGAATCCAAGATGGCGGCCTATTAGCAACGACATTTTATCCCACTGGTTGCCGTAATAACTGAGATGGTTGCAAAATTTAATAAAGTAATAACTAACAGGCAGCCGTGTGATGCCCGAGCACCAGAACTCCAAACTAAACTATCTCGATCCAGTATACACCGGCAGATTTTTTTAACTATTTGCAGTTAATTATTTTAAACTCTGTGAGAGGTATCTCGGTGCGGGTTGATTGTACACTAATGCGGATATTATGTACGGGACGCAGCTCAGGGATGAACCGAATAATTAACTAACATTCCATAATCATTTTTTTCTTTTGATTTCAAGGGCCAACTTTATATTTAAAAAGTTTAGGGCCTCTACTTAGAAGCTGAGTGCAGTTTTTAAATTTTCTTCATAGGCAATGCAGTTGGAAGTTTTAATAAAACAGGATAAATGGAAGAAAAACATTTTTGCTAGCCCCGGCATCTCCTATCGCTGCGGGAAGCACCTGAGCTGGGGCAGCGGAAAGGAAGGATAGCAGGCAGTGTGTAGAAGTGAAATGAAAGACGGGAGGGTATAGTAGAAAGGACAGGGGGAGAGGTACCCTGGGCATTAAATCTATTTACATATTAACACAGTAACACATGTGCAGGTCGCACCCTAGTGATGATCTGGTTGAACACAGCGAAACTCGCATGGCTAGTTCACTTCGTTGGTGGGCGCGTCAAGTGCCACGAACGCAGACTCGAAAGGCCGACGCTGAGGCAGCGATCAAATATCCTGCGTTCACACAATTAACATAGGTCGCCGGTTCAAATCCCTGCCACGAGCTAAACTCTAACTTAACTAGGAAGTTTATGCTGCACGAAACGCGATATCTATTGCAACCTCCCCGAACATTCTGCGACAAACGTTTGAGCTTTGAGCATCGGCGGTGGATCCTTTGATATGTCGCTGGGCTGCTGACCCCAAAGATGCGGGTGCGATCGCGGCCTTGGCGTTTGAATTTCGATGTCGGCCGTATTGTGGACGGATCTTGCTCTTGTATTTAGCTTTGAACAGTGAAGAGAAGAGAAGATTTGTGGGCCAAAGTCCGTCGGACATCCGTTTCAGATGCGAACGTCCGCTACTGTGCGCAACCCAATTTGAATGTCCATCGGTCGTACACCGAACGTCCATAATCGAAAATTAGCGAAGTCCACTGGTAGTAAACCATCGGAGGCCCTGCTGATTTTCGCTTTCGGGCGTCCACCACTCGCGAATTGGCGGAATCCTGCGGATTCACTCTTTTAGACGTATGAGTCGGTCCGGCGCGGTATGATCCTCTGATCATCCGCTGTAAATATCTGCGCCTTTGACATTTTTTAAGTGCATATGTACGAGTTTTCGTTGTAAAACGGACAGTTACATGCGTCAAATACAAAACCTAGCTCTGCAACCATACAGTTTCTACACATTCAAACAATTGAAAACACGCTGTTACAAACGGGCTGGCGGCTGGCGGACGCCTGCCAACGGGTCGGCGGCGGAGCCCGCTGGAACGAAACGAGACGGGTAGCTGGAGCAGAAAGAACCAGGTTTATTTCGTGGCTTTGGTTTTTATAGCCAGTTAAAAAAACGAGAAGGAGAGGAAAGGGAAGCTGTGCTTGGCCATGACGCCGTGTGATAAGATGAGCAGGGCGAATGAGGGCACACGTGACGCTGACGAAGCAGTAAGCTGCTCGTAGCACGCGCATTACTTTTGCGCTCCAGCCAGCAACAGCCACTGCCAAAGCCGGTCCAGTGGTGGCGCGTGTCGCTGGCGTCGCTCTTTCTCGCGGCGGGAAGAGTACGGAGTGGAAGCGGTGAGTCCGATTAGTTTATTCTTTAGCACAGTCTTCGCGCCTAATTTGGGCCTTCCTTTGATGTGCAGATTTTGGATGCGTAGCTGTAGTCAAACTAGCTAGGAGCTGGTGGGAAAAGGCAAGAAACTTGCGTTGGTTTCGTTTTTTCTTTCCGTTAGCCGACTGACGTTCGTTTCTGCAATTTTCTGCCGTCTCGCTCCCTCTTCGACTTCTGTAGTGTATGGTAGGGAACCGCATGTGCCCAGCTAACAAAGTGGCTTGCCTTTGTCATTGATAGGACATACCTTACTTAGCTGGTTTATGGTTTTCAGGGATTTAACGTCCTAAAGCGACTCAGGCTGTGAGAGACACTGTAGTGGAGGGCTGCAGATAATTTCGTCCTGGGGTTCTTTAACGTGCACTTCCATCGCACAGTATACAGACCTCTAGTGTTTTTCCTCCACTGGAGCGCAACTGCGGCGGCCTTGCCCTGCTTAGATGTTATAATTCATTGTCTACCAAGGAATCCAGCGAAGAGTACATCTGGCTGCTTCACGGATTTGTCTCTTCTTTCACTGGAAATTTTTTCCATAGGTTAATTTACCACCTGTCGTGCTGTTGAAAAGTTATATTTATTATTCCTTTTATGTTTCTTACAGGCCCCTGATGGGGCATTAAGTAATGTAGATTTTAGGCAAAACATTATGACTGAAAGCAAAAAATATTAGCAATGGTGTCTGATAAATTACAGTCAACCTTTCGTTAGTATTTAGCCACTTGACTCATGATTTTTGCATTCTGTGTGCTGCTATGCTAGCACCTACCATTTATTTTTTCATTTCAATTACTAATAAGAAAAGAGTGGCCATGACAAAACATGAACTGCCAGAGACTAATTTTTAATTCAGGAAATTAGAGTACCGAATGCCATATTTGTTTCAGTTATATATTTTTGCTTGATTCTCTTTCCCAATTTCTAGACTTCAAGCAGCACAATATCCGACTACGCAACATCTTCCACTTGACACAGCACCAACATGGAGATATGCTAAACAAACTATGTGAAGTGCTTCCAAGCCAAGCAATCATCACCAAGCCCCTGCTTCTCAGTGAACCGTTCACTTCAGTGGATGACCTGCTCAAGTTCAACGTAAGTTCAACGTAAGGCGCTCTGTCTCGTCTTTCTTTCTTCTCCTGTGTGTGTGTGTGTATGGTTTGGCGCCTTTGATTTTAATGATGAATAACTACCAACTAGCCCAACAACAAGTTCTTCTAAGTTAGACAAAGAAAACTTTGCACGTCTGGTGAGCGTTCATATTAACGGGTCATGCAAGATATAAAGAGCAAATTACCATGAACTCTTTTGACACAGACAAAAAAAATTGGAGGCTTGAGGCTTGTCAAGGTTAAGCCCAGTGGATGCGAAGCATGTTAAGCAGCTGCCTCAGTGTGGATGGGGCTAAGTAACGGAGACGTGGTTTTAGGTTATTAACGTCCTTAGCGTTTGGAGGCATCTTGACCGCATACACGCCCGGCGCAAAGACGCTGGCGCGGTTGCGGGCACAGAGACTGACGCGACGGCGGGCGCGCGCCGCTTCATCCCTGGCGTGACGTCACATATCACGTGATGCAGCGATGGTGGCGCCGCCGCCGCGTCGCGCGCGACGGCGCGAACCGAAGCGTGGAGGTCTCCGCCGGGCGACGTCCGACGGCACGATATAAGGTCCCATCTGCAGCCGGTGTGACGTCATCACGTGACGTCACATCATGTGATCTCACTTCAAGGTCCATGGTGGCCACCGCCGGGCGTCGCGCGAAGGCCGGAAACCTACGTTAATATGCTTCGCATAAAAAAGATTACAAGGATGCTGCTGCGAACTGCTCTTTTCATCTGTCAAGCACATCAAATATTTATAGTTCATTCCTTGAGACTAATGGATGAGTTCAAATGGTGCCGTTTTGGACAAAGAATGCTGTATCATGGGACAAATATTCAAGATGCATATGGTAGGTTTGCACATGGGTAGCATATTTATAGCAAAGAATCATTTCTTCTGAAAATTTTAAGAGATCACTCGGTAAAGGCAGCAGCAACTGCAGTAGCAGCCCTCCTGGCCTTGCCTCTGTCGAACTGATTTGCAGTAATGTGTCTACTTTAGGCCTTGTCCGACTATTCGAACACATGCTCCTGTTAAATGCAAAATCTAGCATGCATCAGGAATGATTCACCACAGGAGTCAAATTTTAGTGTGACTATTGCCAAAAGTTTCATTGTGCACAGTAAGAGCTTACTGAATGCTAGAACTGCACAAACTGCATGCCTATGAGAATTTACTTTCATGTTCATCAATTATTTTGGTGCTATGCATCCCTTTACATTAGCAGCTCCTCAAGCAACAATGCCTTCTATAGGAAGACATCTAATACACAATCTATTTTTCCTCTTCATTGAACCTCACAGTTTACTTAATAATTAACAGTGCTATCGTTAATTCACAATGGGCCTTCTTCCAGCAGCCCGCATTTTTAACTTCAATAACAGTTCTATTGGGCCTAGTTGGCTATTTACCTCATAGTGTAAAATAGGTGTGGTCTGTTCGTGCCTAGTTTTATACTTCCCATTGCATGCTAGTTGCTTGCCCCATCTGGCCTTGTAAGTGTGCTATGGTGCATTGGGACGAGCGAACCATCGCTACATCTTAGCGAATAGCTTTGCAAGCAACAGGATGATTTTAAGCGTCCATTCTTGAGAGACGTCGGCACATTCTGTCTCCGAAGAGGGTGACAGTGCAGTGCGTTTTCAACAGCGTCACCCCACTACGTACATTGCAAGACAAAAGACCATGTCCACGCACTTATCTTCAATCAAACCGTTCCTATATGAGCTGAGAACAACCATCACACTGAAACTTGCTTATCTAATCTAGCCACCTGATTTTTTACTGGTCCCTGCTGTCCTTACCTTATTTTGGAATCGATTTATTTAGATTCAGGAAGCATGTGTGGCGTCATTTACGTTGCAAAACTGGTCTTAGCCATTCCTTTTCTTGAAGGCCTGTCCTTGATGTGCCGGAATGCCCCAGAGCGGGCACGAAGAGGACTATTGTGCCGTCGAGCGTGACCCTGTGGAGGCTAACCTCCTCGAATAGGTCACGGTGGCACCGCCACTGGCACTGGAAAATGCAAGAACACATACATGTACAAATACCTTTATTTCAACATCAGGGATGTTAGGAGTACACCCAAAAATCCTATGACTGGCTTGACAGAGGGGCGCACCCCCGTACATAAAAACCGGCAGCAACACAACCCGGACAGAACAATAAAAAAAGAGTGCAGTACATAGGTAAACATCATATTCAGTAAAGATTAGTGAACATCCTCTTGCAATAATATTTATTTATTTATTTGTACCTCAAAGGCCCCATTTAAGGGGTATTACATGAGGAGGTGGAATACTCAGCAGAACATTTCTTCGATGGATGATTTGAATGATAAGTTGGTCAGATCCACGATGGCGTTTGGCAGGTCATTCCAGTCCCTTGCTGCATGAACAAAAAATGATGACAGATGCGCAGAAGTGCGGGCAGGGGGAGGATAGACGGCCTTCGTGTGGTTTGTGCGATTGGAGATGCGATGAGCGGGGCTGATAATGGAGTTAAGCAATGGATAATAGAACTCATGAAACAGACACAGTCCGGAAATTTTTCGGCGGTTCGCTAAGGTGGTGAGATGAGCATTGCTTTTGAGTTCAGTTACACTTACATGATAAGAATAGGCTGAGAAAATGAAACGAGCTGAGCGATTTTGCACAGATTCGAGAGTAATGGAAAGGTTATTTTGATGAGGGTCCCAGACCGCGCATGCATATTCTAATTTGGAACGAATAAGTGTTAAATAAACAACGGATTTCACTGATGGGGGTGCTAGTCGCAGGGTTCGTCGAAAATAACCAAGGACGCGATTTGCCTCGTTTGTAACCTGAGATATATGAAAAGACCAATTTAGATCAGATGTCAAATGGATGCCTAAATACTTGTAAGTTGATACTGAAGAGATTTCTACATTCCCGTTAGATATCTTGAAGATGGTTGTGAATGACGTCGGTGGAATGATAGAAGAGATTTTTTTTTTTCACATTTGAGGACATTAGCCATGTATTACAGCAGGTTAGTACGTGCTGAATGTCAGACTGGAGAAGCAAAGTGTCAACGCTGTTAGTTATAGGCCGGTAGATAGCGGAATCATCAGCGAACATGCGAATGTTAGAACATATGTTAACAGGCAAATCATTAATATATATGAGAAAAAGGAGGCCCAAGACGGTGCCTTGAGGTACCCCAGACATAACTGAGGAATAATATGAACATTTATTAGCAAAAACAAATTGCTGTCGATTAGTGAGAAAGCTGCATATCCAATTAAAGACAGATTTGTTAAGATTGAGACGTGAAAGTTTTAGGAATAGTCGTTTGTGAGGAACTTTATCAAAAGCTTTTTCAAATCGAGGAAGAGGGTGTCAATAGGAATGTTACTGTCAGTGCTAGAGGTGAGGTCATTAATAAAAAGGGCTAATTGTGTTTCGCAAGATAAACCTTTTAGGAAGCCATAGATAAGTGAAGTCGGCAAGATTAACACGAAACGATCAAAGACACTGAAAAATGGAAAATGAATAACAATCACAAAAGAAAACGGGATAAATGAGGCAAAACTTGCAGTAAGACAAAAAAAAAACCGTACCGATGGGTCCTTAGGGCTCATTGCGCCGATTAAGAAGAGTTGGAATTATATGTCGCAGCATTTGATGACCATAATTAGTACGGAAAATATGGGCGTAGACCCTAGCCGGTACGCTGGACTAACCGTTGACCACCGCCGGTCATGCAAGAGTCAGGAAGGCCGCCTGTGTCACATCTTTGGAAGCTTGAAAGCTTGCAATAGCTTCTTCTGGATGATCAGGGTGGACCTGCAGAAGTCTGCCTCGGAGCTCTGCCTCGTGACGGAAAGCGACGGCACGTACAGTCGGGGACAAAAGTCTCCGTACCACGTGTTCCTCAAAAGAAGCTTATAACTCTACTATCAGACAGCGGCTGGAGACCGTACTTGTGGAGATGAAAGAACAACAATTTAACTTTTACCTCCACAAGTGTGGTCTCCAGCCGCCGACTAATAGCAGAGCTATCGGCTTCGTTAGAGGAACACGTGTTCCGGAGACTTTTGTCCCCGACTGTACCTCACGGAGATGGCCACGGTCAACGAGAAGGTGTTGGAGTGGTTATACATCTACCGACTACTGGCCGGGCATCACTGCGTTGTTGAAGCGACCATCAACACGAAAGCCTCGCCGAGCTTCAAGAACTCATGAGCAGAGCGATTCGAGATAGCCGAGGGCTGAACAGGATCACGCTGTCATCACCGCAACCCAGGCAGCGGATTTCATTGAATCACATCGCAGAGGCCATTGCCTCTCTGGCGCGGCTGGAGTCGCTCTCGTTGTACGGGGATATGCAAGGCGTTTTCCTGGCCAATCTGGCACCGATGGTGGCCGGCACTGCTTCCTTGACAGTCTTCCGTACTTCCGACATGCATGTGCACAATCTGGCCGTCAATATCTTCGGAGAAGGGCTGTTCGAAAACATGAGCATCACGAAGCTATCACTTCACACAAAGGTTCTTGACGGCGGGAGTCGGTGCTACGGCCCAGACAACCTGGATCTCTGCCTTGCTACATACCTACGGACAAATACTGAAAATAACGGATCTATGGGGTAGCTCGTAGGTCGACATCTGGTCTATCTGCCGGGTCCTGTCGGAGAACGCGGTGCTGACAAGGCTAGACCTACGCGTTTCCACGCTAAAGTTAGCCTACGTCATCCCAATACAGTCCCCTCTAAACAGCAGCAAGACGCCTCACTTCAGCCTCACGTACAACTTCATCAAACACAAAAGAGAGGTCTGCAGTGAAGACAGAGATTCTGTGAACGTTCAGCCTGCTATGCAGTACTGCCAACGGTGTCAGAAAGCCCTCTCCGAAGTAACCGAGCACGTGGCACGCTGGATAGCGGCACTGCTGACCGACGGAACGTCCCTGAAAGAACTTACATCCTCAATGTGGGGTTTTTGTCTCTTAGAATGCATAGGATTCCTGCAAGCAATGGCCAGGAACAAGAATATGAAGCAGCTCACCATTAATGATCTGCATCGTAACGCTTTACATATGTGCAGCTCTGTCGCTGAAAGTGAGGCTCAGAAAAGGGTCCTGGTCAACGGCAAGAACACCGTCATCTACCCAAAGACACTCCGTCTAGGAGGGGCCAGTTTCAACCTGTGCCTTTCAGCATCCTCCAAGCTGCTGTTAGAAAAGTGACCACAACCAGTAACCTCATGGATGTCTAGCTGCAAGTCTTCTCGATTCTGTGCGTCAGCGGTGAAACGGAACCAGCATCAACAGACATTGTTTAGATGATAGAAAGGTCGCATTGTATCCAAGAGCTGACACTGAGTATTCAGTGCGAGTGCTGTAACAACTGCTAGAATCTATGCGCACACGGTATATGACTCTCAGCGTCCATTTCGCGAGACGAGGCTACTTTGACATGGCACCCTTGGCCAGGCTTCTGCACAGAAGTCACACCCTGCGCGCGTTCTTCTTGAAACCGGAGGGCAGTAACGGTTTCACAAAGTTTGTCAGGGAGCTCTTGCAGCCCGAATTTGAAACAACTACACCCTGCACAGCATGAAGTTTTTCTACGAGGGCAGCGAGATGATGAACGAGCGTCTGGCCATACAAGACATTGTGCACAGGAACTGGTCCTTGCAAAAGCGCGCTGCTGGCTACGTCACCGGAACTAGGGTCACGTATACAGCAGAGGCCTTTTAGAAGGTCTCAGGGTCCTCCGCACTGATTGAGGAGCTTCAATCGGTGGCGCTCATCGAGGAAGCTCGAGCGAAGCAAGTGGTTGCTGAGAGCGCCCTCCGACTGTCGAACTTCACTGAGTTCATGCAACTCGCAGGCGCGGTGTTTCATTCGGTAGAGTGCAATCCCAACGAGGACGGGAAAAAGCAGCTGGCTGACTTGCCCAAACTCTGCCTCCGTCACATACGGCAGTTCTTGCGCCTGAGCGACGTTCTCGGATTCCTGCAGTAAAACAGAGAACAGTCTAGTCACCGTCCCATCGAAATCACCACATGCAGTTTTTTTTTTCATTCTTTTTCACGTGTTTTTAGTTCGCGTTTCCTGTGTTCATGTTTCGTGCTTAGTTTGTGTTTCTCGTTCATATAGTCAAAACGTGTACAAACGTGGGTGTTGACAAAATGGTTCGACTTAATCTGCAGACAACACAGCGAACTATGAAAGGAAAAATGATCGGCGTAACAGCAAGAGATAGGAACAATGCAGAGTTGGTCAGGCAACAAATGCGAGTTAGTTAACCAGTGTCGATATCAAGAAGAAACCTTGTCATGATCACAAGGCAACATAACTCGTGGGCGTTAAGTGTTAACTGGAGATATATGACAGAAGCCTTTGTCCTGCAGTAGGCACAGTTTAGCTGATCATGATGATGATGGCGATGATATAGTAAAAAAAACGGTGATTTGTATTGGATTATTGGGGTTTAACGTCCCAAAGTGACTCAGTTTATGAGGGACGCCGTAGTGAAGGACTCCGAAAATTTCGACCACCTGGGGTTCTTTAACGTGCACTGACATCGCACGGTACACGGGCCTCTAGAATTTCGCCTTCATCGAAATTTAGCCGCCGCAGCCGGGATCGAACCCGCGTCTTTGGGGTCAGCAGCCGAGCGCCGTAACGACTGAGCCATCGCGGCGGGGACGATGATTTATATCCCATTTGTGATAGAGAAGACATAATTAAGCATTCGCATTATCAGACGTGGCGGTAAAGTGGTTCGCGCTTGTCTCTTGTCCCAGTGTTTTGCGCTGTTCCGTCACAATTGGTATGGTGCAGCGTTCGTTTGAGTGTGAGCGTATATATGTTAGAGTCACTGGATAATCATCCAATGACTTTAATATATGTGGGTTGGGAACGCCACCCACTGGCTCCGGGACGCCAAGTTTGGGGGCAGACTCATTAGCGCGCTCATTTGCAAGGTTGCCTTCATGCCTAGGATTCCATAAAATGACTCGTTGTGGTGGTGCTGGTATTTTACACAGTATGTGGACGGAAGTTGAAGGTTCGGAGCTTTTACGGAAGACTTTGTATGCTATTTGAGAACTTCGTCCACATTGTTATGTTATCCCAGCAGTCGCAGTTTGGTGCTATTACCGTGTCGTCGTAGGCGTAGCTCTGCCTTGACATCTATTCAGCGTTTTGTGTGTAGTGTTTAGATGAGTCTTGGTGAGGTTATGATATGCCTCTAAGATGCGCATGCTACCTTCTTTCCTTGAGTTTTAGATTATGTGGAGACGCCTGTGATGAGATGTGTTCTTTGTTTTGTTTGAGTCTGCAAAAGGTGTATGCTGTGCATCGCCTTGATGTCTTGCTGCAGTTGTAAGCCAAGCTGAAAATTTTGTCCTGTTCGTAAGGGTTTGCTATAAAGCATGGGTCTGCTGTTTGCAGACCCATGCATGGGTATAGGTAAGGGGTCTGCTGTTTGCATGGAACGAGCGTGAATGGGAGCTTTGATTACAAGTAGCTTGGATTTAGTGGGCGCTCAGGTGAGGCTACGGATTGCATGTAATATTTTTATAGTGTTGGATGCTGTTTTTACACTATCCTATCCATCACCAGGAGTTCCAGTGGTGGACAAGAGTGGGCGATCATTGTGATATAGTGCGTGTAAAAGTTTTGAGGTGTTTTTCAGTAGTATAGGTAGCGATTAACGGCGATGTTCAATAGAGTGTGTGATAAAAAAGATTCTCCTGGAGCGCCGTGATTGGTTAAATGGATTGTGGTTGTTTTAAGGGTTCATTCGCTGTGCGAGGGAGTAGGAATCCTTGCACGTATATTCATGCACGTGTGCTGCGGTTTGTTGTTTACGTAGCTTGATACAACTCAGGCTGTCCAACCAATCACTGGTGTAGATGATTTGTCATGACATCGCGGTAATCCTTGTTAACTCTAGTAGGGCTTGCGGAACAGGGGATAGGTGATATGAGAAGGAGATCACGCCATATAACCCCCTATGTTATGTAGATCGGTCGACACCATTGCTTGGAGAGCCTGCTCTAAGAGGGATTGCTCGCTTCTTGCTTTAGTTGTATACGAATGCAGTGTCGATAGAATGTGGTCTTGTCTGATGTTGTCAAAGGCTTTTTGTATGCCTAGCGCGTGTTTTTTTTTTGTTCGGCGGTGTGTTCGTGTATCTAATTGTTAGGACGGTTTCTTCAAGGTGGAGTTCTATGTCACGCTGCAAAAAGCGGGGTGATTACCCCAATAAAGCGTTTATAGTCGTCTCTAGCTTGGTGTTTTTTCTCGCAGTAATGATTTTTTCACTGCGCTTTTTTGGGAATTTGGCTTCAGGTGCACCTGACTGCTGTAGCAGCACGCGCCCCTAGTGTCTTTGCCGAAACAGACAGATTAAGGAGGTAGGAGGGGCTTTCCGGCATTGTGTATGCTGACGACGTAGGCCATTTAGGTGGTAGCATTCGAGATGTACACTGGTAATCAGGCATCTGCAGGGGAGAGGTGGCCAGGCTTGAATTGCGGTTTATAGATAAAAAAAATCATGCTTTATGTCGTTCAGTAAATGGTCTCGCGAAAACACCAATTGTAGATAACCATAAATATCTGAGTGTGAATCAGTGAAGACAAGAAAAGAAGTTTGTTGACAATGTGTTGCAGAATCCGAGCGGCTGTGAAGAGCAAAAGCGGCAAAAATGTATTGAACAGGATGAGGCGCCTATTCGATGCATATAAAAAAACAGGAAATGATCTCTCGGATTATATAACCGAATGCAAAATTATCCAACCGTCTCTCGAGCGAGCATGCCATATCGGGCTAGTTTGTGGTTCATGGCGGAAATTACAAATTTTTAGACAAGCACAGAACACTACCAAGCAGGCTTCATTATTGAGTTCCTTGACTTCAAAGCGCTGACTTCAACAAAGTTGAAGTGTTCGGTTTTCCTCTGTGCTTGTCTAAAAAGTGGCGTTCTTTTTCTGTTTTTCGATGCCGTTCCTTAAGGATGGTCCCATCCAACATTCTCTAGATCACGCAGGTATCCAAACCCCCCCCCCCCCCCCCCCCTCCCCGAAATCAAGTTCAACCGCTACCCCTCCCGCCAGCTAGAAGATATCCTTGGGCCCCTCCCCCCCCAAAAATAAATCCTGCCTACGTGCCTGCTATAGATGAAAATAATAAGCGATATTCATGTGACATCATGGGCGCCGTTTTGGTCTGCGCGTAACTTCAGCAGTGAAGGCCGGAGGAGTGGCGATAGACCCAGACACGTCAATGGCCTTTTTCCACGTTACATTTACCACAAGCTGACAGCGGCTGTGAACTCTGTGAATACAGCTGAGCTGTTTGGTGCGCTTTTTAACTGCGGCAGCAGTGTGCAAAAAAAAAGTTTAAAATAAACAGCAAAGAAAAAATTGCGAAGCAGTGAAAATGAGCATAAGTAGACTGAATTATTGGTTAAAAAAATTGGCGGGGGCTTAGCTTTGGTTAAGCCTAGTAGGTTGCGAAAGCAGATGTTTTATACTGCATATGCAGCGCCCCTAGTGGGAAGTACGCGGCGCGCCGTGCCAGTCGGCTGCCGCTACCCGACGAGCCGAGCTGGTAGCCCGGCTCTCGCTTCTAGTATGACGTCACGCCATAACGTCACTAGCGCCTCTAGCGGAAGGAGCGCGGCGCGCCGTGCCAAGCGGCCGCCGTTACGCGACGTGCCGAGTTGGTAGCCCGTCTCTTGCTCCTGGTATGACGTCAAGCTGGGACGTCACTAGGCATGGTATGACGTCAGCGGTCATTCTAAAGGTCAAACGTGCCAAGTGGCCGCCGTTACCCGACGAGTCGAGTTGGTAGCCCGTCTCTCGCTCCTGGTATGACGTCTAGCTGTGACGTCACTAGGCATGGTATGACGTCAGCGGTCATTCTAAAGGTCAAACGTGCCAAGTGGCAGCCGTTACCCGACGAGTCGAGTTGGTAGCCCGTCTCTCGCTCCTGGTATGACGTCAAGCTGTGACGTCACTAGGCATGGTATGACGTCAGCGGTCATTCTAAAGGTCAAACGTGCCAAGTGGCCGCCGTTACCCGACGAGTCGAGTTGGTAGCCCGTCTCTGGCTCCTGGTATGACGTCAAGCTGTGACGTCACTAGGCATGGTATGGCGTCAGGGGTCATTCTAAAGGTCAAACGTGCCAAGCGGCCACTGTTACCCGACGAGTCGAGTTGGTAGCCCGTCTCTCGCTCCTGGTATGAAGTCACGCTGTGACGTCACTAGGCATGGTATGACGTCAGGGGTGATTCTAAAGGTCAAACGTACCAAGCGGCCGCGGTTACCCGACGACTCGAGTTGGTAGCCCGGCTCTCGCTCCTGGTATGACGTCACGCTGTGACGTAACTAGGCATGGTTTGACGTCAGGGGTCATTCTAAAGGTTAAACGTGCCAAGCGGCAGCCGTTACCCGACGAGTCCAGTTGGTAGCCCGGCTCTCGCTCCTGGTATGATGTCACGCCATAACGTCACAGCGCCTCTAGCGGAAGGAGCGCGGCGCGCCGTGCCAAGCGGCCACCATTACGCGACGAGCCGAGTTGGTAGCCCGTCTCTCTCTCTCTCTCTCTCCTGGTATGACGTCACGCTGTGACGTCACTAGGCATGGTATGACGTCAGGGGTCATTCTGAAGGTTAAACGTGCCAAGTGGCCGCCGCTACGCCAAAGGCCGTTCTTGGGAGTAGTATTGCTTTCGCAATAAAAATTCTAGAAATGGTAAAGGAAACTAGGCGCGCTAATGATAAGACCGTAATAAGCGAAAGGGCTTTAAAGGTGCTCTACAGTTGGATAACGTTCAAGAAAACAGGGGAGAATGCCCTTCCCCAATGGCGTCGACCGATTTTCGTATGACGTGCCAGGTGAGATGGAATTTATGAGTGAATAATTGCGACGTCGTGAGCTTTGGTGGACGACACCACAGGCTGGAGTGCTTCCTTTAACGTATGCATTTGCCGTTGCGCTCTAGAGCTGTGCCGACTATCGGGTTAGATAGCACGTGAAAAACAGTGGGAGCCTCAAACCTCTATCCATGCACCCCTGTTAATAGGTTGTAGCATATTGTCACACTTCGCTTGTAATGAATCGTGACTTGCATATAAAGGGAGCGCACGCTGGAAGATGTATGGATAAATAATTTTAGCGCATCCCATGCACCCAACTGCTTCTCGAGCATGGCCTCACAAGCATCGCAACCAAAAAAAAAATGTCTCCCAGCGTAAGCAATACTCTGTGCCACTAATTGCGGGTAGCGTGCGATGCGCGCGGGGCATCATTTTAATTTGGAACGCTTTAATTTTGTACTGAATATAGTACGCAGATTAATAAAAACTGGTCTTTCAAGATTCTTTAATATGAAATGATCAGCGCTACGCGAATGCCGTTTTGAAGATGGGTTATGCGACAAGGTGAACAGCGACAAAGCTTTCATTGAGATATATAAAACAGTCACATAAATTGAAGATTTCTCCTCTTTCATCGACATACAGGCCGCAGTTATGAGCAAGACGCTTGCAGACGACAGCGCGAAACTAGTCACTATCATGACCAACACTGTGTATTATGTTCAAGACTGGTCACATTGCTGTAATCTTGTTTTCTTCAACCTAAAGGTTGCCCATTGCTCTCCCACGTAAGCCAGAGCTACAGATTGCGTCGTAGTACGAAATATCCTAATTATGTCTTTCTGCTAGACTGACATCCATAGTATTTTACCAAAACTCATGTCGATTACAGTTTCAATGACGGCACCGAATGTAAGATAGTGGCGTGAACTGAAACTTGGTTAAATCCTTCTGTTACCATATCCAAATGATTTGCTGCTTACCTAAACCGATTTCTTCCGTCACGATCATTGGAATAGGTGTGGCGGCGTCGTCGCAAATATCATTGGGTCAAATGATGTTCTGCTACCCTGCCGTGTAAACGTCCCCTCAAGTTTTGAGATCGCATTTGTCCGTTCTTACACCTTTGGAAGCTTGAGTACTCATGCTCTTCAGACGCCTTAAAGAAGTTGTCCTTTCCCTCGAGTCCGTCCAAAGTATGAAGGCAAGGTCTCTGTATTCTTATTAGTCATATCATACAAGTGTTAAGGTACTGATAACCAAGGGCAACCTGCCCGGCATTGAATCCGGCCGGAAAATGTCCGGAGTTTGCCTCTTCCACAGGTTCGATCATTCACCTCTGGGTCATTCCGTTATCACCCCTGCACACCACCTTTCACTTCGCGTCAGCGAACTGAAAGCCGTCCGTCCCTTCCGAGCGCACTTCTCCGCATCTCAGCTTCACTCAGACTGTGAGGTATACTGGAACAACTTCCATCGATTTCGTTATCCTCTCTGCTCCTTCATCGTTCGGGACAGCGCATCCTTATGTAATGCCCCCGGACAGCCTTTGCGGTTCTAGCAAATAGATAAATATGAGAACGCGATTGTGACCGTTCATTTACTAGTTATTATAATGAATCAGTAAATTTCGTAACCACAGTGGTTAGCGCACCTGTTTTTGGGAAACATATAGGGAGCCGAATTTCTAGAAAATTCGGTACAGTTCATGAAGAGTGCTTGTGCAAATGTTTTGCGCACAACACGGAAAGGACGGAAAGAGACACACACAAAGGCGTAACCTTCAACTGAATTTTAGTGTGACCGTGACGTATATATACGTTTTCACAGTAAGGAAAAATAAGCTAGGCCCGAACAAAGCAAGCAAAAACTGCACAGCCACACGTGCCTAAAACCAATGCGACGCTGTTAATCCGTCTTCCCATCCAAAAACTTCAATTCGTTATCCAGTAAATCCACTGAGGCGCATTCACGCACCCATCACCACATCTAATATTTTCCCTCGCTTCGACTATCTCCTGGGTTAGCTGATTTATGTGACAGTACAAAATCCGGCACCTATTGAAGAAAGGCTGGCACCCTTGGCACGAACTGCAATGCGCTGGCATGTGACCTTCACGGCCTTGCCTTACATTGAGGCGATGCTCGGCCAGACGCTCGTCCATGCATCAGCTGGTATGACCGATATAGCATTTGCCACATGATAAGGGTACCACATATACTACTCCTTCTTTGCATTCTACGAACTTTTTTGATGCTCAGTCGTGCTCCTTGTTTCCTCATTTTTAGTTGGCCAGCGCTTTCTGCACTGTCTTCCCAGTTTTTGAGGGGCCGAGAAAAAAACTTTAACGTCAGAATGAGAAGATATTTTCTTGAGGTGATCGGAAATTTTGTGATAGTAGAGAATGACGACCATTTTTTGCTTTCTTCTCGCTTCAGCTCTTTGCTACTTCTGCGATTTTTTCTTCTGTATTCATTTTTGCATCCATTTTCTTTTGCGATACATGCTTTCTGCAACACCTACAACAAACTGTTGCGGAAAACCTGCTCCTTCCAAACGCGAAACCTGTGAATGAAAACTTTCCTGCACTAAATGATGACATGACTTCTCCAGCGCTTTCGAAAAACAGTAATGAGCAATACTTCGTTTTACTAATTTTGATTGGGCTGAAGAAAATGGCAGCAGAGGCTCCTTAGCTCTTGGTTCGTATATTCAACACGAGTGGTTTCGTTCAAAGACAATCCTGAGATCAAGAAACTTGATGCCGTCGGGCACCTCGTGAGTTATGCACAACAGCTCTAGACCGCTTTTGAAGCATGCTAAAATACTTCCAATATGTGTGTCAGCGTTCTTAACAGCCTTGTCTAAATTGACTAAAAAATCATCAACTAAAAGAAAAACTTTTACAATACCCAGGTCAAGTACGTAGGTAGAAACCACCCTGTCACAATGAACTAAAAACAGGTCACTGAATAAAGCAGCTATACATGAGCCGACACAAGCATCGTGTTTTTCTAGGCACACACCACTTCAGAAGTTACAAAAGTGGACGTCAAATACACAGTCAATAACTCTAAAAAGGTTCCAGAGCTTACATCAGGCATTATGGACAGCAACGTCACCAAAACGATCTACATATGCTTCCACGCACGAGAGCAGTTCATTGTGAGGCGAAGAATATTAAAGATCTTGGATATCACTGAAAAACCATATAATTTCCTTCAATCGTTTGCCTACAGAAAATCAACGGCAGCATCAGATGCTTTTACCGGAAACGGGTCACCTATTTCTAATCTTTTCAGGTTTCCTTGTAAAAGCAATGCAACCGACTTTTACCAGGTTCCCGCTTCTGAAACTATCACACGGAAAGGGCATTCAACCTTGTGTGTCTCATCTGTAAAAAATATATCGAGGTTGCCTTTCTTGCTTTTATCTAGGCTCTGTACAAGCCTGCTGATTTCGAGCTTTTTGCATAGCTTCTTTGCTCTGGATTTTGTCTTTGCAAGGGACTCTTTATGGACTTTGTTGACGAACCTCGGGACGTTATTGCAACCTGCCCTCCAGGGTAGATGGCAAACGGCCCATCGGATTGTGTGCAACTTACCCATCGCAGCAGGTGGGAATTCAGTGCACTGGTTTAGTGCGGATGGGTGTCTCAGGAGCAATCCCGCATCGCAAAAAAAATGGCAAATGCGAAAATAACCCGCTTTCATCTGCCACTCCCTGCTTTGTCACACTAGCGTGGTCATGAGAATCGGCTGACGCCATTGGCTGGAAGTGGATCCCTTGACGGGGAAAAGCCGCTACGTTCTTAAAGTTGTATCCGAATATAGTTTGCGTGATGCAGTTGCAATAAAAGTCGCCTGCGTGTGTTAGCAAGCTAGACTGAAAGGCAGTGCACGCAGGATTTCATCTCGCTAAATTTCTAGTTTGTTTTCACGGCACGATCTCAATGCTGCCCTTTTGAGCTGCTAGCCGTGTGCTTACGCCTGACCTCTAAGCCTATTTATCTCGAAAAGCGCGGTAAAACGAAAACTTTATCTGCCTTTTTGTCGTGTACAGAAACACATGCTTTGCCCGTCACAAACACCCTGGTTGCTAGAAGAAAATTTCTACAAATTCTTGGATGACAGTCTTTCAAACGCGAAAACTGCTTCACCTTACCGCGTAGGTGTGACAGGCTCGAAGAAGAACGTTGCCCGAAATTTCACTTGTCCTCCGGTGTTGCCACTGCGATGTCCGTATCTACCCCGATGTCTTCGCATCAGTGCGTGAGACGATACCCACGCACTGACCGTTCGCGCACTTCTGCCAGTTCACCTTGTATCCGCTGCCGGGGTTGGCGTTGAGCAGTTTAGTAAAGTAGCCTCAACAGTGGTAAAAAGTAGCCGAAAGCAGCCAGTCTCTATCTCGACTTGCTATTTCTCACCATTCTGGAAAATACAAGAATAAACCTAATAAACATCACTTTAGTTTATTCGTAATTATCTACAATATACTCACAGCCTCCAAGAACTTTTGTGTACGCAACAAAAAAATAAATGCAAATCTTGCCTTGTCGTGAGTTGACATAGCTAGTGGCGACCACGAGCTGTCTCCGGTCCTTTTGTGAAGATGGAATGATGATCGAATTCACGCCGCTTCTTTGCGGCTGCATGTGTAAAGGAGTAGCGACAGCGAATTCTTGCAGAAGCGTTTTTTTTTGTTTACGATGGTTCCCAGCATAATAGTACACACGAGTGACGACACCAAATTTTTGTGATTTTTTTTAATTGAATTGAAATTTATTTCTCAACATACAAAGCATGTTTGAATTCGCCTGCGTGAGCTGAATGATCTGCAGTTCACATCTAAGTTTAGTGTTACAGTTTAGGTTTAAACAGCCGAACTAAGGCTGTCACGTAAAAGATGAATTAAAGTGACGTGATGCCTAGAAAGCCTGCAGTGTTTTTTTTGTATTCCAACTAGCGAAAGCATTAAATAATATATCTAAAAACAGTGAGCAGGGTAGGACGTACTCCGCCATTTTCTCGTAGACAGGTTGTGCCGCCAACACTGCAACTGAATTTCGTTTTGTTAATTTCTTGCACAATGTGTTTCGGAAAAATAAAACGATTCCGCGATGACTATGGCGTTAATTTCACGAGCGCCTAGCGCCTTTTTTTATATATTCCAGTTCGCACCTATTCTGGCTGTATGCAATAAATTTTGCATATGGGCTTAAAAAAATTGCCGACGATTACGTTACTACCTAAGGCGAAATTTGAGAACAGCTCATCAGCTGTTCCAGCTTTTCGATAGATTAAGGCAAATAATTCGTGCAAGACATATATGTACAAATACAGACAACTTGTTATTTTTCACACATATTCCTTCAAGAAACACTCCGCTAACAGTTCTTGATTGTCATGAAGGAAGCTTTGAGGTCGGAGAAATAGATGGATATATGCTCGACTTGCTACACCAATTCCTGGTTCTACGTTGCGCCGCGAAGAGATAACAGTGACTGACTGATGCCGCTGCCGCTGATGCCCGCACCGTGATCCGCTTATGCCTAGCCAGCGCTTCGGCAACCGGAGAACACCGCGTGCCATTGCGCGGTCGTCGCCACGGAGGAAGAGGAAGGGGGAGGGGGGGGGGGGGATGCAGGCAGCGGCTATTCGTTTCGGCTTGGGCGTGCGGGAGAAATTGCGCCAGGAGCGCGTGCAGCTAGAACAGCGCGCTGCCCCGGCTGCGGAGCTGGTTACGAGCGACAACGGCGACGCCGCGAAACGTAGGAACCGGCGCCAAAGCGCGGCGCTCTAAAGCTTAACCACTGCCGGGTGTCATTGGAAAATTAATCAGTCGTCTTTCCTGACTCCTGGGTGCGCTGCCAGAATAAAAATCTTCGAATGGAATCGATAAAGGCCGATTCACACGACGGTCCGTTCGCCCGCGGCCCGCGCATCACGTGTTCATGCGTCAGCACATTGAGAGGCGCGCTGACCAGGCAGCGGCCAGGTGAACCGGCCTTAAGCGTAGCCGGAAAAGGCTAGGAAAGGAATTTCATCAGGGGAGAGCGCTCCTCTAATCGTTCAGCACGTGGTACCCCGTTTGACGCCGTTCGAGGGGCTGACGGCAGCAGTTTCTAGGCGCGAATTGGTGCAATTGCACCACCGCCCGGGAATTGCAGGCTGCCGATACGGTGTGCGTGGCCTGGAACGGCTGCAGCTTCGCCCTCGCCAAAGCCATGACGATGCAAGGGTCCTTCTCACCCCCTCTCTCTTGCTTTGTTCCTCTCTCCTTCCCACCACCCTATTCCGCTGTTGAGCAGTTGGCATAGAGAAAGATATTGGTAAAGAGCGGACACTGGCCGCATTTGTTTTTCCAGTCCCGGACTACTTGCTGGCAGGTCTCGGCTTCCGCTCGGACAGGAAAAGCGTCATGGTCACATGACCTACTTGCCATAGGCTGCTTTCGAACACGGCGCCAGAGCCGGGCTCCCCCTCGGTTACCGTACAAGGACGCTGTCATCTGCTAGCGGACGATGCAAGCCACGGCCACTACGACGCCGAAGCAACGCCGTGCGCTCGATCATGATACTGAGTCGATTTAAAGACTGTACTGTCAGCTTAGCGTAGGTGCATTACAGAACTCAGCTTCGGAGGTATGCTCGCCGCTACTGCTTGCGGCGAAGTTCGCACAAAGTAGCCCAACTCGTTGCGGAAAGGCGGATAGACGAAAGCCTCCGCAAAAATGTTGACAACAAGCTCTATAGCTGCTCCAGTATACGAGTGGTTCACCTGCGATGCTTTCAGGTAAGCGTACAGACAGCATGTGGCAAAACAAGCGAACAAGAACCTCTTGACGACACGAGCAAACAATACGCGCTCGCAGCTCCGAACGCGCGTCCGTGTGCGGTGGATTTCAAGAAAATAAACGAAGATGCAAGAACAAAAAGTCTTGCGATGGCTCAGAGAGGAGCTACGGAGCTCATGTGAAGGTTTAACGCATGATATCGACCTCCAGGAACACGAAAAATACTCAAAATGCACACGGAGTCTAACTCAATATGGCTGCCAGCGCGGCGCGCAGCTATCGTCTGCTGCCTTCTCAGCAGCCCCAAGCAGCCCGCGGACTGCCATAGGCTAAAAACGAACGCGTTGCTATGGCGATGCAAGCAGGTGGGCGGAGCTTTCGGGCTGCCCGAGAAAAACAAATACCGGACTCGAGTCCGCAAGTAGTCCCGGACAGTCCGGGACTGAAAAACAAATGCGCCCACTCTGCGAAATCTGGCCCCAGGAAATGACGCGCAATCCTCCTCTCCAGGATGGCGCCACCAGTCTTTAAACGCGCGCGCGGGCGGTGGCCGGCGCGGCGCGGCGGCTCAGACCCATCCGAGCAGCAGACGACGGAGGATCGTGGGGCAGTTTTGGGCGCGTGAAGGCGTGCGGCGTATTTGTTCGTGCGAGCAGACCGCAATTTTTTTCGTCTCTCTTGCCCTTCGACGCAGAACTCCCCCTGTTTATGACGGCGGCAAGGTGAGAAATCTTTATTTGTCGAAGTACGTTGCATTGCAAGCAATTTAGGCGGCCGCGCCGGCCGCCGTTGCGTGTCTGCAGTTCGTGAAGCGGCGCGCTCGCTCTGTGGCCAGCCGGATGTTGTTCATGGCATTCTTGCAATTAGTGACAAATTTAAGGAAGGAATGTTTTGTTTTTGCAAAAGTACGCTACATTTCAAGCAATTCATGCAAAATTACGCTGCATTTCGAGCACTCTAGCTTAGTACGCCGGCGCAGTTGTGAAGGGCGCGCGCACGCTGTGTCACGCTACGCCGTGGGCGGGAGCGGCGGGAGGAATGATGCGGCATGATGCAGCCTCGCCGGTCAGTGCGTAGAAACAAAAAAAAAACTGCCCACGGCCTGTGGCCCGACGCGCTGTGCCTAGCGGTTAGTTTTGCTTGGTTTCGCGCTTTCTCGGGACGTGACGTTTTTGTATGGCTCCCGACAATATGTAACTTCTTTTGGGTGACATTTGTCGGTGTAAGGTTAAAATGTACTTTTTTGAAAGTGGGCGAACGGCGAAGACGACCGTTCCCGCGCTGCAAGTACGGGACCGTAGTTTTCAGGACTGGTGGAAAAAAAAGATGACGCACGAAAAGCTCAAAAACCTTACTCTTGTAGTACGTATGTATGTAGGTACTTGTGAAAGACTCCGTTATCTGCGCTCGCGGAAACGCACATTTCACCCGTGCATTGACAACACGCTTTTGCGCTTTTGTGCTTTTGAAAACCGGCAAGAAAAGGCAACGCGTCGGGCTTTCTAAACTCTAAAGAGCTTGAAAACCAAGAACTGTTGCGCCGATAGTTTAATTTTCTATGCTTCTTAAAAAATACGTTGCACCCATGTATTTCTCAGTGCTCCTAACACATTGTGTACTTCTGGTTCGTAGGCCGTGTTGTGGCCGTCTTTGTAACAAATATTCTCGAACAAACCGCGTACTCTGCTGTCCACCTATGTTTTAGAAGGTAGACAATAACGTCAGGGAATGTAGAAATGCTTGCAAAAAGTTAGTGTCTGCCGTGTAGTAGGGTATGTGTATTGTACTTTGCGCAACGACGTTCAGCACGAGAGGTTCGCAAAAACATGTTGACTCCGCTCGTAATTTCGTTCCCTCGCCGCTTTCGCACCTTTTCACTGTTTACAGAGTTACAATAAGGAGACTGAGAATGACCACACTTGCGAATTTTTCAGGTGATGCCACCCGTCGGCAACACCTGCTGTGTGCCGTGGTGCCGCAACAGGATCACCTTGAGCAGGAGGCCAGGTACCATCTTCCGCATCCCACGGCTTTGTTTGTTGTACAGAATAAATGTTCTCATTTCACACAACACCTGGTGTCTTTTGTGGAGTGCTATTATTTGGCAAAGGCTGTGATGCAGCTGCGTTCACGGCTTGTCAAAAGCACTCGAAATCTATTCAATTATACGCCGCCAATGGCGCAGCGGGGCGCGGCGTATGCTAACATTCAAACCGCGCGCCCCTGAAACCGGAACCGGAAGTCTCCCCACGCAGCGAGGCGCAGCGCATGCATGCATTCAAACTGCGCGCGCCTGAAACCGAAACCGGACGTTATGAGACTCCAGCCGCTTGGTGCGCTGCAGTCAAATGGGCCGCTGGGCCCTATGGGAGTGTCCGCTCTTTACTAATATCTTTCTCTATGCAGTTGGTGGCAGGTGTGCGCGAACGGTCGGTCGGTGGTTGTCGTCCGCCGTAACTCGAAGACGTTCCGGTGGACATCGCCGCGCCGAACACATCGATGCCGGACAACGAACGTAGCGCAGCTTAGTACACTCTTTCCTGCCTTCTACCCATTGACGGTAAGCTGGAGGCAATTTGTCTACGACAGTCTGAATTTTTGTTCTTAGTGGATGACAAATTTCTTTGAGAAGCGTTGCACAGCATTCCTTTGGCGGTGAACTTGGTTAAGTCACAAAGGATATTTGTGCATCGGATAAACAAGTTATCCGTTTTCCGCCCCTTTTTCTGAACGCCGAACAGGTGTGGTGCCAAAACCTACGGGTATCTTCCCTGAATGCAGTCGTGCATACTGTACAGTACCTGTAATTCATGGTTATTCTCGAAACACCATGACCCTGTACGTGCTGATACGCATCAGTCGTAAAAGTTCCCTTGTTTTTTTTTTGTCCCTTACTTTTTTTGTAATCTGCAAGGGTGTGTTCTCCGTTCACCAAGTCGCTTCAGGTTATTGGGTAAAAATGTGGTGGCGGATGCTGCTGGTAGGTTGCGCTTATTGGTTACTTTTTTGCCGGGACACAATATTCCGATGGATGCACTTCACTAGGAATCAAGTTCGTTTTTCGGCTAAGCGTTGGAAGATGCTTTCTCCCGCACGATAAGATGCGTGCCGTCAGCTGAGAACAGAAAAGGCTGGTTCATGCTTATTTGAAATAGCGTGGCGCAGAAACGCTAGATAAGTCGTCGGGCTATGTGGTGGCTTCCCGGGAAGCGAGGGCCTCTCGCCTCACCACCAGTTCGTCGTCGAGAAGTCCACACTATCATCGTTGCGTGTGTGTTTGCATGCGCTGAAGCATACGGTTATGGTAGGGTACCTCGATGTCCGCGCGCCTCTGGCCATCGAAGCACCATAGGTTATGGTACATAGCGTCGATTTATACTGTTTCTAACAATATCTGTGTGCGCCGCCAGCGGTGACCTGGTGGCCGGGAAGTGTGTGCAAAAGCGAAAAACAGCTGCGGCGCGACAGTTCCGCTTCGCCCGGGCGTCAATAGATCAGACCAGGTCCTAGCGAACAGGGCAAACCGGGTCCACGAACGCTGTTTGTTCATTGCTCTGGTACCCGAAAGTTGTTACACTGAGGTAGCACCGCGGCAACCTGTCTTGTATTTTCTCTGCCATTGTGACAAGAAGTTGTGAAACGAGTTGGTTGGACGACTTATCGGCAGCTCGCTAGCGAACGTGTGTGGTTGATGTCACTGCTGTGTTTCCGCAGTGTGCCACGGGCTTTTCCCTGCGGCCAGTCGGCGGGACCCGAAATAGGCGGCCGTCGCTCATAAAAGGAACATGCACAACCGAACACTCACGGCATTGCACACCGGCAGTATGCTCATTTTGCCGAGTAGCACGTCACTCAGTTGCCAGCAGGGCCTGCTCGGCATACCACGCCGTTTGCATTCGGCGATGAATGGTGAGGGCTTCGTCATGTGGGGATGAAAAGCAGAAATTCGGTGCGGTAGTCTGATGTCGGTCAGTACTTACTGGTTGAGACTGATCAGCCAATCAAGGCACGATACTCTTAATCCCAAATACTCAATTTCCTTGAATTAAAGATAATGCTGTGAAGATTGCTGGGACAACGCTGTTACTCGACACCATCCTCCCACAGTAACCACCTTTCGGATGGTCCAGACAGGAACCCCTCCACCGGTTAGGCATTGGCCGGCTCCCATCATACCCTCTTCACACGGTAACGACGCTCCGAATGGTTCCTATGCCAACGCCCACATCCGTTACTCTGAGAGACTACTACGCCGCAAAACCCAGGAACGAAAGCTTAACAGTTAAACTAAATGCCTGGTTGCACCCTAACTAGCTGGGGCACAAAAATAAGAGGCGCTGGTGCATTCATCGCCTATCTCAGGAATGAACAACGCTTCTTATAGACCTCGTACCTTCTCTTCTTATCTTTCAGATCTTGCACTGACTAATAAATATTTCGCAGGAATGATCTGATTTGTTGCAGTGTGCGCGACTAAGTGCCTTCACGTGGCGCGATAACATCTAGTGTGCTCCTGCAGACGCTCGTTGGTGCATGCATCTTAGTCCTCTAATCTTCCGGACCTGGATATCAAAAGTTTTGCCGCCGCGGCGGCTCAGAGGTTATGGTACCCGACTGTGTACCCGAAAGACGGGGGTTCAATCCCGGTCGTGGCACTCATTTCGATGGAGGCGAAGTGTTAGGAACTCGTGTACTGTGCGATTCAGTGTACATTAAAGAACCCCAGGTGGTCGACATTATCCGGAGCCCTCCATTACGGCGTCCGTGATAGCCCGAGTTGCTTTGGAATGTTAAAACCCGTAAAACCAAACCAAATTCGTTCTGATACATTGGATAACGAATCCTCAGGCATAGCAGCAGGAATCTAAGATCTGAACTTCGATCTGCTTTATCTATCTACCCTTATATAAAGGTTTACTATCCCTGATGCTTTTCTCGCAGGCCAGTTCCCGACATGCCAGTGCTGTATCCATGCCCGAAGCGAAGCACGCCGGGGTAGTCGCTGCTGCTGAGGGCGGCCTAGGGAAGGTTAAGGTGTTCGATACGGCCGAGAGACCCGAAGTGGCTGTGTCCAAATCAGGACAAGGCGCCCGACGCCTTGGCACTGGAAGAGGTGGACCTGTCCGTAGGCGCAATGTCGGACTATGCGTCGACCACCGCCTGCTGTGTATGAGCCACGAGGGCCATTTCTGCCATATCCCAGCCAACCTGAAAGCCTGGAGCAACTTGTTCTGGGTCGTCAATGTGGAACTGCAAGAGAACGCCGTCTCTCATCTCACCTTTGTTCCGGCGAGCAGCGGCGCATGAATGAAACACATGGCCACAACGGAAGACAGACTGCGGCACTCCTGTACCATCTCCTCACTAAGCACCCCTGCGTTACGCAAGTCACCATAAACGACATCCTCGCCGGCTCCGATGAAATCGTATGCGTCGGCTGTCGTTACCTTGAGACAGCTGGAATCGCCCAGCCTGAGCGTGTGCAGACCTCACGACCGCTTGCCGGTCTTGCGTCACTGTTTGTGCAAACTTATTCTTTGACTACCCTCAAAGATTTACACTGCCGCCTATGTGTGGTCAGGGCTGTTCCTGAAAAAGACCATCAGGGACCTGTCACTCACTTCAGATATTCTCAACAGAAGGGGCCTTCGTTGGAGTTGACGTCACCGAAGGTGTGTACCTCCGGGGGCCTTGCAGCGCCTGTAGTTTCCTTGACAAGGCTCTACCGACCGGGATGTACATACCTGTGTCAACTGCTAGCAGATCACCACAGAGTTTTCGAAGCGACCATCAATGACGCAGTCCTGGCCGATCATCAAGACATCATTTGCCACGCAATTCGGGGCAGCAGAGGGTTGAGGATCACACTGGCGTTTAAATCCCCCAGGCTACTCTTCTCGTGCAGCCACCTCGCCGAGGCTATAGCTTCAGTGACGCGGCTGGAATCTCCTTGCGCGGGAGTTTGCAAGGCGCTTTGGTCTGCAATCTCGCTCTCATGATGGCTGGAACAGCTCCGTGGAGAGTCTTTTGTGCTTCCCACATTTGTGTGGATGATGATGATGTACTTAGGCTCCGCCCGTCAACGTCTTCATGGAAGAGCTGTTCAAAAACACGAGCATCACGCAGCTGTCGCGCACGGCAAAGGTTCTTGGCCGCGGCAGCCGGCGCTCCGGCAACCTGGATGTCGGCTGGGCAGGATAACTCACAAATTCATCGCAGACATGTTAATTTAATATATATATATATATATATATATATATCTCGAACACACTTCATCGTTAGACCTCTAATGAGGCATTTTCATACATTGCCCTCCGGTGGTGCATTTTTGCTGCTTTTATACCAATAAAGAGGTGCCTTACTTCCTTAATCAGCTTTTTTTCCTTTGATAACAATAGCACATTGCACTAGCAGCTGGTACGAAGTATTTCAGCATCACCCCGCAGGGGCACCTTTTGAAACGAGGTGTTGGTGCTTGGCGCCACCACGGACCCTTAGGCCCCATACCGAAGGGGTCATCCGTACCGTGGCGATAGGTTAAAAGGTGGAGGGAAGAAACCATGAACGGTGGCGGTCGAGGAAGTGGTCAATCCTCGTCCGATGGGCTCCTCGTTTGTCTACCAGGCGTGGAGTCCCGGGACCTTCCTCTGTGTATGAGGGTGAATCAGAGGCGACAGAGTATTAGGAACCCTTAGCCAGTACATGCCGTATAAAAAAATTTGCAAAGAAATCTGATCGGCCCCCAAAAAGGGGTCGCACCGATGCGAAAAAATTGATGCCACAGAAACCAGAAACGTTTCCGAAGTTTTTCATGGTTCACTCAAATGCAGATGAACCTGTAGCAAACTTGTCTGCATTTGTGATCGCCAATACTCTAAAGAGATGTATAGGCAGAAACTACACAGTAAAAAAGCAGCGAACCGGAGATCTCCTTGTAGAAATAGACACAAAAGAACAGAGCACCAAACTGATGTCATTACAGAATCTTGGAGAAATGAGTGTGCAGGTAACCCCGCACCGCACCCTGAACCACTCAAAGGGCGTCATCTGAAATGGAAGAACTACTAGCTGAACAAGGAGTAATAGCAGCCCGACGAATAACCATCCAGAGAAACAATGCTGAAATCAAGACAAAACACATTGTCCTAACTTTCAATAGCACAACTCTGCCTGATTCCATCCACGCCGCATACCTCCATTGTAAAGTCCGCCGATACATACCGAATCCGAGGCGATGTTTCAAGTGCCAGCGCTTTGGAGACAGCATGTTGGCCTGCCGAGGTAAACCCACTTGTGTCACATGCGCAGAAGACGCACATACAGAGGAAAGATGCGAACGTACACCAAAATGCATCAACTGCAATGGCGCACATGGCACGTACTCCAGGTCGTGCCCAGTCTGGAAAACAGAAAAACAAATAACTTTGAAGACCACAGAAAACCGGTCCTACCTTGAGGCAAAAAAACGCGTCTCTTTCCAACAGAAAGGGACGTACTCCGAAGCGGTGACGCGTTGACCGCCGCCGCCTTCGGTTTCTGTCGGCACACAGGTCGATCTAAAGGATCTGGTGTCGACACCCAAGTCCCCACCACAGAAGTCGGTGGCACAGTTCACAGGGCTGAAAATTTCGCGAGAAGACCACGCGATCCTCGCCGGAGGCCCTCAGGCCCCACTTTCAGCAGCGGCATCTTCAGCGACAGACACCCAGAACAGCTCCGCTGAACTGGACCTGTCGCCCCACCCCTCTAAAAAAGCAACTCCCGGTCCAAGAAACTGCCGCTGTAGCAGGGCCTGGTTCAGCGGTGCCAGCAAAAAAGACGAATGCGAAGGCCACGGGCCATCGCAACCAAGAAGCATCCCCCACGTCCACAGTGGTGGATATGAACGTCAGCGATAGTCCGCCGACATCTAAAACTCACACATCCGCGGCGTCTCTGCAGAAATCCGGCGCCACGAAAGTGGCGACGGACTCAACTCCTGGTTCGCCACCGCTGCAGCGGCGGCGAGACTCCCTAGAGAAAAAAGGGAAACCACGAATCATTGCTCCTGAGAATAAGTAACCTTCCCCAATCCCCAGCTTATCACAATGGCATATCTAATACAATGGAACTGTAGAGGTCTACACAGAAACTACACAGACATAACCGATATGCTCAAAACAATGGCACCTACAGCTCTGTGCCTGCAGGAAACGAACCTTGGGCCACAGCACACAAACATCTTAAAAAAATATAATATTTTCCGGAAAGACCGAGTGCAAGCTAGCCGACTCTCGGGAGGCGTCGTTATCATCACGCAAAGCGATGTCCCTGCAAGAGAGGTATCATTAAAAACAAACATAGAAGCGGTCGCAGTAAACATCATTAGCCACGAAACGATAACAATATGCTCTGTGTACATACCACCACACAGCACAATTGCCATGCATGACCTAGAAGAACTTCTGAGACTGTTGCCTGAGCCATATGTGATAATTGGGGATTTTAACGCACACTCCTCATTCTGGGGAGTGAGCATACTGATTCCAGGGGTCAGCTCATCGAGGATTTTATTCTTTCAAATAGCATATGTTTAATGAACACAGGAAAAGCCACATACTGCTGCCCCAGTTCTGGAAAACTGACCTGCCTCGATTTAGCGTTTGCATCTCCATCGGTTTTTAATTATTTTATTTGGGATGTTTTAGATGACCCTCGGGGAAGTGATCACTTACCTACGGTTTTAAAGCTAACATCAGCTACATTCATCCTCCCTACGAAGCCACGGCGATGGAAAATTCACCTCTCCGATTGGGCACTTTTCAGAACGAAGGCCACACTGGAAAAAGAACATGCCGAAAACCTTACGATAGAAGAAGTAAATGAAAAATTTTTGACATGCTTAACATCTGCAGCAATAGAAGCAATCCCAAAACATCTGAAATTGCACGAAAGACACAAAGTTTGGTGGTCAAGTGAAAGCACATTGGCTAAAAAGGAGCAAAACAAGGCTTGGGGCAACCTTCGCAGATATCCCACTGCAAGGAACTTGCTGACCTTCAAAAGGGCTAGAGCCAAAGCACGATACATTAGACGCAACGCAGAAAGGGCATCATGGCAACAGTACATATCCTCGATAAACAGCTCAATATCATCAAGGAAAATTTGGGAGCAGGTGCGGAAATTCACAGGAAATTTTACTCTTTTTACATTTCCAATGCTAACAACACCCGGTACTCAAACAACATTAGAAGAGCAGGCCAACATATTGGGTGAGCATTTTTCCACAGTTTCAAACTCATCCAACTACACACACACATTTCAAAAGCACAAAACAATAGTAGAAAAACAAAAACTTCCCTTCGGGACATGCGTACATGAAGACTACAATCAGCTTATTACAATGCAGGAACTAAACACAGTACTAACATCCGGTAAAAAGGCAGCACCAGGCCCAGACAATATACATTATGCCATGCTTGCTCACCTCTCTGAGACTGCCATAGAGGCTCTCCTAAATTTTTTCAATAAAATATGGATGAGTGGAGAAATACCCCATGCATGGAAAGAAGCAATCATAGTACCCTTCCTAAAACCTGGCAAACCACCACCTAGTCCCACCAGTTACAGGCCAATAGCACTCACTAGCTACATAGCAAAATCATTCGAAAGCGTTCTAAACATCAGACTAACCTTCATACTTCAATGCGGGTTTAAAAAGGCATGTTCCATGAACGCTTTGAGAACATAGTCTGGGAAGCGTTCATCCACAACCAACACTATCGGGGTTTTCTTCGACCTGGAGAAGGCTTACGATACCACGGGGAGGTTCGGTATCCTCCGTGACCTAGCGGACCTAGGTATCCGCGGCAGGATGCTGAGCTGTTTGAGCGACTTCCTAACCAACCGCACGTTCAGAGTCTGCCTAGGCGCAACCTTCTCCAAGACTTTTATCCAAGAAACCGGTGTACCCCAAGGGTGCATCCTCAGCACGACCTTATTTGTCATCAAAATGAACTCCATAGGAAAAGTAATCCCAAAATCCATAATGTACTCAGTTTACATAGACGACCTCCAAATAGCATGCACGTCTTCCAGCATACCTACCTGTGAGCGGCAAATACAAATGACAATAAATAAACTGGCTACCTGGGCAGATAGAAACGGATTTAGATTTTCCCCTCAGAAAACAGTAGCGGATCTGTTCTCTTTGAGACGAGGACTACAGGCCGACGTCACACTATATCTAAACCAAACCCCTTCATTTATGTTCTTGTCAAACAAGAACATAAATTTCTAGGGATAACTTTCGATAAAAAGCTCACTTTCTTGCCACATATAAACAGCTTAAAGAAAAAAGCTTCCCAGGCCCTCAATGTGCTGAAAATACTATCAAAAAAGCGCTGGGGGTCTGATAGGGCTTCCCTGTTACATATATTTTGTTCTCTGGTTAGACTATGGGTCCATAGTATATGGCTCAGCAAGACCGTCCTACATAAAACAACTGGATCCCGTCCACAGTCTTAGTTTAAGGTTGTCTTCCGGTGCTTACAGAACTTCCCCAATAGCAAGTCTGTATATGGAAACTAATGAACCTTCCTTAGAAGATCGAAGAACTGCACTAACTTGTACATACATCCTAAAAATCCTTTCTCACCCCAAACATCTCTGTTACCTAATTGTCACGAAATGCCCATCCTGAATGCTCTTCAACAACAAGCCCCATGCGATTAAGCCGTTGCGCTTGCGCTTCGAAGAAAAATGTCAAGCTCTGAACACTAAATGAAATCAAAAATATTGCCCGAAGACACGAAGCGCTACCAGCGTGGTACACTCTCCCCACAGTGTGTGACGTCACACTAGCACGCCTCAAGAAAACCTGTACACCACACGACCATATAATACAAGAATATCTAGCACTGCAAGAAAAATACAGAAATTATACTGCATTTTATACTGATGGGTCAAAAACTCATGCTCATGCAGGAAGCGCAGTAGTAGAAGGAAAAAATAAAAATGCAGTACGACTGCCCTCATGTGCCACAGTTTTCACCGCTGAGTGCTATGCCATTTGTGTTGCGGTACAGAAAATAACAAATGAAAACATCCAAAAACAGCATCATTTATACAGATTCACTGAGTGTCCTTACAGCATTAAACTCCAAAATGCCACGGAGCCACTGATAGGGAGCATCATACACAATATAGTAAAGGTCACAGCACCAAAACATGTTATAAAATTCTGCTGGGTTCCCAGTCACGTTGGTATTACGGACAATGAGAGAGCCGACATGTATGCTGCACAAGCCAGAACCATGGAAATAAAACATGTGAATTTGCCTCCTAGAGATTACATGAAGTTAGTACGTAGCAAACTAAGAGCCAAATGGCAAGCTTCCTGGGAAAATGAAGGAAACAAGCTGCATACTGTAAAGCCCATTTTAAAAGAATGGAAATCAAGCCGCCATAAAGAACGTTTTATCGAAGTAATTTTATGTCGTTTACGCATAGGTCACACACACATAACCCATAGCTTCTTATTAACAAAAAAAAAGACAAACCTGTGTGTGAAATGTGTGGTGAGGAGCTCACGGTAAATCACAGTTTAATTTCTTGTTCGCATCTCGAAGAACTTAAAAAAAATTTTTTACGGTATTTTACAATGAACACATTCCATTTCATCCCGCATTGCTTTTAGGCGAGCAAACACTTGTCGAGTTTTGACTTGTTTGTAAGTTTGTAAAGAAAGCCAATGTTTTAAACCAATTATAATGTAACCTCTATACACTTAACATAACTTCATCTAACCTTGTGTTTGGCGCATGATAGCCATAGTTGCTTATGCGCCATAAAACCCCATATAACTAACTATTTCAGCATCACTTTCCCTCTTCTTGCTCTTTCTCGGGTGCTAAGTGGATGAGTTCAGCTTCATAAGGAGAAGTCGTAGCGCACATTCATCCAGCTTTAACCCAATTATACCTCCGCTTCCGTATACTTCCACAAGTATCCGCTTGATACTTTTTTTCTTCATCGCAGCTAATTTTGAACTTTTTTTGCACATTGCTACAGTATTCAAAGGGAAGCTGAAGAGTCTTTCGGATTCATTAAGATGTTCACGTGTGGATCTGGGAACCTTATAAATCATGCGGGTGAAATTTTTTTTACACATTTATAACTTAGGAGTGGTGTAATCGCCATTTAAAATTGCACGGTAGCTCCGCGCCCCGCGGTCCGCCGACCGCTGCTGATGACCCTGACGATACGAGCCTAAACTGGAAAAAGCGGACTGGGGACGTAAACACTGGTGATCCGTCGCTTCGTAGCCTCCGCGACCGAGCTTGTTTCTGCGTGCGTGCCATCATAAGCTGCTTCGAGCTGTCGTGTGTTCCTGTATTTGTGCGCTTTTATGCTTTCGGTGAGGTACAGAAACGCGTGCAGCATCGAGTGAACCGGTGGATCATCATGCCGGCGTTCTGCGCAGCCTTCGGCTGCACTAACACCAGCGGCCGCGACGATGTGGTCTTTCATTATTTCCCACAAAATAAGAAGCTTTCCGCGAGGTGGGTCGCTGCTGTGAAGCGAAGGAATTTCAAGCCCTAAAAGACTACAGTGCTATGCTCTGACCACTTCCGTGATGAAGACCATAACCAGAGCCTCTCGATAATGCGTTCATTGGGCATGTCAACAAAGTCAGCTCGACTGAAACCCGGCGCAATACCACCTGTCTTTGCGCACAGGAGCTCGTCACAGCCATCGAGGCCAGCTTTCGCGAAAAGGAGGAAGCTTGAGGTAAAAATTTGTGTATTAATTCTATGAGAATTTGACTGCTTGAACCGGCGTTCTGTGTAGTGCATGCCGCGTAATTTCATGGATGCAAGGCTTTCGGTAGTAGTGAGATGAACGGCGCTGGATGAGAACGGCAGGAAACTGCAGCGTGCAAAATACGTGTTTTGCTCTTAGGCTTATACGCATGCATCTCGCACAGCATTACTCATATTAGAGTTCGGCCTTATATTTTTGGATCAATCAAAGCCTTAAACTGCTACTACTGCGGCAAGAGTTGAAGCGACGCGAAGTGCAAATTACAACCGGAGACTGCGCGCCGCGCGTGAGCAGAGAACTTCGTTCAGTAAGCGAGCACGTGAAAAGACGTTATATGTAGACTCTTTACACAATTATATTAGAGCTCAGATATTCTGGGATTCATGCGTAGCCCTCAGTGGTAGAACATAGGTAATAGTACGCAGAACATTTTTCTTCGTGCCTGGAGCGCCGAGAAAACTCTTTGCAGAGAATATTCCTGGTATTCGCGCAAATAAAAAATAGCTTTTCGTGTCCATGGCTCAATTAAAAATCGAAATCTAGAAAATGCAGTGCAGCAGACCTTCGTAAACACGAGGTGTGGAGTAGTCTTCTATGCCTGCTCCCTTCAACGTTTCATACCCTCCCATCGATATGCCACAGAGGAGTGCGGTGGGATTCTTAGCTATTTGAATAAGTATATCTCTGTACTGGCGTATAACCGAATACAGAGGCGGAGCATATGTTATATACGTACCGCGTTTATGTAGCAGGTCCAAATTTTCAAGAGAAAGGTAACTTGCTTTAAATTTATTTTAACCCTGGGGCTATATTGTTGGCTACGGCAGACATCAGGGAACAGGCAGATTGCTTCAATTATTTCGGCAATCAAGCACATCCGTTTTATTTTTTTTTTCAATTTTCGTTTCAGGGTTATGTAATAATATTGAGCTCCTCCTCCAAAGAGCTGACACTTCTCTTTCGTTCGAGTCAAAAGCACCGCTTGCGATAACATCGTTTCTTTCTTGGAGAGGTTTGCTTTTTGCATTCGCTTCCAACATGTAGGGGATGACGCCAAGATTACCCGGCTAATCTTCGATGTGTTCCATCGTCGTGTAAGCAGTGAACCAAAAGCTTCTAACCACTGTGCTTCGCGCTTTATGTGCAGCGGCGGCGACCGGGCCAGGCCGACCGAACAAACACCATTGTTGACGTCACGAGGCGCCCAACCAACCACAGGCGGCAACGACGCTCGCGCCCTGGCCCGAGGCTGCTGCTGCACTTTTCACCAAAATAAAATAGGTTGGCGCTTTCTTTTGCATAATTTCGGGGAGAAATTCGAGTTCCAAGGGTGGAAAGTAGTAAAGTGTATCTCTTCCCTCAATTTTTCTGGGAAACCTTTCAGCATCAATTTAAAGATAGCATGAACATGCTCAGCTATCCACCCTATACCATGAATTCAGAGTTCACAGAAGCCGCCAGTTTGTTGTCGGTGAATCTTGCTGACAGGCCGTCGGCGTGACTGTGCCTGTGGCTTCCTCCTCCGGCCTTAAGTGCTCAAGTTACGCGCTGAAAAAGGAAATGGCGCTGGTGACGTCACTTGAACATCCGCTATTATTTCGGTCCACACGGCTTCAGAATGTTGAACTGAACCATCTTTGAGGAACGGCAGTGGGATAAGGTAAAGAGCTCAACATTTATAACCGCACAGAGGAAAGGCGAACACTTCAACTCTGAAGTCAGCGCTTTGAAGTCGAGGAAGTCAGCATTGAAGCCAGCGCGGTTGTGTTCTGTCCCTGTCTAAAAAGCTGCGCCGTTTTTAGTAGGAAAGTATTACTTCACGAGGTTTAACTGGCTCACAGATTTTGTGTGCAGCTTGACCTTAAAGGTGGCCTTTGAAAAGTCATAAAAAAATAGATAAATATTGTCGCGACTAGAATTCTAACTCCCTGCCGCACGAACTGATAAGATTCGCTGTATACTCCACGAGAGCACTATGCTATTGCCACAGCCGATCGCGCCTAGCGTTAAACTGGAACACACTATTACGCTGTGCATTGGACATGGTCATCTTCATCAACTAATACAACTATCGAACTAATATCGTCGTTAGACGTGCCGATGGCCCATCAAAGCACAGCTATGAGCTAACAAGGCCAAACACATGCCTTCGTACGTCTGCTCAGTTCAACTACGTTAAGACCCTTCACTTTTCTTTCATAGCAGAGATAAAATCACCAACTATCCTGATCTGGCACGCTTGCTCACTAGTAACGAATGAAAAATTTCGCATTCCTTTGTAGTCTGTCCAGTCGTTTGTGGTTCTTTTTTCGTTGACCGAATACCTGCCTCATCCTGGTGCATATAGTCTGCAGGTTCTGTTCTTCAGGATACCTTAAAGGGATACTGAACCAAACTTTTGGAGCTGATCTTTTGCATGTAAACAAGAGCTTGACTGCTAAAATTGATAAATATGACAAGCATTTTAGGAAAAAGGCGGATAACACGCTTTTTTTGCGATTTATTGCCGTATCGTTGCACCTGGTGGCCGCCTGTGGAAGCTGCGACTAGACGTCATAACATACGCGCGCCCACCGTTCCCGCAGAAGCACGATTGCCATCGCTACTCGCGGCTTTTCCATGTCTGTCGTCTGCTAACGGCGTACACAGATATGTCAAAATGTTAATCGGTGCTGTCTACATACCATAACCGTATGCACGCTCACGTCCGCTAAATGCAGCTATTTTTTCCGGACCTTGCGCCATTTCTAGCATTCTCACTTTTAAAACAGAAGCGCGACGATGTTCAGACTAGTGGCGCCATCTGGTGGTTAGGAGGGGAAGCATTGTTGTCAACAAACCGACACCTCTCTTAGCCTAAAGGGGGCAGAATAGTCACTCTAAATAAAAAATAAAGCAAATTTATTACTCGTAAGTGATCTTATGTGCAACAGGAGATGAAGCGCAAGACCGGTGGCCCATTTATGGCCAGTGAACACGCTGAAGAAGCCAGTAACAACGACGCAACCAGTCCGAAGCGAGGTTTCATGCATCGAAGGGCGCCGCCATATTTGTCGCCGCTGGAGAGTGCCATGACGTCACGCTTTCCACCTCGCGCCGACCGGGAGGACTTGGCGCGCGCTCATGAAACATCGAAAATAAAACCATCCGCTGAAAAATATGCGCAGTGACGACTATATTTCGGTGTAATCACATTCCGAGAATCTACAAACAAATCTTAATGATATATTAATCATGCAGAAAAGGGCTCTACGTATCATTGCCAATGTATCCTTTACGGAACACACTGAACCACTCTTCGAGAAGTATAACATAAGAAAGATTCACGACATTTACACATACAGACTTCTGCGGGATTTTTACTATAGCAGCAGGAAGCATAATTTTTCGTTATTGAAAATCGCGAACCTGCATCAGAATGTACCTGCCTACACTACACGCCGCACGGAAATATGGAATGTTTCGAGATACAGAACTAATTATAGCAAACAGATGCTTGAGAATAATTTACCAAGGTTGTTAAATTCCCTAATTGAAATGGGTATCGACATTCTAAGCATGAACCCGTCAAACTTTAAAGCCTTCATGCGTTCCTATACTGCATAAAATGTAATATATTTTTGTCTTTATTATTTCTTTAATACCTCTGTCTCTCCTTCATACATATTTATGAATGTTTCTTTGTTCTGTTTTGGGCTTTCTTTATTCACTTCTTGTGTTCTGATGAGCTGACTGCCACCGCCGCTCTGCCAAGTGTACACCAGGATGCAGGAGCGGTCAAGCCTCCAGAAGGCTTTTTGCCTGCCATCCTCGACATTATATCTGTATGGTGTAATGTTGGAATAAATATTTGAAAAATATTTGAAAAAATATATTCAGCCTTTTTGTTCAATTTTCAGATTTTGCTTCAGTATCCCTTTAAGTTCTTCAGGTTCTCCAGTGCATTGTCACGGAACTTCTTCCTTTTCATTTACTGATCCACACTCCCAGATATTTATGATTGTCCACATTAGGTATTTCCGGCAGTCCATCTACTCACAGCCTGATTTTTCTATCTATAAACCGCAATTCAAGCTTGTCAGCCTCTCTCTTCTAGATGCTTTCTTATCGCTGTACATCTCGCCTGCTACCAGCTAACAGGACCTACCTAATTTGTATGTTCCTCCAATGACGCTAGGGGCGCGCGCATGCAGTTGCAGTAGTCAGGTGCACCTGAAAAAAAAATCTAAGAAAGAGCACAGTGCTATCAAATCTCTGCTGAAAAAATTGTTGCTGAGGAAAACAATACCATACAGGAGACGAGTATAAATAAGCGATTTAGTGGGGCTATCACCCTGCCTTTTGAAGTATAACATACAGATTAACATCAGAGAAAACCGTGTTGAACAATCAAACACACAAACACTGCCAAGCCATTGACAACGTCAGTCATGACCACATTCTACCAACACTGTATTAGGATGCAACTCAAGCAAGGAGTGAATAATCCCTCTCGGAGCAGGCACTCCAGCCAATGGTGTCGACCGATCTACACGACGTCGCGGTTAGATGGCGCGATTTCTTTCGCATATCACCTATCCCCTGTCTCGCAAGCCCTACTAGAGTTAACAAGCATTTACCGCGATGTCGTGAGAATTCGTCTACACCATTGATAGGTTGGACAGCCTGAGTTATATCAGGCTACGGAAACAACAAACCGCGGCACACGTGCATCGATATACGTACAAAGATTCCTATTCCCTTACACAGCGAATGAGGCCTTGCAACACCTACAATCCATTTAACCAATCACGGCGCTCTAGAAGGATCTGCTTTATCACTCTATTGAACATCACTGTTCCTTGCTACCTATACTACTTCAAAATACCCCGAAACTTTCACACGCACTGTATCACAAAGACAGCAAGCACACTTTTGTCCACCACTGGAACGCCTGGTCCACCACTGGAACACCAACTGGAACGCAATCCGTAGGCCTCACCTGAGCGCCCACTAAATCCAAGCTACTTGTAATAAAAGCACCCATTCACGCTCGTTCCATACAGTTTATCCTCTAAAGGAAACCCTTAGGCACAAGACAAAATTTTCAGCTTGGCCTACAACTACAGCAAGATATCATGGCGATTCACACCACACACCTCTTGCAAACTCAAACAAAACAAACAACACAACTCATCAAAGGCGTCTTCAACAATCAGAGACTCAAGGAAAGAAGATAGCATACGCATCTTAGAGGCATATCATAACCTCACTAAGACTCATCTTAACACTGAACACAAAACGCTGATAGATGTCAAGGCAGAGCTACGCCTACGACGACACGGTAATAGCACAAAACTGCGTCTGCTGGGATAACAGAACAATGCGGACGAAGTTCTCAAATAGCATACAGACTCTTCCGTAAAGGCACCGTGGCCACATACTGTCTAAAATACCAGCACCGCTGCAACAAGTCATTATTAGGGTCCTGGGCTTGAGGGCAACCCTGCAAGTCAGTGAGTTCATGCGTATGGCCACGAATTTGGCGTCCTCGTGCCGGTGGATGGCGTCCCAAATACACTTACAGTAGAGTCACTGCATAATTATCCATTGACTCTAAGATGGTTCTGCTACGAGCCAAGCCAATGACATGTGGTTATTTACCCGCTGCACCACACAGCGATGAAAACCTGAGGGCGTATCTAATATCAGACACCTGCCGGTGACATTTGCTTCGTGGAAGTCCCGTCGGCTCCAACCATCATCATAATGCCTATGCGAACTACGATTACGTCGGACCACATGACCCTCTTCCCTGCTACAAAAGGGCGCACCGCACCCAGCCTCATCAGTGGGCATGGTAGCAGCCTCGATGGCAACAAGCTAAAAAATCCCTTCTGTTTCGTGCTGCAGGTTATTCAGCACTTACCTACTAAATGTCGTAGAAGCGATAACTACTTCTTAGTGCTGTTGCGCTGCCCACAATCACTGATGAATGTTCTCAGTTATGTCAATTCTATGAATAGGGGCCTGTTGGTGTGTGAAGATGTAGGGGCAAATCCGGGTCCTCAAGAAAAATAAATGCTCGTAGAATTACTGCACGGCCAGGTGAAATTAACCTCAGCGGTGGATGCTTTGAGGAATTCTCAAAATGACATTGAGAAGAACATTTTAACACTGACAAAGCGCATAGAATGTTTTGAAAAACGGGGGGCTGGTTTGAACCCATTGAACAGCCGTGTGAAAGCATTGGAAGACACTGATGTGAGCATTCATCAACAGTTATCTGCGCTAAACACCAAAGTCGATTATTTAGAAAATAGAAGTCGAAGAAAAAACTTAATTATATATGGGTTGGCTGAAGAGAACGAAGAGACAGCAGCTTAACTTTAAAGCAAAGTAATAACTAAGGTCTTCCGGGATAAACTGGGGTTAACTGTCTCTAGCGTTGAAAGGTGTCAAGACTTGGTCACAAATCTTAAGATAAAGAACTTTCTGTGATACAGAAATTCTCGGATTGCCAGAAGAAGTCACCAATGAAGTCAGCTCATAAGCTAGAGGGGTCTGAAATATCAATTTCTGAAAACTTTTCTGCCAGAACGCGCGAAGTACGAAAGAACCTGCGGAAGAGTGCCGCACAAGAAAAACCTAATGAAGACAAGTTGAAATTGATGCACAATAAATTGTCTGTTGATAGTGTAATGTACGGCTACGATGTAGTCAAAGGTACCCGTTTTAAACTGAGCAATGAAAATAACTGGCACAAGAAGCACAATTCTAAATCACTGAAAATACTAAATGTCAATTGTAGAAACATATTAAACAAAATTAGTGAGTTAGAAGGAATGTTGCTTGCCGAAGATCCAGATATCGCGATCTTAACAGAGACGTGGTTAAACAATGCCATTTACGACAGTGAATTTGTGCCAGCTGATTATACTGTACCTCGGAAGGACCGTGGTGGCAATGGTGGTGGAGTTGCCATCATCTTTAAAAAACGTCTGAATATACTGAGCATGTCTGAAGTGCCTAATATTGAATGCATTTTTTGTAAGGCATACCTAAAAATGTCCGGTATATTGTAGGAGCATGATATAGACCGTCTGGATCGCCAGTCGATGTCTTAGATAACCTAATAGATTATATGACCACTTTTATCAGGCTAAATGCTCCTGTTATATTAACAGGCGACTTCAATTTGCCGGATATTGACTGGTCAACGTTTGCACTCAAAATTCTTTGTTATAAATCAAGTTAGGCCATGCTCGATATAGTTTTCTCGTTTGACTTGATGCGAACTGCAGAGATCCCCACTTCGAAACAAGGGAGTTCAAAGTCCATATTAGACCTCTTTTTTTTGTTTCTGGAACAATTTGAAATAAAACTAAGTGTGTAGTGATAGCGGGTATCTCTGATCACCAGACTGTTCTGCTGACTATTTCTGCCCTGTTTATTGATAAAAATTCTTCTCGAACATAGTTTAGGAACTTCTCTTGAGCTGACGATGCTTCGATTATCGATGTCCTTTCCTTCAATTTTGACATATTTTGTAATAACACTGCCAACGTTCACGAACCTTGGGACTAGTTCGAAACCATGATACATAAATGTATTGAATGTCCCGCGCCAGTTATTGTAAAAAGAGAACAAAAACCCATGGATCTCTCGGGTGACACTGCAGCTAACAAGACAACTGAAACGTATGAAAAGAGAAAGAAATACAAATATTCCCTCTCCGGAATTAGTACAAAAATCACTTTCCTTTGTTCTCAGCTAAAAGAGCAAACGGTCGTTGACAAACAGCGTTATTTCAGAGGATCCTTGCCCAAACATATATCAGAGTCTTCAGAAATATTCTGGCGTTTGGTTTCCACACCCTCAAGGATCAGTGATGAGTTTGAAACTAAACGTAGCCTGGTCAGTGATGCATTAACAATGTCTAATGCTTTCAATGGCCATTTTAAGTCTGCATTTAGGCACGACAACAATATAACTCCAAAATTTGAAGCATCACTACCGCCTTGGGAGGACCTTGTAGTTAGCGAGTATGGTATATTAAATATGCTGCTTAAGCTCGGTATAAAGAATTCACCTGGAGCGGACAACATACCTAATGTCTCTTTAAAAAGGTTCGCGCAATGGACATCTAAATATTTTTGTTTTATTTACAACGGTCCTTATGTGAAGGTCAAATTCCAAAAGTCTGCGGGACTGCCAGAGTGAAACCACTTCATAAAAGTGGAGATAAGCGAATCGTCACGAACTATCGCCCAATTTGCCCTTACATCGACTTCTTGTGAACTGCTCGAACACATAATTCACAACCACATTTCAAACTTCCTCGAAACTAATATTTCTTTTTGCTAAATATCAGCATGGATTCAGGAGGTGCTACTCAACTTGCACACAGATAGTCGAAACTGTTCGTGACTTTGCCTCATCCAATAAAAAAAAATACAACGCAGATTTATGCAGTATTTATGGATTTTTCAAAAGCTTTTGACCGGGTCACTCACGAAAAGTCAATTCATAAATTAGAAACAATACTTCATAAGAAAAAATAACTGACCTGGATTTTAGCCTACCTTTCAAACAGAGAACAATTCGTGGTTTTTAGCGGTCATTATTCTGACAGGCTTACAGTCCACTCTGGCGTCCCGCAGGGCTCTGTTCTTTGGCCTCTGTTGTTTTTAATATATATTATTTATATGGTCGCTAACATTCCTGTGAAAATTAGACTTTACGCTGATGACTGTGTTATTTATACTGAAGTAAGAAGTGTCTCAGATCTACTCCTACTTAATAGTGCGTTGCGAAACATTTCTGCATGGTGTTCTGCATGGCAAATGACGATTAACGTTGAAAAAACTGTATTAATGAGGATCTCTCACAAAAATAAAGTATTACCTTTTGATTACTCTACTAACGGTGTGACACTTTCAGAAGTAACACAATATAAATATATAGGGCTCTGGGTTACTAATAGTCTTAGCTGGAATAAACATATTGATTCCATAATGTGGAACGCTTTTTGTGAGTTCTTTTTCCTGAGACGAACACTGCGATTGCCTATTGTGTCTGTCCCCCTGCTTGCTTACAACTGTGCTGCTCTACCTACCATAGATTATGCTGCTGTCATTTGGGACCCGTTCACTCAGACTAATATATAAAAAACTAGAGAGGGTTCAAAAGAAGGCTGCTCTATACATACATAACAATCACCGACGTACATTTCATTCATTCATTTTATTTGTGTTTCACAACATGACGTACACATTGTGAAAGGGGCCAAGAAGAAAAGCCGTTCCTTTACGGCTTGAAAAAAAAATCTTGGTCCCCCCCCCTGGCATTGACAGCAACGAAGCAACACAATCCAGAAACAAATGTACAGAACAAAATGTACAGATATACAGTTGAGCCCACTTATAACGAACTTGATCGTCAAGCGGCATTTGTTCGTTGTATCCAAAGTTCGTAGTAAGTGGACCACCTATAATACGGGCTAAAAGAGCAAGCGAGACGAAAGTTAACTTTATTTTTGAAAAAAGTCCGTGATGAATGTCTGCTTCTTCAAAGCTGATCGCATCACTGCCGTTTCTAATTTTTCCAGCGCGGCAATATGTTCATCGCCAAGGCCTCTGCTGCACACGAGTTCCTTAAGCGACGCGATGTAACCGATCGCGGTTGAAGCGTTCACAGCAACCGGCGGTAGAGCAGCATCCTCGTCATCGTCCTCGTCGGTCTCTGGGCAGTCAGGAAGGGCTCGCACTTCACGCACAATAGCTTCGTCAGTGCATGGCTCCGCAATGTCGGCGTCATCATCAGCAGAAACGAAATCGTCCCAGGCAACGTCAGGTCCGGCCAGCTGCGTGTCAACGACGCGTTGCCAACGACGCGAGGGGAACACAAAGTGCGCGAAATTCGCCTGCCGCGGGTTCGCAGTCGAGCGAAACCGCGTCAAACACCGTCGGCTCGGTCAACTACGGGGGCCCGACAGCTTCGCGTTCGCTCTAACCGAGTGTTGAGGCCACAACAGTTCGTTCTATGTGAGACACTGTGCCATTGCCCCAATATATATTTTGACGGTAGCACCGCCCTCGTTCGTACTAAGCGAGCGTTCGTTATATCTGCGGCTGTTATAAGTGGGCTCGACTGTATACAGAAACAAACAAAATTATAACTTGGCATTTTTATGAAAGATATGGCGACAAGCTCATGGAAATTTAGTCCTAAAATATCTGTTTCCGCTTTAATATGTTCATTTAGTAATCGAGGCAGGTTATTCCTAAGACTCTGAAACCCATAGTTCGTACGGCATTTTGGCACTTTCCAACGGTCTGTTGTCCTCGTATTATAGGCCGCGTTGCCTATTAATTCTAAGTTCGATATGTCCAAAAACAGCCTTTGATTTTCCTTGATGCTGAGTTTATATTCGCGTAGGAGTTTATAATGATACATTTTAGTTATTGGAATGACCTTAAGATTTCTGAAGATAAGTTTACTTGAGTAAAACTTAGGCAAATTATTAATGATCCGTAAAACCTTTTTTTACACATCTTTTAATCAAAGCTGGCTTGCTGACAATAACTGAGCGAAATCGTTCTGCGTGACTAAACTTAATCTATCAAATTATTAATGGGCACTTCAGAACTGAACTCACAGATTTGCTTGTTTTGACATCTGGATATGCGACCCGGCAACGACATGAGCTAAGTTTAACTCCTTTTCGCGCCCGCAATAACTGCTTTAAGTACTCATTCCTCCTACGAACTAGTTACGATTGGAATAACCTCACTTACAACGAAGTGTTGCAACCGTCACTGGAGTTGTTCTCACAGCATATTCCGTAGTTTATTTGAATGCACTTACCATGAAATGTTTCATTGTTTGTATGTATACATATATATACATTTTTCTATTTGACTGTGATTCAGAGCTGCAACTTGCACTATTATTACTTGTTTACCTGTGCCCGTTTTGTTAAACTGCTTAGTTTTCTTTCCTCACCCCACTACAATCCCGACACCGGGATTGCAGTATCAATAAATAAATAATAATAAATGAATTACATAAATAAATAAATAATAAATAAATAATAGGCTCAAACTCAAACGAGCTTTTTACCGTGCACCTGCGGCAAACCCCTTTACCTTCCCTCCATTCTGCGTGCGGCCGGCTTCCTCCGCTATCCCTCCCACCTCGGGCTCTTGGGATGGTTACACTTTGCGTTTAAATAAATGAACTTTGTCTGCTGTCTCTATAACAGATGGGAAATGAATCACCGGTTACCCTTCATTATATCATCATCATCAGCCAAGCTGCGCCCACTCTAGGACAAAGGCTTCTTCCATTCATCCCCAGTTAAGATTCATTCCATGTTCCATTCATCCCCAGTTAAGTCCCCAAATTTTGAAGGATTGAAAAGCGAAAATCACAATCTGAACACACAATCAGCTAATGATCAAATCACAATCAGCTAATGTACCCACATTCAAAAGTTAAATGATTAATATGTAAGCGCCACTGAAGTTTTATAAATTCGTGTAAATCTAATTAGTAACATTTAGCATTTTGGCCATTTTATGCAAACAGTTCGAGTTGTGCGAAAGTCCAACTCGAAGAGAAAGGAGCCTATTGAAGGCTCAGAGATAGCGTGTTTTTTGATGCGACAAATGTCTTACAATTTTTCCTGCGAAACTCGTAAAAATTGAGACACAAGCAGTTGCTGAATCCAGCTGTATGAAAGTCGAACGCGTGAGCTTGCCCCCCCCCCCCTCCCGTTTTTTTTTTGTCTCACAATCTGCAAGCCATGAAAAGGGGGGGGGGGGATAAACAGCTCGACAAGAAGCAAACAAAATAAAAGACGACCCCAACCTCTTTGCTTCAAACTAGCACTGGTTTGCAGCCAACATGGCAGCTATGGCGAGAAACAAGGCCCAAGATTCAGGCCAGCCAAGCTGCCTTTTCTAGTTCTGTCTTAACACGTTAACGCACAGCTAACACCTTCACTGCATCGTGGGTCACCAGTTGGTAACGTGTATTCATGCTCACCACGAATACAGAGTTGTGCGAATGAGCTGCAGGACAGGTCAGATTTTTCAAGGGCCTTGCAAAAAGCAAACAAGCCAGGTCGGTCGCTATTTGCCACTTGTCTGCAGTTCCAGAAAGTTGGCCTCGCCAATGGCTCACTAGTGGGCCTTACCACCTCCAAGTAAATTTAAAGGTGGCCCACCAGTAAGCCATGAACCACAGTGATTTTTGAAAATCGCAGCCGCAGTAAACATGTTGATAACCTGAAGGTCACAAATCGCTGTCATTGTTAGAAAATCTTCCCCCAAACACACCCACAGACATATTACTAGGCCTGCGCCTCCACAACACAATCGGGGAACTGGTGGAAGCCCACGACAGGCCCAATACATCAGGCTCACACAAACTTCCAGAGGTCGGTATATCCTGGGCTCTCTTGGAATCAGAATACCGGCCAACGACCCAACCCTCCTCGCCATTTCACGAGCCCTTCACCGGGAGCTCCTCATCAGGCCGCTCCCGAGGAATATGCACCCGTCCCACCATCCGCGCAATCCCACTGCACTCAAGTGTTCATGTTCCTAAGGTCCATAACAGTGGCAGCCCGGCCGGTGGCAATGGTCTGCACTGCTGGGTCCTCCGAGCGCGGAAGAGTCTCCCAGTCCTCCCATGTCTTGAGGTTCTCTACGTTCCGCGGGTTAAGGTCCGCCGGGCAGAGGGAAAGGATGTGGAGGGAAGAGGCGAAGGGTTTTGGGTATAGGGCGCATTCCGGAGTGGGGAAGGAGGGATGATAGTGGGCTAAATGAAGGGATGAGAGGAGAGTGTGTGACTTATCTGCGCCAGAGTGTTGCTTGTTTGTTATCTAGAGAGGGGTGGGGAGTGGAGTAGAGCTGGCGTGAGGCTCTGTATGCCTGCATCAGCTAGCTTAATGAGTGCATGCGCTCCTTCGTGAATCCGCGATCCGAGGCCTCCTGAGCCTGGTTTAAAGAACCTCGGGCTGAAAGGTTGGCGGCCTCGTTTCCGGGATTCCCGAAGTGCGCAGGCACCCATATCAGCTCAACTTGGCGGAGTGAGGGTGCATCGGGCGAGTCCAGTATGCCAAAAGCAGGGACATGGACTCGGCCTTGAGCTATTGTTGTTGCGACTGAGAGAAGGATGAAAAGGAAAAGGCACGGGCCTGCCAACTGGCTCCAGCCGAGCCACCACCGCTGCCACGTGCAGAAAGAAGAGAGATAAAGATCACAGGAAAGAGAAAAAGGAAAGGATAGACGCGCGTCGCAGCAACAACCGCATCCGCCGAAGCGGACGCTGGTAGAATCGCAGTTTTAAAGTCACTAAAAATGTACCGGGATTCCGAGCGTGTGCTAGCAAGTGCAATGGCGGCTTCCTCTGCAGCCTCTGGGAAGGCATCTGGAGGGAGAGGTAGTGTGAGGAGGGTGGACAAAAAGGAGTCCATCACAGCTGCTGTCGCTTCATCACCTGTGCAGGCAGCGTCCACCCATACGACGTCCGGCTCAGAGCCGTACGCTCGATGGAGTGCCTTCGCACGGGCTCTGCGGTGATGCTCATGGTGGGACGGGTGCATATTCTTCGGGAGAGGCCTGATGAGGACCTCCCGGTGAAGGGGTCGTTGGATGGCGTGGAGGGTGGGGTCGTTGGCCGATACTCTAATTTCGAGGGAGCCCAGCATATACCGACCTGTGGAGGTTTGTGTGAGCCTGATGTATTGGGTCTGTCGGTGTGCCTCCACCAGTTCCCCGATCGTGTTGTGGAGGCCCAGGCCTAGTAATCTGTCTGTGGGTGTGTTGAGGGGAAGATGAAGTGCTACCTTGAATGTCTTGCGAATCAAGGCATCCAACGCGCTTATGTCATGTTTGGATAGTTGTAAGTATGGGGTATTGTACAGCGCACGGCTGAGGACAATGGCATGAATGTCGCGGTCAACCATATACTGCCACCTGCCAGGGTGGCAGGGTGGGTGGGGACTTTAAAGACAAACAGCAATTTCTTACCACTTATGCAGGAGAACGTCCCGTTCCTCTCTCTCGTAACGCCTCCCACGGCTGTGACAACCGCTCGAAATACTTACATACTCCTCATTTTTGAGAACCAGGCTTTGGTGCAGCAAGTCGAGCATATATCGATCTTTTTCTCCGAGCACAAAGCTTCCTTCATGACAATCAAGGACTGTTAGTGGAGTGTTTCTTCGAGAAGGACCATATGTGAAAAACAAGTTGTCTGCAATCGTACATACATGTCTTGCTCGAATAGTTTGCCTCAATCTGTCGAAAAGATCAAACAGCTGACGAGCTGCGCTCAAATTTCGCATTAGGATGTAACGCGATCGTCGGCAATTTTTTTTATGCGAAGCATACTAAAATAGCCCAACCCAGCTCCTCTAGCGCGGCGGTGTCGTTACCATTGACCTTTCGTGACCTCCATGTCATACCACGTGATGCGTGACGTCACAGCAGATGAAAAACGGGGGCCCAACGCGCGCCGTCGCGCGAGGCGTCGTGACCAAGGATGACCACGTGGTGCGTGACGTCACAGCAGATGAGAAACGGGGGCCCAGCTCGCGCCGTCGCGCGAGGCGTCGCGACCAATGTGTTCCCTGCTTCTGCCGCTAGGTGCGCTGTAGTGAACACGTGATGCTGGAGCGGCGGTATACAAGGGAGTGCGCCTGCCTCTGCTAGGCGTACACGGGATAGAGGTGCCTCCTGGAGACAGGGCCGCTCGTTGGAATGAGAAGCAAAAGTTGCGGCGTGCTACAGAGACTGATGAAGAGCGTGAAGAACGTCTAGCCAATCGGCTTGCTCGATATGCAACTCGGCGACGATATGCTTCGCATCTGACTAGGCTTAACCTAAGCTAAGCCTCAGCCATTTTTTTTTGCTCTTCTCAAGCATTACCAAAACATATCAACCAGAACGGACGAAAACTACTGCGTGCAGCAGTCGCGAGCTTCCACAAACCGCTTTGCAGGTTACTGTTAAAGACGGCACAGAGCGATTCTGACATGCTGCAGAACTGCGCTGAAAACTTTTGGCTGCGTGCGCAAGGAAAGCTTCTCACGATAGTCGGTTCTTCCGTTGCGTGAACTGAACGGACCTTTAACACAAGCAGTACTTGCGATCGCCAAAAAGTTGGTTACATTAACCACTTAATTTCGATTTGGCGTCGGAGATGAGGTGCTGTGAAAGCATCGCTCAAGGCTCATGCTTGTACCCGCAAGTAGCGGAAGAAAGGTAGGCTTCACTGGCGCGATGTAGCCACCATATGTATGTACGGCAAGTGATGGTTTGGACTTTGGTCAAGGCATTTTACAACGCAGCTGGAAATGAAAATTGAAAATTTGTTTTTGAGGAAAGGAAATGCTGGAGTAACTGTGTTACATATCTCGGTGGAGACCCGAACCACGCCGTAAGAGAAACGAGGAAGGTAGGAGTAAAAGAAGAGAGAGAGAAAGAAATTTTGTAGCGGTAAATTGGTAAACTGGTTTTTGAGGAAAGGAAGTGGAGCAGTATCTGTCTCACATATCTGGACGGACAACTGAACCGCGCCGTAATGGAAGGGAGGAAAGTGGGAGTGAAAGAAGAAAGCGAGTAAGGGGTGCCGTAGTTGAGGTCTCCGGAATAATTTCGACCACCTGGGGATCGTTAACGTGCACTGACATCGCACAGCACACGGGCGCCTCTTGCGTTCCGCCTCCATCGAAACGCGGCCGCCGCGGTCGGGTTCAAACCCGGCTACTCCGGCTCGGGAGACGAGCGCCTTACCACTGAGCCACCGCTAATAGCCCGTTTGCTGTTTGAGCGGAATGGGTGGGGATGGAGACGTAGCTGAAGAAATGCAGCGGGCGAGAAAACAAGGACGAGACAATAAAAACAACACCGTGCTTAAGAACATAAGGGGCGCTTGTGGACACTGAGTCCTAGCGATTCTGCACGAGCGGCATAGGAGTATCATTTTCGCCGTCGTTTTCAACTTTGACCAGAGAATAATGCGCAAGATTGCTGTTTTTCGAGCGTTAGCTCTACTGGTCACGTTTCGAGCCTCCGAGTTACGCTGCTTCCGCGTACAGAATCCAAGATGGCGGCCTATTAGCAACGACATTTTATCCCACTGGTTGCCGTAGTAACTGACATGGTTGCAAAATTTAATAAAGTAATAACTAACAGGCAGCCGTGTGATGCCCGAGCACCAGAACTCGAAACTAAACTATCTCGATCCAGTATACACCGGGAGATTTTTTTAACTATTTGCAGTTCATTATTTTAAACTCTGTGAGAGATATCTCGGTGCGGGTTGATTGTACACTAATGCGGATATTATGTACGGGACGCAGCTCAGGGATGAAACGAATAATTGACTAACATTCCATAATCATTTTTTTCTTTTGATTTCAAGGGCTAACTTTATATTTAAAAAGTTTAGGGCCTCTACTTAGAAGCTGAGTGCAGTTTTTAAGTTTTCTTCATAGGCAATGCAGTTGGAAGTTTTAATAAAACAGGATAAATGGAAGAAAAACATTTTTGCTAGCCCCGGCGTCTGCTATCGCTGCGGGAAGCGCCTGAGCTGGGGCAGCGGAAAGGAAGGTTATCAGGCAGTGTGTAGAAGTGAAATGAAAGACGGGAGGGTATAGTAGAAAGGACAGGGGGAGAGGTACCCTGGGCAATAAATCTATTTACATATTGACACAGTAACACATGTGCAGGTCGCACCCTAGTGATGATCTGGTTGAACACAGCGAAACTCGCATGGCTAGTTCACTTCGTTGGTGGGCGCGTCAAGTGCCACGAACGCAGACTCGAAAGGCCGACGCTGAGGCAGCGATCAAATATCCTGCGTTCACACAATTAACATAGGTCACCGGTTCAAATCCCTGGCACGAGCTAAACTCTAACTTAAGTAGGAAGTTTATGCTGCACGAAACGCGATATCTATTGCAACCTCCCCGAACATTCTGCGACAAACGTTTGAGCTTTGAGCATCGGCGGTGGATCCTTTGATATGTCGCTGGGCTGCTGACCCCAAAGATGCGGGTGCGATCGCGGCCTTGGCGTTTGAATTTCGATGTCGGCCGTATTGTGGACGGATCTTGCTCTTGTATTTAGCTTTGAACAGTGAAGAGAAGAGAAGCTTTGTGGGCCAAAGTCCGTCGGACATCCGTTTCAGATGCGAACATCCGCTACTGTGCGCAACCCAATTTGAATGTCCATCGGTCGTACACCGAACGTCCATAATCGAAAATTAGCAAAGTCCACTGGTAGTAAACCATCGGAGGCCCTGCGGATTTTCGCTTTCGGGCGTCCACTACTCGCGAACTGGCGGAATCCTGCGGATTCACTCTTTTGGACGTATGAGTCGGTCCGGCGCGGTATGATCCTCTGGTCATCCGCTGTAAATATCTGTGCCTTTGACATTTTTTAAGTGCATATGTACGAGTTTTCGTTGTAAAACGGACAGTTACATGCGTCAAATATAAACCTAGCTCTGCAACCATACAGTTTCTACACATTCAAACAATTGAAAATACGCTGTTACAAACGGGCTGGCGGCTGGCGGACGCCTGCCAACGGGTCGGCGGCGGAGCCCGCTGGAACGAAACGAGACGGGTAGCTGGAGCAGAAAGAACCAGGTTTATTTCGTGGCTTTGGTTTTTATAGCCAGTCAAAGAAACGAGAACGAGAGGAAAGGGAAGCTGTGCTTGGCCATGACGCTGTGTGATAAGATGAGCCGGGCGAATGAGGGCACACGTGACGCTGACGAAGCAGTAAGCTGCTTGTAGCACGCGCATTACTTTTGCGCTCCAGCCAGCAACAGCCACTGCCAAAGCCGGTCCAGTGGTGGCGCGTGTCGCCATAGAGAAAGATATTGGTAAAGAGCGGACACTCGGCGAAATCTGGCCCCAGGAAATGACGCGCAATCCTCCTCCTCCAATAGATAATCTGCCGCCTCCAGGATGGCGCCACCAGTCTCTAAACGCGCGCGCGCGCGCGGGCGGGTAGCCGGCGCGGCGGCATAGAGAAAGATATTGGTACAGAGGCTAGAAGGTTTTCCTAGTGTCGTGAACGGCCGCCGTTTCAAGGGGCCCCTGTGAAACCGGTTTGGATGCACAGCGTAGGTGGCGCTGCAGCTGCCAGGCGTGCGGCTTTTGGCGCGCTATTCAAGCCGCGCCGTTCGCCCAGCCAGTTGGCAAGTGCGCGCGGGGGATTTGTGACATTGAAGGTGATGCCACACATCACGCAATCACATGTGCGTCCAAACGCACTCGAAAAAATGCGAGTAAACCTTGCATTTCAGCTGTTCAATCAGGAGGTACTAAAGGGTATTTTCTTTTACCGGGACCATTTGCAAAGGGACAACGTCATAAACATCGAACCGACAGAACAGTTTGTAAAACGAATGGAAAGACTAATTTTTATAATGTCATCTAGAATCCCATCAAAAGGCCTTCGTGCTGCTTCAAGAAGTGCACAGTTTTTGAATGAGTTCATTGTTTTTCTCAAGGAATGGGAGGAACATGCTGCACAGTATGGTGGCGGCTTTTTAAGTGCAGGAACTGCCCTTGGGCTGCCTGTAACGCTGCAAAGCACACTGTCACTTGTAAAATACCTGACCACGTCGCTGCAATACAAGTACTTGTTGACTGCAAACCTAAGCCAAGACAGGGTGGAGAATGTATTTGGGATTGTGCGCCAGTAATTGCGGTTGCAATTATCTTCCAACTGTGGGGCAGTTTTTGATAATTATCAACAACCTTTCTTTCTAAAGCCTCGCAAAGCCTCCAAAAGGAGCAAACGTACCTGCAGAAGTCGTGACTGCCCACTTGCAACCATCTGATGTTCCCAAAGAAAAAAAATGAACGAATAACTGAACTTGTCGATAATTTACTGGATGGCGGAAACTTGGCTTCTGCTGAAGAGCTGCTCGAGGAGCACAGCAGCCTGAGCGATCATCAGGGCTGTGTAGACAAAAAAAGTGACAGCAGACTAATTTTTTATGTAGCTGGGTATGTTGTAAGAAAAATCCTTAAAAGATTTCCTTGCCCCGAATGTGCAACTTGTTTCAGCACTTCGCCTTTGCAAGCCGAGTCAAACAACAATGCCTCACTAACTCGAAATTTTGACCATAGAGGCTTAGTTTATCCATCAAGGCCAATTGAACAGCTCATAGCTAAGCTTGAGGACGCATTTACGGTGTTTTTCAGCCGCAATGAGCTACACGCAGATAGCATATGGTCAGCTTTCTGCATTTTCTTCATGGACGTGAGCTTCAAGGTGTGGGCTGCGCGAAGCATGGACGTCGAATTACGACAGAAGTGGTCAAGTTTTACGCCTTGACTAGGATGCATTTCCTTGTAAAGTCGGTAAACAAAGAGCGCGGCGCGCAGCGAGAAACGAAAAAGTTGCTGAAAATGAGGCGCTGTCAGTAGCCTCGCACAGGGCACTTCGCACAAAAAAAGGCATTAGTACATTGTTGTCATGGAACCTTGTGTAATAAAGACGTTACACCCTGCAATTTGTGCCGCTTCCTTTTCTCATTTCGGTATCATGTACAAAATGCGTTATTACGCTTGTTTACGGCGCAGTATAGGTGAGGCCCGACGTGACGCTTGCATTTGCTCCTGCCGCGGCACACTGTCGGTGTTACAGCTAGTCCGTATCGAATCTAAATGAGAAGAGAACCTATGCCAGTGTTTGCACCGTCTTTAACACTTTAACGCCTTGTCAAAGCAGTGATAGCAACCCACACACGATCAACCGACTGAACCAGCGAGCACTACCCATCGGAGCTTCTTGCGCCCGCCCGCACGCCAGCGGGCGGCAGCGCCATCTGCCTTGAGCATAGCAAGTTATTTCAGCTGCACCGGCCAGGTCGCGACACTAGGAATACCTTCTAGCCTCTGTAATATTGGTAAAGAGCGGACACTCGGCGAAATCTGGCCCCAGGAAATGACGCGCAATCCTCCTCCTCCAATAGATAATCTGCCGCCTCCAGGATGGCGCCACCAGTCTCTAAACGCGCGCGCGCGCGCGCGGGCGGGTAGCCGGCGCGGCGGCTCAGACCCATCTGAGCAGCAGGCAACGGAGCATCGTGGGGGCTTTGTGCGCGTGAAAGCGTGCGGCGTATTTGTTCGTGCGGGCAGACCGCAATTTTTTTTCGTCTCTCTTGCCCTTCGACGCAGAACTCCTCCTGTTTATGACGGCGGCAAGGTGAGAAATGTTTATTTGTGGAAGTACGCTGTATTGCATGCAATTTAGGCAGCCGCGCCGGCCGCCGTTGCCTGTCTGCTGTTCGTGAAGCGGCGAGCTCGCTCTGTGGCCAGCCGGCTGTTGTTCACGGCATTCTTGCAGTTTGTGACAACGTCAAGGAAGGAATGTTTTGTTTTTGCAAAAGTACGCTACATTTCAAGCACTTTATGCAAAATTACGCTGCATTTCGAGCACTCTAGCTTAGTACGCCGGCGCAGTTGTGAAGGGCGCGCGCACGCTGTGTCATGCTACGCCGTGGCGGGAGCGGCGGGAGGAATGATGCTGCATGATGCAGCCTCGCCGGTCGGTGCCTAGAAACAAAAAAAAACCTGCCCACGGCCTGTGGCCCGACGCGCTGTGCCTAGCGGTTAGTTTTGTTTGGTTTCGCGCTTTCTCGGGACGTCACGTTTTTGTATGGCCCCCGACAATATGTAACTTCTTATGGGTGTCATTTGTCGGTGTAAGGTTAAAATGTACTTTTTTGAAAGTGGGCGAACGGCGAAGACGACCGTTCCCGCGCAGCAAGTACGGGACCGTAGTTTTCAAGACTGGTGGAAAAAAAAGATGACGCACGAAAAGCTCAAAAACCTTACTCTTGTAGTACGTATGTATGTATGTAATGTACTGTCAGCAGCAAAAGTTTGCGGGATCTCCAGCGCGTGGCGGAGCGACGCAAAAGAGCATTCCAGCGCCATCTGCCGCGATTACGCCCGATGTCGAGGCTCACAGCACTTCCGTGTTAGCCATTATTTGTGCATGCCTGTCCTTTCTTTGTTATAGGGCATGTCTCATCGCGTTCTTCGCCGGGATCCGCTTTTGCCACTGGCAACGAATCGCCGTGTCACCGTCGTTGCGCGTCTGTTTCGGCTGCTGCGATGGTGACAAGTGCTCCGATCCCTCGCGCGAGTCAAAGTAGGACTGGCTGCGAACATCACACAGCGCCTCAGCGGTTTCCCTGAGTCTGATAAGCACGTCACGGGGAAGCAAACGTCAAGGCATGCTTGATAGCGAAGAAAGGATAGGCATGCGCAAAGCGTGCTTCAAACGCCATTTCCGTGAGCCTCGACATCGGGCGTAATCGCGGCAGATGGCGCTGGAATGCAGTTTTGCGTCGCTCCGCCACGCGCTGGAGATCCCGCAAACTTTTGCTGCTGACAGTACGTGTGAAAGAGTCCGTTATCTGCGCTCGTGGAAACGCACATTTCGCCCGTGTATTGACAACACAGGGATGCGCTTTTGAAAACCGGCAAAAAAAGGCAACGCGTCGGGCTTTCTAAACTCTAAAGAGCTTGAAAACCAAGAACTGTTGCGCCGATAGTTTAATTTTCTATGCTTCTTAAAACATACGTTGCACCCGTGTATTTCTCAGTGCTCCTAACACATTGTGTACTTCTGGTTCGTAGTCCGTGTTGTGGCCGTCTTTGTACGAGATATTCTCGAACAAGCCGCGTACTCTGCTGTCCACCTAGGTTTTAGAAGGTAGACAATAACGTCGGGGAATGTAGAAATGCTTGCAAAAAGCTGATTGGTATCTGCCGTGTAGTACGGTATGTGTATTGTACTTTGCGCAACGACGTTCAGCACGCGGGTTTCGCAAAAACATGTTTACTCCGCTCGTAATTTCGTTCCCTCGCCGCTTTCGCACCTTTTCACTGTTTACAGAGTTACAATGTAAGGTGACTGAGAATAACCATACTTGCGAATTTTTCAGGTGATGCCACCCGTCGGCAACATCTGCTGTGTGCCGTGGTGCCGCAACAGGATCACCTTGAGCAGGAGGCCAGGAACCATCTTCCGCATCCCACGGCTTTCTTTATGTTGCACAAAATAAATGTTCTCATTTCACACAAAACCTGGTGTCTTTTGTGGAGTGCTAATATTTGGCAAAGGCTGTGATGCAGCTGCGTTCACGGCTGGTCAAAAGCACTCGAAATCTATTTAATTATACGCTGCCAACGGCGCAGCGGGCCGCGGCGTATGCTACCATTCAAACCGCGCGCCCCTGGAACCGGAAGTCGTCCCAGGAAGCGAGGCGCAGCGCATGCAGCCATTCAAACTGCGCGCGCATGAAACCGAAACCGGATGTTATGAGACTCCGCCCGCTTGGTGCGCTGCAGTCAAATGGGCCGCTGGGCCCTATGGGAGTGTCCGCTCTTTAGCAATATCTTTCTCTATGGTGTCGCTGGCGTCGCTCTTTCGCGCGGCGGGAAGAGTACGGAGTGGAAGCGGTGACTCCGATTAGTTTATTCTTTAGCACAGTCTTCGCGCGTAATTTGGGCCTTCCTTTGATGTGCAGATTTTGGATGCGTAGCTGTAGTCAAACTAGCTAGGAGCTGGTGGGAAAAGGCAGGAAACTTGTGTTGGTTTCGTTTTTTCTTTCCGTTAGCCGACTGACGTTCGTTCCTGAAATTTTCTGCCGTCTCGCTCCCTCTTCGACTTCTGTAGTGTATGGTAGGGAACCGCATGTGCCCAGCTAACAAAGTGGCTTGCCTTTGTCATTGATAGGACATACCTTACTTAGCTGGTTTATGGTTTTCAGGGATTTAACGTCCTAAAGCGACTCAGGCTGTGAGAGACACTGTAGTGGAGGGCTGCAGATAATTTCGTCCTGGGGTTCTTTAACGTGCACTTCCATCGCACAGTATACAGACCTCTAGTGTTTCTCCTCCGCTGGAGTGCAACTGCGGCGGCCTTGCCTTGCTTAGATGTTATAATTCATTGTCTACCAAGGAATCCAGCTAAGAGTACATCTGGCTGCTTCACGGATTTGTCTCTTCTTTCACTGGAAATTTTTTAAATAGGTTAATTTACCACCTGTCGTGCTGTTGAAAAGTTATATTTATTATTCCTTTTATGTTTCTTACAGGCCCTGTTGGGGCATTAAGTAATGTAGATTTTAGGCAAAACATTATGACTGAAAGCAAAAAATATTAGTAATGGTGTCTGATAAATTACAGTCAACCTTTCGTTAGTATTTAGCCACTTGACTCATGATTTTTGCAATCTGTGTGCTGCTATGCTAGCACCTACCATTTATTTTTTCATTTCAATTACTAATAAGAAAAGAGTGGCCATGACAAAACATGAACTGCCAGAGACTAATTTTTAAATCAGGAAATTAGAGTACCGAATGCCATATTTGTTTCAGTTATATATTTTTGCTTGTTTCTCTTTCCCTATTTCTAGACTTCAAGCAGCACAATAGCCGACTACGCAACATCTTGCACTTGACACAGCACCAACATGGAGATATGCTAAACAAACTATGTGAAGTGCTTCCAAGCCAAGCAATCATCACCAAGCCCCTGCTTCTCAGTGAACCGTTCACTTCAGTGGATGACCTGCTCAAGTTCAACGTAAGTTCAACGTAAGGCGCTCTGTCTCGTCTTTCTTTCTTCTCCTGTGTGTGTGTGTGTATGGTTTGGCGCCTTTGATTTTAATGATGAATAACTACCAACTAGCCCAACAACAAGTTCTTCTAAGTTAGACAAAGAAAACTTTGCACTTCTGGTGAGCGTTCATATTAACGAGTCATGCAAGATATAAAGAGGCAAATTACCATGAACTCTTTTGACACAGATAAAAAAAATTGGAGGCTTGAGGCTTATCAAGGTTAAGCCTAGTGGATGCGAAGCATGTTAAGCAGCTACCTCAGTGTGGATGGGGCTAAGTAACGGAGACGTGGTTTTAGGTTATTAACGTCCTTAGCGTTTGGAGGCATCTTGACCGCATACACGCCCGGCGCAAGGACGCTGGCGCGGTTGCGGGCACAGAGACTGACGCGACGGCGGGCGCGCGCCGCTTCATCCCTGGCGTGACGTCACATATCACGTGATGCAGCGATGATGGCGCCGCCGCCGCGTCGCGCGCGACGGCGCGAACCGAAGCGTGGAGGCCTCCGCCGGGCGACGTCCGACGGCGCGATATGAGGCCCCATCTGCAGCCGGTGTGACGTCATCGCGTGACGTCACATCATGTGATCTCACTTCAAGGTCCATGGTGGCCACCGCCGGGCGTCGCGCGAAGGCCCGAAACCTACGTTAATATGCTTCGCATAAAAAAGATTACAAGGATGCTGCTGCGAACTGCTCTTTTCATCTGTCAAGCACATCAAATATTTATAGTTCATTCCTTGAGACTAATGGATGAGTTCAAATGGTGCCGTTTTGGACAAAGAATGCTGTATCATGGGACAAATATTCAAGATGCATATGGTAGGTTTGCACATGGGTAGCATATTTATAGCAAAGAATCATTTCTTCTGAAAATTTTAAGAGATCATTCGGTAAAGGCAGCAGCAACTGCAGTAGCAGCCCTCCTGGCCTTGCCTGTGTCGAACTGATTTGCAGTAATGTGTCTACTTTAGGCCTTGTCCGACTATTCGAACACATGCTCCTGTTAAATGCAAAATCTAGCATGCATCAGGAATGATTCACCACAGGAGTCAAATTTTAGTGTGACTATTGCCAAAAGTTTCATTGTGCACAGTAAGAGCTTACTGAATGCTAGAACTGCACAAACTGCATGCCTATGAGAATTTACTTTCATGTTCATCAATTATTTTGGTGCTATGCATCCCTTTACATTAGCAGCTCCTCAAGCAACAATGCCTTCTATAGGAAGACATCTAATACACAATCTATTTTTCCTCTTCATTGAACCTCACAGTTTACTTAATAATTAACAGTGCTATCGTTAATTCATAATGGGCCTTCTTCCAGCAGCCCACATTTTTAACTTCAATAACAGTTCTATTGGGCCTACTTGGCTATTTACCTCATAGTGTAAAATAGGTGTGGTCTGTTCGTGCCTAGTTTTATACTTCCCATTGCATGCTAGTTGCTTGCCCCATCTGGCCTTGTAAGTGTGCTATGGTGCATTGGGACGAGCGAACCATCGCTACATCTTAGCGAATAGCTTTGCAAGCAACAGGATGATTTTAAGCGTCCATTCTTGAGAGACGTCGGCACATTCTGTCTCCGAAGAGGGTGACAGTGCAGTGCGTTTTCAACAGCGTCACCCCACTACGTACATTGCAAGATAAAAGACCATGTCCACGCACTTATCTTCAATCAAACCGTTCCTATATGAGCTGAGAACAACCATCACCCTGAAACGTGCTTATCTAATCTAGCCACCTGATTTTTTACTGGTCCCTGCTGTCCTTACCTTATTTTGGAATCGATTTATTTAGATTCAGGAATCATGTGTGGCGTCATTTACGTTGCAAAACTGGTCTTAGCCATTCCTTTTCTTGCAGGCCTGTCCTTGATGTGCCGGAGGTGCCGGAATGCCCCAGAGCGGGCACGAAGAGGACTATTGTGCCGTCGAGCGTGACCCTGTGGAGGCTAACCTCCTCGAATAGGTCACGGTGGCACTGGCACTGGAAAATGCAAGTACACATACATGTACAAATACCTTTATTTCAACATCAGGGATGTTAGGAGTACACCCAAAAATCCTATGACTGGCTTGACAGAGGGGCGCACCCCCGTACATAAAAACCGGCAGCAACACAACACGGACAGAACAATAAAAAAGAGTGCAGTACATAGGTAAACATCATATTCAGTAAAGATTAGTGAACATCCTCTTGCAATAATACTTATTTATTTATTTGTACCTCAAAGGCCCCATTTAAGGGGTATTACATGAGGAGGTGGAATACTCAGCAGAACATTTCTTCGATGGATGATTTGAATGATGATAAGTTGGTCAGATCCACGATGGCGTTTGGCAGGTCATTCCAGTCCCTTGCTGCATGAACAAAAAATGATGACAGATGCGCAGAAGTGCGGGCAGGGGGAGGATAGACGGCCTTCGTGTGGTTTGTGCGATTGGAGATGCGATGAGCGGGGCTGATAATGGAGTTAAGCAATGGATAATAGAACTCATGAAACAGACACAGTCCGGAAATTTTTCGGCGGTTCGCTAAGGTGGTGAGATGAGCATTGCTTTTGAGTTCGGTTACACTTACATGATAAGAATAGGCTGAGAAAATGAAACGAGCTGAGCGATTTTGCACAGATTCGAGAGTAATGGAAAGGTTATTTTGATGAGGGTCCCAGAACGCGCATGCATATTCTAATTTGGAACGAATAAGTGTTAAATAAACAACGGATTTCACTGATGGGGGTGCTAGTCGCAGGGTTCGTCGAAAATAACCAAGGACGCGATTTGCCTCGTTTGTAACCTGAGATATATGAAAAGACCAATTTAGATCAGATGTCAAATGGATGCCTAAATACTTGTAAGTTGATACTGAAGAGATTTCTACATTCCCGTTAGATATCTTGAAGATGGTAGTGAATGACGTCGGTGGAATGATAGAAGAGATTTTTTTTCACATTTGAGGACATTAGCCATGTATTACAGCAGGTTAGTACGTGCTGAATGTCAGACTGGAGAAGCAAAGTGTCAACGCTGTTAGTTATAGGCCGGTAGATAGCGGAATCATCAGCGAACATGCGAATGTTAGAACATATGTTAACAGGCAAATCATTAATATATATGAGAAAAAGGAGGCCCAAAACGGTGCCTTGAGGTACCCCAGATATAACTGAGGAATAAGAAGATGAACACTTATTAGCAAAAACAAATTGCTGTCGATTAGTGAGAAAGCTGCATATCCAATTAAAGACAGATTTGTTAAGATTGAGACGTGAAAGTTTTAGGAATAGTCGTTTGTGAGGAACTTTATCAAAAGCTTTTTCAAATCGAGGAAGAGGGTGTCAATAGGAATGTTACTGTCAGTGCTAGAGGTGAGGTCATTAATAAAAAGGGCTAATTGTGTTTCGCAAGACAAACCTTTTAGGAAGCCATAGATAAGTGAAGTCGGCAAGATTAACACGAAACGATCAAAGACACTGAATAATGGAAAATGAATAACAATCACAAAAGAAAACGGGATAAATGAGGCAAAACTTGCAGTAAGACAAAAAAAACCGTACCGGTGGGTCCTTAGGGCTCATTGCGCCGATTAAGAAGAGTTGGAATTATATGTCGCAGCATTTGATGACCATAATTAGTACGGAAAATATGGGCGTAGACCCTAGCCGGTACGCTGGACTAACCGTTGACCACCGCCGGTCATTCAAGAGTCAGGAAGGCCGCCTGTGTCACATCTTTGGAAGCTTGAAAGCTTGCAATAGCTTCTTCTGGATGATCAGGGTGGACCTGCAGAAGTCTGCCTTGGAGCTCTGCCTCGTGACGGAAAGCGACGGCACGTACAGTCGGGGACAAAAGTCTCCGGACCACATGTTCCTCAAAAGAAGCTTATAACTCTACTATCAGACAGCGGCTGGAGACCGCACTTGTGGAGATGAAAGAACAACGATTTAACTTTTACCTCCACAAGTGTGGTCTCCAGCCGCCGAATAATAGCAGAGCTATCGGCTTCGTTAGAGGAACACGTGGTCCGGAGACTTTTGTCCCCGACTGTACCTCACGGAGATGGCCACGGTCAACGAGAAGGTGTTGGAGTGGTTATACATCTACCGACTACTGGCCGGGCATCACTGCGTTGTTGAAGCGACCATCAACACGAAAGCCTCGCCGAGCTTCAAGACCTCATGTGCAGAGCGATTCGAGATAGCCGAGGGCTGAACAGGATCACGCTGTCATCACCGCAACCCAGGCAGCGGATTTCATTGAATCACATCGCAGAGGCCATTGCCTCTCTGGCGCGGCTGGAGTCGCTCTCGTTGTACGGGGATATGCAAGGCGCTTTCCTGGCCGATCTGGCACCAATGATGGCCGGCACTGCTTCGTTGACAGTCTTCCGTACTTCCGACATGCATGTGCACAATCTGGCCGTCAATATCTTCGGAGAAGGGCTGTTCAAAAACATGAGCATCACGAAGCTATCACTTCACACAAAGGTTCTTGACGGCGGGAGTCGGTGCTACGGCCCAGACAACCTGGATCTCTGCCTTGCTACATACCTACGGACAAATACGTCTCTGACGTAACTGAAAATAACGGATCTATGGGGTAGCTCGTAGGTCGACATCTGGTCTATCTGCCGGGCCCTGTCGTAGAACGCGGTGCTGACAAGGCTAGACCTACGCGTTTCCACGCTAAAGTTAGCCTACGTCACCCCAATACAGTCCCCTCTAAACAGCAGCAAGACGCCTCACTTCAGCCTCACGTACAACTTCATCAAACACAAAAGAGAGGTCTGCAGTGAAGACAGAGATTCTGTGAACGTTCAGCCTGCTATGCAGTACTGCCAACGGTGTCAGAAAGCCCTCTCCGAAGTAACCGAGCACGTGGCACGCTGGATAGCGGCACTGCTGACCGACGGAACGTCCCTGAAAGAACTTACATCCTCAATGTGGGGTTTTTGTCTCTTAGATTGCATAGGATTCCTGCAAGCAATGGCCAGGAACAAGAATATGAAGCAGCTCACCATTAATGATCTGCATCGTAACGCTTTACATATGTGCAGCGCTGTCGCTGAAAGTGAGGCTCAGAAAAGAGTCCTGGTCAACGGCAAGAGCACTGTCATCTACCCAAAAGACGCTCCGTCTAGGAGGGGCCAGTTTCAACCTGTGCCTTTAAGCATCCTCCAAGCTGCTGTTAGAAAAGTGACCACAACCAGTAACCTCATGGATATCTAGCTGCAAGTCTTCTCGATTCTGTGCGTCAGCGGTGAAACGGAACCAGCATCAACAGACATTGTTTAGATGATAGAAAGGTCGCATTGTATCCAAGAGCTGACACTGAGTATTCAGTGCGAGTGCTGTAACAACTGCTAGAATCTATGCGCACACGGTATATGACTCTCAGCGTCCATTTCGCGAGACGAGGCTACTTTGACATGGCACCCTTGGCCAGGCTTCTGCACCGAAGTCACACCCTGCGCGCGTTCTTCTTGAAACCGGAGGGCAGTAACGGTTTCACAAAGTTTGTCAGGGAGCTCTTGCAGCCCGAATTTGAAACAACTACACCCTGCACAGCATGAAGTTTTTCTACGAGGGCAGCGAGATGATGAACGAGCGTCTGGCCATACAAGACATTGTGCACAGGAACTGGTCCTTGCAAAAGCGCGCTGCTGGCTACGTCACCGGAACTAGGGTCACGTATACAGCAGAGGCCTTTTAGAAGGTCTCAGGGTCCCCCGCACTGATTGAGGAGCTTCAATCGGTGGCGCTCATCGAGGAAGCTCGAGCGAAGCAAGTGGTTGCTGAGAGCGCCCTCCGACTGTCGAACTTCACTGAGTTCATGCAACTCGCAGGCGCGGTGTTTCATTCGGTAGAGTGCAATCCCAACGAGGACGAGAAAAAGCAGCTGGCTGACGTGCCCAAACTCTGCCTCCGTCACATACGGCAGTTCTTGCGCCTGAGCGACGTTCTCGGATTCCTGCAGTAAAACAGAGAACAGTCTAGTCACCGTCCCATCGAAATCACCACATGCAGTTTTTTTTTTCATTCTTTTTCACGTGTTTTTAGTTCGCGTTTCCTGTGTTCATGTTTCGTGCTTAGTTTGTGTTTCTCGTTCATATAGTCAAAACGTGTACAAACGTGGGTTTGACAAAATGGTTCGACTTAATCTGCAGACAACACAGCGAACTATGAAAGGAAAAATGATCGGCGTAACAGCAAGAGATAGGAACAATGCAGAGTTGGTCAGGCAACAAATGCGAGTTAGTTAACCAGTGTCGATATCAAGAAGAAACCTTGTCATGATCACAAGGCAACATAACTCGTGGGCGTTAAGTGTTAACTGGAGATATATGACAGAAGCCTTTGTCCTGCAGTAGGCACAGTTTAGCTGATCATGATGATGATGGCGATGATATAGTAAAAAAAACGGTGATTTGTATTGGATTATTGGGGTTTAACGTCCCAAAGTGACTCAGTTTATGAGGGACGCCGTAGTGAAGGACTCCGGAAATTTCGACCACCTGGGGTTCTTTAACGTGCACTGACATCGCACGGTACACGGGCCTCTAGAATTTCGCCTTCATCGAAATTTAGCCGCCGCAGCCGGGATCGAACCCGCGTCTTTGGGGTCAGCAGCCGAGCGCCGTAACCACTGAGCCATCGCGGCGGGGCCGGTGATTTATATCCCATTTGTGATAGAGAAGACATAATTAAGCATTCGCATTATCAGACGTGGCGGTAAAGTGGTTCGCGCTTGTCTCTTGTCCCAGTGTTTTGCGCTGTTCCGTCACAATTGGTATGGTGCAGCGTTCGTTTGAGTGTGAGCGTATGTATGTTAGAGTCACTGGATAATCGTCCAATGACTTTAATATATGTGGGTTGGGAACGCCACCAACTGGCGCCGGGACGCCAAGTTTGGGGGCAGACTCATTAGCGCGCTCATTTGCAAGGTTGCCTTCATGCCTAGGATTCCGTATAATGACTCGTTGCGGTGGTGCTGGTATTTTACACAGTATGTGGACGGAAGTTGAAGGTTCGGAGCTTTTACGGAAGACTTTGTATGCTATTTGAGTACTTCGTCCACATTGTTATGTTATCCCAGCAGTCGCAGTTTGGTGCTATTACCGTGTCGTCGTAGGCGTAGCTCTGCCTTGACATCTATTCAGCGTTTTGTGTGTAGTGTTTAGATGAGTCTTGGTGAGGTTATGATATGCCTCTAAGATGCGCATGCTACCTTCTTTCCTTGAGTTTTAGATTATTTGGAGACGCCTGTGATGAGATGTGTTCTTTGTTTTGTTTGAGTCTGCAAGAGGTGTATGCTGTGCATCGCCTTGATGTCTTGCTGCAGTTGTAAGCCAAGCTGAAAATTTTGTCCTGTTCGTAAGGGTTTGCTATAAAGCATGGGTCTGCTGTTTGCAGACCCATGCATGGGTGTAGGTAAGGGGTCTGCTGTTTGCATGGAACGAGCGTGAATGGGAGCTTTGATTACAAGTAGCTTGGATTTAGTGGGCGCTCAGGTGAGGCTACGGATTGCATGTAATATTTTTATAGTGTTGGATGCTGTTTGTACACTATCCTGTCCATCACCAGGAGTTCCAGTGGTGGACAAGAGTGGGCGATCATTGTGATATAGTGCGTGTGAAAGTTTCGAGGTGTTTTTCAGTAGTATAGGTAGCGATTAACGGCGATGTTCAATAGAGTGTGTGATAAAAAAGATCCTTCCGGAGCGCCGTGATTAGTTAAAATGGATTGTGGTTGTTTTAAGGGTTCATTCGCTGTGCGAGGGAGTAGGAATCCTTGCACGTATATTCATGCACGTGAGCTGCGGTTTGTTGTTTACGTAGCTTGATACAACTCAGGCTGTCCAACCAATCAGTGGTGTAGATGGATTTTCATGACATCGCGGTAATCCTTGTTAACTCTAGTAGGGCTTGCGGAACAGGGGATAGGTGATATGAGAAGGAGATCGCGCCATATAACCCCCTATGTTATGTAGATCGGTCGACACCATTGCTTGGAGAGCCTGCTCTAAGAGGGATTGCTCGCTTCTTGCTTTAGTTGTATACGAATGCAGTGTCGATAGAATGTGGTCTTGACTGATGTTGTCAAAGGCTTTTTGTATGCTTAGCGCGTGTTTTTTTTTTGTTCGGCGGTGTGTTCGTGTATCTAATTGTTAGCACGGTTTCTTCAAGGTGGAGTTCTATGTCACGCTGCAAAAAGCGGGGTGATAGCCCCAATAAAGCGTTTATAGTCGTCTCTAGCTTGGTGTTTTTTCTGGCAGTAATGATTTTTTCAGCGGAGATTTTATCGCACTGCGCTTTTTTGGGAATTTGGCTTCAGGTGCACCTGACTGCTGTAGCAGCACGCGCCCCTAGTGTCTTTGCCGAAACAGACAGATTAAGGAGGTAGGAGGGGCTTTCCGGCATTGTGTTTGCTGACGACGTAGGCCATTTAGGTGGTAGCATTCGAGATGTACACTGGTAATCAGGCATCTGCAGGGGAGAGGTGGCCAGGCTTGAATTGCGGTTTATAGATAAAAAAAAATCATGCTTTATGTCGTTCAGTAAATGGTCTCGCGAAAACACCAAATGTAGATAACCATAAATATCTGAGTGTGAATCAGTGAAGACAAGAAAAGAAGTTTGTTGACAATGTGTTGCAGAATCTGAGCGGCTGTGAAGAGCAAAAGCGGCAAAAATGTATTGAACAGGATGAGGCGCCTATTCGATGCATATAAAAAAACAGGAAATGATCTCTCAGATTATATAACCGAATGCAAAATTATCCAACCGTCTCTCGAGCGAGCATGCCATATCGGGCTAGTTTGTGGTTCATGGCGGAAATTACAAATTTTTAGACAAGCACAGAACACTACCAAGCAGGCTTCAACATTGAGTTCCTTGACTTCAAAGCGCTGACTTCAACAAAGTTGAAGTGTTCGGTTTTCCTCTGTGCTTGTCTAAAAAGTGGCGTTCTTTTTCTGTTTTTCGATGCCGTTCCTTAAGGATGGTCTCATCCAACATTCTCTAGATCACGCAGGTATCCAAACCCCCCCCCCCCTCCCCGAAATCAAGTTCAACCGCTACCCCTCCCGCCAGCTAGAAGATATCCTTGGGCCCCTCCCCCCCAAAAAATAAATCCTGCCTACGTGCCTGCTATAGATGAAAATAGTAAGCGATATTCATGTGACATCATGGGCGCCGTTTTGGTCTGCGCGTAACTTCAGCAGTGAAGGCCGGAGGAGTGGCGATAGACCCAGACACGTCAATGGCCTTTTTCCACGTTACATTTACCACACGCTGACAGCGGCTGTGAACTCTGTGAATAGACCTTTCCACAAATTGCAGCGCCGCGCCATCCCCTAGCGGATCCGCGCAAAGCATGATGGGAGAAAGGAGCGGTCGCCGCCCGCGTCGTCTGCTGTCAAGCGTGTTGCTGTGTTGTGCCGCCGTGTTCAGCCGTTGTGGGTCTTCTCGTGCGCGTTGTAAATGTTGCAGCGCACTGCTGTGGTGGTTATCTCTTAGTCTTTCTGCAATTATGTGGGGATTTTTTTAGACATTCGACATGTATGCAGATTAGAATCGCGGTGGCGGTCAAAGGTGCTGCGTGCCCGGCTGTAGAAAGGAGAAAGGACATCAACATTTCATACCACGTATTCCCCAAGGACAAGAAGCTGAAGCTAGAATGGGTGCGCAGGATAAGTCGGCAAGGTTCGCAAGGGCGATTTACCCTGTGGAAGCCTTCGAAACACCACAAAATATGTGGTACGCATTTCAACACTAGCGGGCGCAAGGGATACATGGATCGTCTCTCCACGATCTTTCCACACCGAGTGTATGCGGAACGGACGCCTGCTGTGATTACGCAAAGCAATGGGCACATGCGAATCTCCAACTTCGACTGGTGACCGGGGCAGAGGGCGTCACGACTAAGTACGGCCAGGATGCCACAACCGGCAGCCTGAAGGCCGCCCGTAATGCTGCTGCTTAATTTTTCTTTTTTTTTTTTTTTGGGGGGGGGGGGCTTTTATGAATAAAGTTATTCACCACCACCATGGGCACATGAGCGGCGAGGGCTCTGTGTATACATGCATTGGGAGAACGCCGGTCTGCGTCTGCTGGTGCTCGGCTGGTGATCCGTGGCCGCGGAACGCAACATCCGACTGTGTGTCACGCTTACTGTGTCAACCAACTGTGTCATGTTTAGCAAATAGCTGGTGTTCTTTCTAAGGGAGTGCTTGAAGATTATATATTACAGCAGTGAACATTTACCGCGTCAGCATGAAATTCACCCAGGAGTGCGCCGATGAGGACAACTGCACTCATACTGTTGTTTACATCGCTGCGTACGAACAGTTAGTACTCGTTTTTATGCCATAAAACGCAATCGGCGCTTTAGTTCTATTAATCAACCTGTTTTCTTTTTTACCGGCTGTAGCCGTGCTTGTTTACGCAGTGCGATAATGTGTGGGAAGCGATGGTGCGATCGCACGCCTGAGAAACACTTAACAACCGCGGGCTGTTAACATCGCGCAGGACCGGCACTTCTCGTTTTTTGTCCCGGCTTCCTCCGACGTGACCAGTACTTTATTTTAAACTACTTTATCCAGAAGTATGTTTGGCGACCGTTCGCTTTAACTGAAACGGCCTAACTTGTCATCCACAATCTAGCGACGGCGACGATCTGCTGCTGGCCGTAAAGCACGGCTCGGCAGTCTGGGTCACACCGGCGTTTCACGTTCATCATATGCGTGCCCAGCGATGTAAGCAATAATTAATTTCAAGTCACTATTGCCAAAACTACACTCGGTGACCATTTTCATTCGCTAAAGCTAGTGATTCGCTCATCACAACCGCCGCAATCACAGACCATATCCCACGGACCCGCTAGGCCTAGTCGTCGCGGAAGGGAAGGGAGTCGTCGTCGACTGAAATTAATTTGGCAGGCGCTTATCGCTGGTGACTGTTCAGGTGTGCACATGTGAAATATGGCCGTTCGTTTCGCTCATTTAGAAGCGCGAACATATTTGCACCGCCGCCTCATAACCGTGCTTTCGCTCAGCCGCCGACAAGGCTGACCGTCCGCCGATCGGATTCGTCGGTGTCGTTGGCCTGAAAAACGTGTCCCACTGCAATCATATTATAGTAAACTAGATATTTCACTATAATCACATGCTGCTGTTGACCGTGATAGTGTCGTTGTCGTAGTAGTGTGACCACCGCCGTCGTCATCGTTGTACACTGAAAACGAGCTGAGGCTTTCGAATGCGCTTGGAAGGTTTCGTGTAGCACCGCGCGCGTCCGTCGAGTCCGAATGTCATTCCAGTTTTCGAATGTCATTCGACTCAGATGTCATTCGAACGTTCCCGTGTAGCACAGGTATAAGAAACAGCGATGGCGACGAGATGGCAGAGGAAGGCTTTCCGTTGATCAGGCGCAGTCGGAGAGACGGAACGAAAAGACGCGAGCGCGGCGCCGCGGCGCTCCGTTTTCCCAGAGTGCTTTGCGCGGCCGCTTGGTGGCGCGGCGGAATTTGTGGAAAGGTCTATACAGCTGAGCTGTTTGGTGCGCTTTTTAACTGCGGCAGCAGTGTGCAAAAAAAAAGTTTAAAATAAACAGAAAAGAAAAAATTGCGAAGCAGTGAAAATGAGCATAAGTAGACTGAATTATTGGTTAAAAAAATTGGCGGGGGCTTAGCTTTGGTTAAGCCTGGTAGGTTCCGAAAGCAGATGTTTTATACTGCATATGCAGCGCCCCTAGTGGGAAGTACGCGGCGCGCCGTGCCAGTCGGCTGCCGCTACCCGACGAGCCGAGTTGGTAGCCCGGCTTTCGCTCCTAGTATGACGTCACGCCATAACGTCACTAGCGCCTCTAGCGGAAGGAGCGCGGCGCGCCGTGCCAAGCGGCCGCCGTTACGCGACGAGCCGAGTTGGTAGCCCGTCTCTCGCTCCTGGTATGACGTCAAGCTGTGACGTCACTAGGCATGGTATGACGTCAGCGGTCATTCTAAAGGTCAAACGTGCCAAGTGGCCACCGTTACCCGACGAGTCGAGTTGGTAGCCCGTCTCTCGCTCCTGGTATGACGTCTAGCTGTGACGTCACTAGGCATGGTATGACGTCAGCGGTCATTCTAAAGGTCAAACGTGCCAAGTGGCCGCCGTTACCCGACGAGTCGAGTTGGTAGCCCGTCTCTCGCTCCTGGTATGACGTCAAGCTGTGACGTCACTAGGCATGGTATGACGTCAGGGGTCATGCTAAAGGTTAAACGTGCCAAGCGGCCGCCGTCACCCGACGAGTCGAGTTGGTAGCCCGCCTCTGGCTCCTGGTATGACGTCAAGCTGTGACGTCACTAGGCATGGTATGGCGTAAGGGTCATTCTAAAGGTCAAACGTGCCAAGCGGCCACTGTTACCCGACGAGTCGAGTTGGTAGCCCGTCTCTCGCTCCTGGTATGAAGAAACGCTGTGACGTCACTAGGCATGGTATGACGTCAGGGGTGATTCTAAAGGTCAAACGTACCAAGCGGCCGCCGTTACCCGACGACTCGAGTTGGTAGCCCGGCTCTCACTCCTGGTATGACGTCACGCTGTGACGTCACTAGGCATGGTATGACGTCAGGGGTCATGCTAAAGGTTAAACGTGCCAAGCGGCCGCCGTTACCCGACGAGTCCAGTTGGTAGCCCGGCTCTCGCTCCTGGTATGATGTCACGCCATAATGTCACAGCGCCTCTAGCGGAAGGAGCGTGGCGCGCCGTGCCAAGCGCCCACCATTACGCGACGAGCCGAGTTGGTAGCCCGTCTCTCTCTCTCTCCTGGTATGACGTCACGCTGTGACGTCACTAGGCATGGTATGACGTCAGCGGTCATTCTAAAGGTCAAACGTGCCAAGCGGCCGCCGTTACCCGACGAGCCGAGTTGGTAGCCCGTCTCTCGCTCCTGGTATGATGTCACGCCATAACGTCACTAGCGGCTCTAGCGGAAGGAGCGCGGCGCGCCGTGCCAAGCGGCCGCCGTTACGCGACGAGCCGAGTTGGTAGCCCGTCTCTGGCTCCTGGTATGACGTCAAGCTGTGACGTCACTAGGCATGGTATGGCGTCAGGGGTCATTCTAAAGGTCAAACGTGCCAAGCGGCGACCATTACGCGACGAGCCGAGTTGGTAGCCCGTCTCTCTCTCGCTCCTGGTATGAAGTCACGCTGTGCTGTCACTAGGCATGGTATGACGTCAGGGGTGATTCTAAAGGTCAAACGTACCAAGCGGCCGCCGTTACCCGACGACTCGAGTTGGTAGCCCGGCTCTCGCTCCTGGTATGACGTCACGCTGTGACGTCACTAGGCATGGTATGACGTCAGGGGTCATTCTGAAGGTTAAACGTGCCAAGCGGCAGCCGTTACCCGACGAGTCCAGTTGGTAGCCCGGCTCTCGCTCCTGGTATGATGTCACGCCATAACGTCACAGCGCCTCTAGCGGAAGGAGCGCGGCGCGCCGTGCCAAGCGGCCACCATTACGCGACGAGCCTAGTTGGTAGCCCGTCTCTCTCTCTCTCTCTCCTGGTATGACGTCACGCTGTGACATCACTAGGCATGGTATGGCGTCAGGGGTCATTCTGAAGGTTAAACGTGCCAAGTGGCCGCCGCTACGCCAAAGGCCGTTCTTGGGAGTAGTATTGCTTTCGCAATAAAAATTCTAGAAATGGTAAAGGAAACTAGGTGCGCTAATGATAAGACCGTAATAAGCGAAAGGGCTTTAAAGGTGCTCTACAGTTGAATAACGTTCAAGAAAACAGGGGATAATGCCCTTCACCAATGGCGTCGACCGATTTTCGTATGCCGTGCCAGGTGAGATGGAATTTATGAGTGAATAATTGCGACGTCGTGAGCTTTGGTGGACGACACCATAGGCTGGAGTGCTTCCTTTAACGTATGCATTTGCCGTTGCGCTCTAGAGCTGTGCCGACTATCGGGTTAGATAGCACGTGAAAAACAGTGGGAGCCTCAAACCTCTATCCATGCACCCCTGTTAATAGGTTGTAGCATATTGTCACACTTCGCTTGTAATGAATCGTGACTTGCATATAAAGGGAGCGCACGCTGGAAGATGTATGGATAAATAATTTTAGCGCATCCCATGCACCCAACTGCTTCTCGAGCATGGCCTCACAAGCATCGCAACCAAAAAAAAATGTCTCCGAGCGTAAGCAATACTCTGTGCCACTAATTGCGGGTAGCGTGCGATGCGCGCGGCATCATTTTAATTTGGAACGCTTTCATTTTGTACTGAATATAGTACGCAGATTAATAAAAACTGGTCTTTCAAGATTCTTTACAATGAAATGATCAGCGCTACGCGAATGCCGTTTTGAAGATGGGTTATGCGACAAGGTGAACAGCGACAAAGCTTTCATTGAGATATATAAAACAGTCACATAAATTGAAGATTTCTCCTCTTTCATCGACATACAGGCCGCAGTTATGAGCAAGACGCTTGCAGACGACAGCGCGAAACTAGTCACTATCGTGACCAACACTGTGTATTATGTTCAAGATTGGTCACATTGCTGTAATCTTGTTTTCTTCAATCTAAAAGATGGCATATTGCTCTCCCACGTAAGCCAGAGCTACAGATTGCGTCGTAGTACGAAATATCCTAATTATGTCTTTCTTCTAGACTGACATCCATAGTATTTTACCAAAACTCATGTCGATTACAGTTTCAATGACAGCACCGAATGTAAGATAGTGACGTGAACTGAAACTTGGTTAAATCCTTCTGTTACTATATCCAAATGATTTGCTGCTTACCTAAACCGATTTCTTCCGTCACGACCATTGGAATAGGTGTTGCGGCGTCGTCGTAAATATCATCGGGTCAAATGATGTTCTGCTACCCTGCCGTGTAAACGTCGCCTCAAGTTTTGAGATCGCATTTGTCCGTTCTTACACCTTTAGAAGCTTTAGTATTCATGCTCTTCAAACGCCTTAAAGAAGTTGTCCTTTCCCTCGAGTCCGTCCAAAGTATGAAGGCAAGGTCTCTGTATTCTTATTAGTCATATCATACAAGTGTTAAGGTACTGATAACCAAGGGCAACCTGCCCGGCATTGAATCCGGCCGGAAAACGTCCGGAGTTTGCCTCTTCCACAGGTTCGATCATTCACCTCTGAGTCATTCCGTTATCACCCCTGCACACCACCTTTCACTTCGCGTCAGCGAACCGAAAGCCGTCCGTCCCTTCCGAGCGCACTTGTGCGCATCTCAACTTCACTCAGACTGCGAGGTATACTGGAACAACTTCCATCGATTTCGTTATCCTCTCTGCTCCTTCATCGTTCGGGACAGCGCATCCCTCATGTAATGCCCCCGGACAGCCTTTGCGGTTCTAGCAAATAGATAAATATGAGAACGCGATTGTGACCGTTCGTTTACTAGATATTACAATGAATCAGTAAATTTCGTAACCACAGTGATTAGCGCACCTGTTTTTGGGAAACATATAGGAAGCCGAATTTCTAGAAAATTCGGTACAGTTCATGAAGAGTGCTTGTGCAAATGTTTTGCGCACAACACGGAAAGGACGGAAAGAGACACACACAAAGGCGTAACCTTCAACTGAATTTTATTGTGACCGTGACGTATATATACGTTTTCACAATAAGGAAAAATAAGCTAGGCCCAAACAAAGCAAGCAAAAGCTGCACAGCCACACGTGCCTAAAACCAATGCGACGCTGTCAATCCGTCTTCCCATCCAAAAACTTCAATTCCTTATCCAGTAAATCCACTGAGGCGCATTCACGCACCCATTACCACATCTAATATTTTCCCTCGCTTCGACTATCTCCTGGGTTAGCTGATTTATGAGACAGTACAAAATCCGGCACCTGTTGAAGAAAGGCTGGCACCCTTGGCACGAACTGCAATGCGCTGGAATGCGACCTTCACGGCCTTGCCTTACATTGCGGCGATGCTCGGCCAGACGCTCGTCAATGCATCAGCTGGTATGACCGATATAGCATTTGCCACATGATAAGGGTACCACATTTACTACTCCTTCTTTGCATTCTACGAACTTTTTTGATGCTCAGTCGTGCTCCTTGTTTCCTCATTTTTAGTTGGCCAGCGCTTTCTGCACTGTCTTCCCAGTTTTTGAGGGGCCGAGAACAAAACTTTAACGTCAGAATGGGAAGATATTTTCTTGAGGTGATCGGAAATTTTGTGATAGTAGAGAATGACGACCATTTTTTGCTTTCTTTTCGCTTCAGCTCTTTGTGCTACTGCTGCGATTTTTTCTTCTGTATTCATTTTTGCATCCATTTTCTTTTGCGATACATGCTTTCTGCAACACCTACAACAAACTGTTGCGGAAAACCTGCTCCTTCCAAACGCGAAACCTGTGAATGAAAACTTTCCTGCACTAAATGATGAGATGACTTCTCCAGCGCTTTCGAAAAACAGTAATGGGCAATACTTCGTTTTACTAATTTTGATTGGGCTGAAGAAAATGGCAGCAGAGGCTCCTTAGCTCTTGGTTCGTATATTCGACACGAGTGGTTTCGTTCAAAGACAATCCTGAGATCAAGAAACTTGATGCCGTCGGGCACCTCGTGAGTTATGCACAACGGCTCTAGACCGCTTTTGAAGCATGCTAAAATACTTCCAATATGTGCGTCAGCGTTCTTAACAGCCTTGTCTAAATTGACTAAAAAATCATCAACTAAAAGAAAAACTTTTACAATACCCAGGTAAAGTGCGTAGGTAGAAAGCACCCTGTCACAATGAACTAAAAACAGGTCACTGAATAAAGCAGCTATACATGAGCCGACACAAGCATCGTGTTTTTCTAGGTACACACCACTCTCTGAAATTACAAAAGTGGACGTCAAATACACAGTCAATAACTCTAAAAAGGTTCCAGAGCTTACATCAGGCATTATGGACAGCAACGTCACCAAAACGATCTACACATGCTTCCACGCACGAGAGCAGTTCATTGTGAGGCGAAGAATATTAAAGATCTTGGATATCACTGAAAAACCATATAATTGCCTTCAATCGTTTGCCTACCGAAAATCAACAGCAGCATCAGATGCTTTTACCGGAAACGGGTCACCTATTTCTAATCTTTTCACGTTTCCTTGTAAAAGCAATGCAACCGACTTTTACCAGGTTCCCGCTTCTGAAACTATCACACGGAAAGGGCATTCAACCTTGTGTGTCTCATCTGTAAAAAATATATCGAGGCTGCCTTTCTTACTTTTATCTAGGCTCTGTACAAGCCTGCTGATTTCGAGCTGTTTGCATAGCTTCTTTGCTCTGGATTTTGTCTTTGCAAGGGACTCTTTATGGACTTTGTTGACGGACCTCGGGACGTTATTGCAATCTGCCCTCCAGGGTAGATGGCAAACGGCCCATCGGATTGTGTGCAACTTGCCCATCGTAGCAGGTGGGAATTCAGTGCACTGGTTTAGTGCGGATGGGTGTCTCAGAAGCAATCCCGCATCGCAAAAAAATGGCAAATGCGAAAATAATCCGCTTTCATCTGCCACTCCCTGCTTTGTCACACTAGCGTGGTCATGAGAATCGGCTGACGCCATTGGCTGGAAGTGGATCCCTTGACGGGGAAAAGACACTACGTTCTTAAAGTTGTATCCGAATATAGTTTGCGTGATGCAGTTGCAATAAAAGTCGCCTGCGTGTGTTAGCAAGCTAGACTGAAAGGCAGTGCACGCAGGATTTCATCTCGCTAAATTTCTACTTTGTTTTCACGGCACGATCTCAATGCTGCCCTTTTGAGCTGCTAGCCGTGTGCTTACGCCTGACCTCTAAGCCTATTTATCTCGAAAAACGCGGTAAAACGATAACTTTATCTGCCTTTTTGTCGTGTACAGAAACACATGCTTTGCCTGTCACAAACACCCTGGTTGCTAGAAGAAAATTTCTACAAATTCTTGAATGACAGTCTTTCAAACGCGAAAACTGCTTCATCTTACCGCGTAGGTGTGACAGGCTCGAAGAAGAACGATGCCCTAAATTTCACTTGTCCTCCGGTGTTGCCACTGCGATGTCCGTATCTACCCCGATGTCTTCGCATCAGTGCGTGAGACGATACCCACGCACTGACCGTTCGCGCACTTCTGCCAGTTCACCTTGTATCCGCTGCCGGGGTTGGCGTTGAGCAGTTTAGTAAAGTAGCCTCAACAGTGGTAAAAAGTAGCCGAAAGCAGCCAGTCTCTATCTCGACTTGATATTTCTCACCATTCTGGAAAATACAAGAATAAACCTAATAAACATCACTTTAGTTTATTCGTAATTATCTACAATATACTCACAGCCTCCAAGAACTTTTGTGTACGCAACAAAAAAATAAATGCAAATCTTGCCTTGTCGTGAGTTGACATAGCTAGTAGCGACCACGAGCTGTCTCCAGTCCTTTTGTGAAGATGGAATGATGATCGAATTCACGCCGCTTCTTTGCGGCTACATGTGTAAAGCAGTAGTGACAGCGAATTCTTGCAGAAGCGTTTTTTTTTTGTTTACGATGGTTCCCAGCATAATAGTACACACGAGTGACGACACCAAATTTTTGTGAATTTTTTTAATTGAATTGAAATTTATTTCTCAACATACAAAGCATGTTTGAATTCGCCTGCGTGAGCTGAATGATCTGCAGTTCACTTCTAAGTTTAGTGTAACAGTTTAGGTTTAAACAGCCGAACTAAGGCTGTCACGTAAAATATGAATTAAAGTGACGTGATGCCTAGAAAGCCTGCAGTGTTTTTTTTGTATTCCAACTAGCGAAACTATTAAATAATATATCTAAAAACAGTGAGCAGGGTAGGACGTACTCCGCCATTTTCTCGTAGACAGGTTGTGCCGCCAACACTGCAACTGAATTTCGTTTTGTTAATTTCTTGCACAATGTGTTTCGGAAAAATAAAACGATTCCGCGATGACTATGGCGTTAATTTCACGAGCGCCTAGCGCCTTTTTTTATATATTCCAGTTCGCACCTATTCTGGCTGTATGCAATAAATTTTGCATATGGGCTTAAAAAAATTGCCGACGATTACGTTCCTACCTAAGGCGAAATTTGAGAACAGCTCATCAGCTGTTCCAGCTTTTCGATAGATTAAGGCAAATAATTCGTGCAAGACATATATGTACAAATACAGACAACTTGTTATTTTTCACACATATTCCTTCAAGAAACACTCCGCTAACAGTTCTTGATTGTCATGAAGGAAGCTTTGAGGTCGGAGAAATAGATGGATATATGCTCGACTTGCTACACCAATTCCTGGTTCTACGTTGCGCCGCGAAGAGATAACAGTGACTGACTGATGCCGCTGCCGCTGCCGCTGATGCCCGCACCGTGATCCGCTTATGCCTAGCCAGCGCTTCGGCAACCGGAGAACACCGCGTGCCATTGCGCGGTCGTCGCCACGGAGGAAGAGGAAGGGGGAGGGGGGGGGGGGATACAGGCAGCGGCTATTCGTTTCGGCTTGGGCGTGCGGGTGAAATGGCGCCAGGAGCGCGTGCAGCTAGAACAGCGCGCTGCCCCGGCTGCGGAGCTGGTTACGAGCGACAACGGCGACGCCGCGAAACGTAGGAACCGGCGCCAAAGCGCGGCGCTCTAAAGCTTAACCACTGCCGGGTGTCATTGGAAAATTAATCAGTCGTCTTTCCTGACTCCTGGGTGCGCTGCCAGAATAAAAATCTTCGAATGGAATCGATAAAGGCCGATTCACACGACGGTCCGTTCGCCCGCGGCCCGCGCATCACGTGTTCATGCGTCAGCACATTGAGAGGCGCGCTGACCAGGCAGCGGCCAGGTGAACCGGCCTTAAGCGTAGCCTGAAAAGGCTAGGAAAGGAATTTCATCAGGGGAGAGCGCTCCTCTAATCGTTCAGCACGTGGTACCCCGTTTGACGCCGTTCGAGGGGCTGACGGCAGCAGTTTCTAGGCGCGAATTGGAGCAATTGCACCACCGCCCGGGAATTGCGGGCTGCCGATACGGTGTGCGTGGCCTGGAACGGCTGCAGCTTCGCCCTCGCCAAAGCCATGACGATGCAAGGGTCCTTCTCACCCCCTCTCTCTTGCTTTGTTCCTCTCTCCTTCCCACCACCCTATTCCGCTGTTGAGCAGTTGGTGGCAGGTGTGCGCGAACGGTCGGTCGGTGGTTGTCGTCCGCCGTAACTCGAAGACGTTCCGGTGGACATCGCCGCGCCGAACACATCGATGCCGGACAACGAACGTAGCGCAGCTTAGTACACTCTTTCCTGCCTTCTACCCATTGACGGTAAGCTGGAGGCAATTTGTCTACGACAGTCTGAATTTTTGTTCTTAGTGGATGACAAATTTCTTTGAGAAGCGTTGCACAGCATTCCTTTGGCGGTGAACTTGGTTAAGTCACAAAGAATATTTGTGCATCGGATAAACAAGTTATCCGTTTTCCGCCCCTTTTTCTGAACGCCGAACAGGTGTGGTGCCAAAACCTACTGGTATCTTCCCTGAATGCAGTCGTGCATACTGTACAGTACCTGTAATTCATGGTTATTCTCGAAACACCATGACCGTGTACGTGCTGATACGCATCAGTCGTAAAAGTTCCCTTGTTTTTTTTTGTCCCTTACTTTTTTTTGTAATCTGCAAGGGTGTGTTCTCCGTTCACCAAGTCGCTTCAGGTTATTGGGTAAAAATGTGGTGGCGGATGCTGCTGGTAGGTTGCGCTTATTGGTTACTTTTTTTGCCGGGACACAATATTCCGATGGATGCACTTCACTAGGAATCAAGTTCGTTTTTCGGCTAAGCGTTGGAAGATGCTTTCTCCCGCACGATAAGATGCGTGCCGTCAGCTGAGAACAGAAAAGGCTGGTTCATGCTTATTTGAAATAGCGTGGCGCCGAAACGCTAGATAAGTCGTCGGGCTATGTGGTGGCTTCCCGGGAAGCGAGGGCCTCTCGCCTCACCACCAGTTCGTCGTCGAGAAGTCCACACTATCATCGTTGCGTGTGTGTTTGCATGCGCTGAAGCATACGGTTATGGTAGTGTACCTCGATGTCCGCGCGCCTCTGGCCATCGAAGCACCATAGGTTATGGTACATAGCGTCGATTTATACTGTTCCTAACAATATCTGTGTGCGCCGCCAGCGGTGACGTGGTGGCCGGGAAGCGTGTGCAAAAGCGAAAAACAGCTGCTGCGCGACAGTTCCGCTTCGCCCGGGCGTCAATAGATCAGACCAGGTCCTAGCGAACAGGGCAAACCGGGTCCACGAACGCTGTTTGTTCATTGCTCTGGTACCCGAAAGTTGTTACACTGAGGTAGCACCGCGGCAACCTGTATTGTATTTTCTCTGCCATTGTGACAAGAAGTTGTGAAACGAGTTGGTTGGACGACTTGTCGGCAGCTCGCTAGCGAACGTGTGTGGTTGATGTCACTGCTGTGTTTCCGCAGTGTGCCACGGGCTTTTCCCTGCGGTCAGTCGGCGGGACCCGAAATAGGCGGCCGTCGCTCATAAAAGGAACATGCACAACCGAACACTCACGGCATTGCACACCGGCAGTATGCTCATTTTGCCGAGTAGCACGTCACTCAGTTGCCAGCAGGGCCTGCTCGGCATACCACGCCGTTTGCATTCGGCGATGAATGGTGAGGGCTTCGTCATGTGGGGATGAAAAGCAGAAATTCGGTGCGGTAGTCTGATGTCGGTCAGTACTTACTGGTTGAGACTGATCAGCCAATCAAGGCACGATACTCTTAATCCCAAATACTCAATTTCCTTGAATTAAAGATAATGCTGTGAAGATTGCTGGGACAACGCTGTTACTCGACACCATCCTCCCACAGTAACCACCTTTCGGATGGTCCAGACAGGAACCCCTCCACCGGTTAGGCATTGCCCGGCTCCCATCATACCCTCTTCACACGGTAACGACACTCCGAATGGTTCCTATGCCAACGCCCACATCCGTTACTCCGAGAGACTACTACGACGCAAAACCCAGGAACGAAAGCTTAACAGTTAAACTAAATGCCTGGTTGCACCCTAACTAGCTGGGGCACAAAAATAAGAGGCGCTGGTGCATTCATCGCCTATCTCAGGAATGAACAACGCTTCTTATAGACCTCGTACCTTCTCTTCTTATCTTTCAGATCTTGCACTGACTAATAAATATTTCGCACGAATGATCTGATTTGTTGCAGTGTGCGCGACTAAGTGCCTTCACGTGCCGCGATAACATCTAGTGTGCTCCTGCAGACGCTCGTTGGTGCATGCATCTTGAATTGAATTGAATTGAAATTTATTTTCTTTCTTTCTACAGAAAGAGGGAGCCGGGGCAAAAGGCCAATTGGCCTGATCCTTGGCCAATTGGCCTTAGTCCTCTAATCTCCCGGACCTGGATATCAAAAGTTTTGCCGCCGCGGTGGCTCAGAGGTTATGGTACCCGACTGTTTACCCGAAAGACGGGGGTTCAATCCCGGTCGTGGCACTCATTTCGATGGAGGCGAAGTGTTAGGAACTCGTGTACTGTGCGATTCAGTGTACATTAAAGAACCCCAGGTGGTCGACATTATCCGGAGCCCTCCATTACGGCGTCCGTGATAGCCCGAGTTGCTTTGGAATGTTAAAACCCGTAAAACCAAACCAAATTCGTTCTGATACATTGGATAACGAATCCTCAGGCATAGCAGCAGGAATCTAAGATTTGAGCTTCGATCTGCTTTATCTATCTACCCTTATATAAAGGTTTACTATCCCTGATGCTTTTCTCGCAGGCCAGTTCCCGACATGCCAGTGCTGTATCCATGCCCGAGCGAAGCACGCCGGGGTAGTCGCTGCTGTTGAGGGCAGCCTAGGGAAGGTTAAGGTGTTCGATACGGCCGAGAGACCAGAAGTGGCTGTGTCCAAATCAGGACAAGGCGCCCGACGCCTTGGCACTGGAAGAGGTGGACTTGTCCGTAGCCGCAATGCCGGACTATGCGTCGACCACCGCCTGCTGTGTATGAGCCACGAGGGCCATTTCTGCCATATCCCAGCCAACCTGAAAGCCTGGAGCAACTTGTTCTGGGTCGTCAATGTGGAACTGCAAGAGAACGCCGTCTCTCATCTCACCTTTGTTCCGGCGAGCAGCGGCGCATGAATGAAACACATGGCCACAACGGAAGACAGACTGCGGCACTCCTGTACCATCTCCTCACTAAGCACCCCTGCGTTACGCAAGTCACCATAAACGACATCCTCGCCGGCTACGATGAAATCGTATGCGTCGGCTGTCGTTACCTTGAGACAGCTGGAATCGCCCAGCCTGAGCGTGTGCAGACCTCACGACCGCTTGCCGGTCTTGCGTCACTGTTTGTGCAAACTTATTCTTTGACTACCCTCAAAGATTTACACTGCCGCCCATGTGTGGTCAGGGCTGTTCCTGAAAAAGACCATCAGGGACCTGTCACTCACTTCAGATATTCTCAACAGAAGGGGCCTTCGTTGGAGTTGACGTCACCGAAGGTGTGTACCTCCGGGGGCCTTGCAGCGCCTGTAGTTTCCTTGACAAGGCTCTACCGACCGGGATGTACATACCTGTGTCAACTGCTAGCAGATCACCACAGCGTTGTCGAAGCGACCATCAATGACGCAGTCCTGCCCGATCATCAAGACATCATTTGCCACGCAATTCGGGGCAGCAGAGGGTTGAGGATCACACTGGCGTTTAAATCCCCCAGGCTACTCTTCTCGTGCAGCCACCTCGCCGAGGCCATAGCTTCAGTGACGCGGCTGGAATCTCCTTGCGCGGGAGTTTGCAAGGCGCTTTGGTCTGCAATCTCGCTCTCATGATGGCGGGAACAGCTCCGTGGAGAGTCTTTTGTGCTTCCCACATTTGTGTGGATGATGTACTTAGGCTCCGCCCGTCAACGTCTTCATGGAAGAGCTGTTCAAAAACACGAGCATCACGCAGCTGTCGCGCAGGGCAAAGGTTCTTGGCCGCGGCAGCCGGCGCTCCGGCAACCTGGATGTCGGCTGGGCAGGATAACTCACAAATTCATCGCAGACATGTTAATTTAATATATATATATATATATATCTCGAACACACTTCATCGTTAGACCTCTAATGAGGCATTTTCATACATTGCCCTCCGGTGGTGCATTTTTGCTGCTTTTATACCAATAAAGAGGTGCCTTACATCCTTAATCAGCTCTTTTTTTCCTTCGATAACAATAGCACATTGCACTAGCAGCTGGTACGAAGTATTTCAGCATCACCCCGCAGGGGCACCTTTTGAAACGAGGTGTTGGTGCTTGGCGCCACCACGGACCCTGAGCCCCCATACCGAAGCTGTCATCCGTACCGTGGCGATAGGTTAAAAGGTGGAGGGGAGAAACCATGAACGGTGGCGGTCGAGGAAGTGGTCAATCCTCGGCCGATGGGCTCCTCGTTTGTCTACCAGGCGTGGAGTCCCGAGACCTTCCTCTGTGTATAAGGGTGAATCAGAGGCGACAGAGTATTAGGAACCCTTAGCCAGTACATGCCGTATAAAAAAATTTGCAAAGAAATCTGATCGGCCCCCAAAAAGGGGTCGCACCGATGCGAAAAAATTGATGCCACAGAAACCACAAACGTTTCCGAAGTTTTTCATGGTTCACTCAAATACAGATGAACCTGTAGCAAACTTGTCTGCATTTGTGATCGCCAATACTCTAAAGAGATGTATAGGAAGAAACTACACAGTAAAAAAGCAGCGAACCGGAGATCTCCTTGTAGAAATAGACACAAAAGAACAGAGCACCAAACTGATGTCATTACAGAATCTTGGAGAAATGAGCGTACAGGTAACCCCGCACCGCACCCTGAACCACTCAAAGGGCGTCGTATCTGAATATGAACTCCTACAGAGTACCGATGCGGAAATGGAAGAAGAACTAGCTCAACAAGGAGTAATAGCAGCCCGAAGAATAACCATCCGGAGAAACAATGCAGAAATCAAGACAAAACACATTGTCCTAACTTTCAATAGCACAACTCTGCCTGATTCCATCCACGCCGCATACCTCCATTGTAAAGTCCGCCGATACATACCGAATCCGAGGCGATGTTTCAAGTGCCAGCGCTTTGGACACAGCATGTTGGCTTGCCAAGGTAAAACCACTTGTGTCACATGCGCAGAAGACGCACATACTGAGGAAAGATGCGAACGTACACCAAAATGCATCAACTGCAATGGCGCACATGGCGCGTACTCCAGGTGGTGCCCAGTCTGGAAAACAGAAAAACAAATAACTTTGAAGACCACAGAAAACCGGTCCTACCTTGAGGCAAAAAAAACGCGTCTCTTTCCAACAGAAAGGGACGTAATCCGAAGCGGTGACGCGTTGACCGCCGCCGCCTTTGGTTTCTGTAGGCACACAGGTCGATCTAAAGGATCTGGTGTCGACACCCAAGTCCCCACCACAGAAGTCGGTGGCACAGTTCACAGGGCTGAAAATTTCGCGAGAAGACCACGCGATCCTCGCCGGAGGCCCTCAGGCCCCACTTTCAGCAGCGGCATCTTCAGCGACAGACACCCAGAACATCTCCGCTGAACTGGACCTGTAGCCCCACCCCTCTAAAAAAGCAACTCCTGGTCCAAGAAACTCTGCCGCTGTAGCAGGGCCTGGTTCAGCGGTGCCAGCAAAAAAGACGAATGCGAAGGCCACGGGCCATCGCAACCAAGAAGCATCCTCCACGTCCACAGTGGTGGATATTAACGTCAGCGATAGTCCGCCGACATCTAAAACTCACACATCCGCGGAGTCTCCGCGGAAATCCGGCGCCACGAAAGTGACGACGGATTAAACTCCTGGTTCGCCACCGCTGCAGCGGCGGCGAGACTCCCTAGAGAAAAAAGGGAAACCACGAATCACTGCTCCTGAGAATAAGTAACTTTCCCCAATCCCCAGCTTATCACAATGGCATATCTAATACAATGGAACTGTAGAGGTCTACACAGAAACTACACAGACATAACCGATATGCTCAAAACAATGGCACCTACAGCTCTGTGCCTGCAAGAAACGAACCTTGGGCCACAGCACACAAACATCTTAAAAAAATATAATATTTTCCGGAAAGACCGAGTGCAAGCTAGCCGACTCTCGGGAGGCGTCGCTATCATCACGCAAAGCGATGTCCCTGCAAGAGAGGTATCATTAAAAACAAACATAGAAGCGGTCGTAGTAAATATCATTAGCCATAAAACGATAACAATATGCTCTTTGTACATACCACCACAAAGCACAATTGCCATGCATGACCTAGAAGAACTTCTGGGACAGTTGCCTGAGCCATATGTGATAATTGGGGATTTTAACGCACACTCCTCATTCTGGGGAGTGAGCATACTGATTTCAGGGGTCAGCTCATCGAGGATTTTATTCTTTCGAATAGCATATGTTTAATGAACACAGGAAAAGCCACATACTGCTGCCCCAGCTCTGGAAAAATGACCTGCCTCGATTTAGCGTTTGCATCTCCATCGGTTTTTAATTATTTTATTTGGGATGTTTTAGATGACCCTCGGGGAAGTGATCCCTTACCTACGGTTTTAAAGCTAACATCAGCTACATTCATCCTCCCTACGAAGCCACGGCGATGGAAAATTCACCTCTCCGATTGGGCACTTTTCAGAACGAAGGCCACACTGGAAAAAGAACATGCCGAAAACCTTACGATAGAAGAAATAAATGAAAAATTTTTGACATGCTTAACATCTGCAGCAATAGAAGCAATCCCAAAACATCTGAAATTGCACGAAAGACACAAAGTTTGGTGGTCAAGTGAAAGCACATTGGCTAAAAAGGAGCAAAACAAGGCTTGGGGCAACCTTCGCAGATATCCCACTGCAAGGAACTTGCTGACCTTCAAAAGGGCTAGAGCCAAAGCACGATACATTAGACGCAACGCAGAAAGGGCATCATGGCAACAGTACATATCCTCGATAAACAGCTCAATATCATCAAGGAAAATTTGGGAGCAGGTGCGGAAATTCACAGGAAATTTTACTCTTTTTACATTTCCAATGCTAACAACACCCGGTACTCAAACAACATTAGAAGAGCAGGCCAACATATTGGGTGAGCATTTTTCCACAGTTTCAAACTCATCCAACTACACACACACATTTCAAAAGCACAAAACAATAGCAGAAGAACAAAAACTTCCCTTCGGGATATGCGTACATGAAGACTACAATCAGCTTATTACAATGCAGGAACTAAACACAGTACTAACATCCGGTAAAAAGGCAGCACCAGGCCCAGACAATATACATTATGCCATGCTTGCTCACCTCTCTGAGACTGCCATAGAGGCTCTCCTAAAATTTTTCAATAAAATATGGATGAGTGGAGAAATACCCCATGCATGGAAAGAAGCAATCATAGTACCCTTCCTAAAACCTGGCAAACCCCCAACTAGTCCCACCAGTTACAGGCCAATAGCACTCACTAGCTACATAGAAAAATCATTCGAAAGCGTTCTAAACATCAGACTAACCTTCATACTTCAATGCGGGTTTAAAAAGGCATGTTCCATGTACGCTTTGAGAACATAGTCCGGGAAGCGTTCATCCACAACCAACACTGTATCGGGGTTTTCTTCGACCTGGAGAAGGCTTACAATACCACGGGGAGGTTCGGTATCCTCCGTGACCTAGCGGACCTAGGTATCCGCGGCAGGATGCTGAGCTGTTTGAGCGACTTCCTAACCAACCGCACGTTCAGAGTCTGCCTAGGCGCAACCTTCTCCAAGACTTTTATCCAAGAAACCGGTGTACCCAAAGGGTGCATCCTCAGCAGGACCTTATTTGTCATCAAAATGAACTCCATAGGAAAAGTAATCCCAAAATCCATAATGTACTCAGTTTACGTAGACGACCTCCAAATAGCATGCACGTCTTTCAGCATACCTACCTATGAGCGGCAAATACAAATGACAATAAATAAACTGGCTACCTGGGCAGATAGAAACGGATTTAGATTTTCCCCTCAGAAAACAGTAGCGGTTCTGTTCTCTTTGAGACGAGGACTACAGGCCGACACCACACTATATTTAAACCAAACCCCTTCATTTATGTTCTTGTCAAACAAGAACATAAATTTCTAGGGATAACTTTCGATAAAAAGCTCACTTTCTTGCCACATATAAACAGCTTAAAGAAAAAAGCTTCCCAGGCCCTCAATGTGCTGAAAATACTATCAAAAAAGCGCTGGGGGTCTGATAGGGCTTCCCTGTTACATATATATCGTTCTCTGGTTAGACTATGGGTCCATAGTATATGGCTCAGCAAGACCGTCCTACATAAAACGACTGGATCCCGTCCACAGTCTTAGTTTAAGGTTGTCTTCCGGTGCTTACAGAACTTCCCCAATAGCAAGTCTGTATATGGAAACTAATGAACCTTCCTTAGAAGATCGAAGAACTGCACTAACTTGTACATACATCCTCAAAATCCTTTCTCACCCCAAACATCTCTGTTACCTAATTGTCACGAAATGCCCATCCCGAATGCTCTTCAACAACAAGCCCCATGCGATTAAGCCGTTGCTCTTGCGCTTCGAAGAAAAATGTCAAGCTCTGAACATACTAAATGAAATCAAAAATATTGCCCGAAGACACGAAGCGCTACCAGCGTGGTACACTCTCCCCACAGTGTGTGACGTCACACTAACACGCCTCAGGAAAACCTGTACACCACACGACCATATAATACAAGAATAGCTAGCACTGCAAGAAAAATACAGAAATTATACTGCATTTTATACTGATGAGTCAAACTCATGCTCATGTAGGAAGAGCAGTAGTAGAAGGAAAAAATAAAAATGCAGTACGACTGCCCTCATGTGCTACAGTTTTCACCGCTGAGTGCTATGCCATTTGTGTTGCGGTACAGAAAATAACAAATGAAAACATCCAAAAACAGCATCATTTATACAGATTCACTGAGCGTCCTTACAGCATTAAACTCCAAAATGCCACGGAGCCACTGATAGGGAGCATCATACACAATATAGTAAAGGTCACAGCACCAAAACATGTTATAAAATTCTGCTGGGTTCCCAGTCACGTTGGTATTACGGACAATGAGAGAGCCGACATGTATGCTGCACAAGCCAGAACCATGGAAATAAAACATTTGAATTTGCCTCCGAGGGATTACATGAAGTTAGTACGTAGCAAACTAAGAGCCAAATGGCACGCTTCCTGGGAAAATGAAGGAAACAACAAGCTGCATACTGTAAAGCCCATTTTAAAAGAATAGAAATCAAGCCGCCATAAAGAACGTTTTATCGAAGTAATTTTATGTCGTTTACGCATAGGTCACACACACATAACCCATAGCTTCTTATTAACAAAAAAAAAAGACAAACCTGTGTGTGAAATGTGTCGTGAGGAGCTCACGGTAAATCACACTTTAATTTCTTGTTCGCATTTCGAAGAACTTAAAAAAATTTTTACGGTATTTTACAATGAACACATTCCATTTCATCCCGCATTGCTTTTAGGCGAGCAAACACTTGTCGAGTTTTCACTTGTTTGTAAGTTTCTAAAGAAAGCCAATGTTTTAAACCAATTATAATGTAACCTCTATACACTTAACATAACTTCATCTAACCTTGTGTTTGGCGCATGATAGCTATAGTTGCTTATGCGCCATAAAACCCCATATAACTAACTAACTATTTCAGCATCACTTTCCCTCTTCTTGCTCTTTCTCGGGTGCTAAGTGGATGAGTTCAGCTTCATAAGGAGAAGTCGTAGCGCACATTCATCCAGCTTTAACCCAATTATACCTCCGCTTCCGTATACTTCCACAAGTATCCGCTTGATACTTTTTTTTTTCATCGCAGCTAATTTTGAACTTTTTTTGCACATTGCTACAGTATTCAAAGGGAAGCTGAAGAGTCTTTCGGATTCATTAAGATGTTCACGTGTGGATCTGGGAACCTTATAAATCATGCGGGTGAAATTTTTTGACACATTTATAACTTAGGAGTGCTGTAATCGCCATTTAAAATTGCACGGTAGCTCCGCGCCCCGCGGTCCGCCGACCGCTGCTGATGACCCTGATAATGCGAGCCGAAACTGGAAAAAGCGGACTGGGGACGTAAACACTGGTGATCCGTCGCTTCGTAGCCTCCGCGACCGAGCTTGTTTCTGCGTGCGTGCCATCATAAGCTGCTTCGAGCTGTCGTGTGTTCCTGTATTTGTGCGCTTTTATGTTTGCGGTGAGATACAGAAACGCGTGCAGCATCGAGTGAACCGGTGGATCACCATGCCGGGGTTCTGCGCAGCCTTCGGCTGCACTAACACCAGCGGCCGCGACGATGTGGTCTTTCATTATTTCCTACAAAATAAGAAGCTTTCCGCGAGGTGGGTCGCTGCTGTGAAGCGAAGGGATTTCAAGCCCTAAAAGACTGCAGTGCTATGCTCTGACCACTTTCGTGATGAAGACCATAACCAGAGCCTGTCGATAATGCGTTCATTGGGCCTGTCAACAAAGTCAGCTCGACTGAAACCCGGCGCAATACCACCTGTCTTTGCGCACAGGAGCTCGTCACAGCCATCGAGGCCAGTTTTCGCGAAAAGGAGGAAGCTTGAGGTAAAAATTTGTGTATTAATTCTATGAGAATTTGACTGCTTGAACCGGCGTTCTGTGTAGTGCATGCCGCGTAATTTCATGGATGCAAGGCTTTCGGTAGTAGTGAGATGAACGGCGCTGGATGAGAACGGCAGGAAACTGCAGCGTGCAAAATACGTGTTTTGCTCTTAGGCTTATACGCATGCATCTCGCACAGCATTACTCATATTAGAGTTCGGCCTTATATTTTTGGATGAATCAAAGCCTTAAACTGCTACTACTGCTGCAAGAGTTGAAGCGACGCGAAGTGCAAATTACAACCGGAGATTGCGCTCCGCGCGTGAGCAGAGAACTTCTTTCAGTAAGCGAGCACGTGAAAAGACGTTATATGTAGACTCTTTACACAATTATATTAGAGCTCAGATATTCTGGGATTCATGCGTAGCCCTCAGTGGTAGAACATAGGTAATAGTACGCGGAACATTTTTCTTCGTGCCTGGAGCGCCGAGCAAACTCTTTGCAGAGAATATTCCTGGTATTCGCGCAAATAAAGAATAGCTTTTCGCGTCCATGGCGCAATTAAAAATCGAAATCTAGAAAATGCAGTGCAGCAGACCTTCGTAAACACGAGGTGTGGAGTAGTCTTCTATGCCTGCTTCCCTTCAACGTTTCATACCCTCCCATCGATATGCCACAGAGGAGTGCGGTGGGATTCTTAGCTATTTGAATAAGTATATCTCTGTACTGGTGTATAACCGAATACAGAGGCGGAGCATATGTTATATACGTACCGCGTTTATGTAGCAGGTCCAAATTTTCAAGAGAAAGGTAACTTGCTTTAAATTTATTTTAACCCTGGGGCTATATTGGTGGCTACGGCAGACATCAGGGAACAGGCAGATTGCTTCAATTATTTCGGCAATCAAGCACATCCGTTTTATTTATTTTTTTTTTTTCAATTTTCGTTTCAGGGTTATGTAATAATATTGAGCTCCTCCTCCAAAGAGCTGACACTTCTCTTTCGTTCTAGTCAAAAGCACCGCTTGCGATAACATCGTTTCTTTCTTGGAGAGGTTTGCTTTTTGCATTCGCTTCCAACATGTAGGGGATGACGCCAAGATTACCCGGCTAATCTTCGATGTGTTCCATCGTCGTGTAAGCAGTGAACCAAAAGCTTCTAACCACTGTGCTTCGCGCTTCATGTGCAGCGGCGGCGGCCGGGCCAGGCCGACCGAACAAACACCATTGTTGACGTCACGAGGCGCCCAACCAACCACAGGCGGCAACGACGCTCGCGCCCTGGCCCGAGGCTGCTGCTGCACTTTTCACCAAAATAAAATAGGCTGGCGCTTTCTTTTGCATAATTTCGGGGAGAAATTCGAATTCCAAGGGTGGAAAGTAGTAAAGTGTATCTCTTCCCTCAATTTTTCTGGGAAACCTTTCAGCATCAATTTAAAAATAGCACGAACATGCTCAGCTATCCACCCTATACCATGAATTCAGAGTTCACAGAAGCCGCCAGTTTGTTGTCGGTGAATCTTGCTGACAGGCCGTCGGCGTGACTGTGCCTGTGGCTTCCTCCTCCGGCCTTAAGTGCTCAAGTTACGCGCTGAAAAAGGAAATGGCGCTAGTGACGTCACTTGAATATCCTCTATTATTTCGGTCCACACGGCTTCAGAATGTTGGACTGAACCATCTTTGAGGAACGGCAGTGGGAAAAGGTAAAGAGCTCAACATTTAGAACCGCACAGAGGAAAGGCGAACACTTCAACTCTGAAGTCAGCGCTTTGAAGTCGAGGAAGTCAGCATTGAAGCCAGCGCGGTTGTGTTCTGTCCCTGTCTAAAAAGCTGCGCCGTTTTTAGTAGGAAAGTATTACTTCACGAGGTTTAACTGGCTCACAGATTTTTTGTGCAGCTTGACCTTAAAGGTGGCCTTTGAAAAGTCATAAAAAAATAGATAAATATTGTCGCGACTAGAATTCTAACTCCCTGCCGCACGAACTGATAAGATTCGCTGTACACTCCACGAGAGCACTATGCTATTGCCACAGCCGATCGCGCCTAGCGTTAAACTGGAACACACTATTACGCTGTGCATTGGACATGGTCATCTTCATCAACTAATACAACTATCGAACTAATATCGTCGTTAGACGTGCCGATGGCCCATCAAAGCACAACTATGAGCTAACAAGGCCAAACACATGCCTTCGTACGTCTGCTCAGTTCAACTACGTTAAGACCCTTCACTTTTCTTTCATAGCAGAGATAGAATCACCAACTAGCCTGATCTGGCACGCTTGCTCACTAGAAACGAATGAGAAATTTCGCATTCCTTTGTAGTCTGTCCGGTCCTTTGTGGTTCTTTTTTCGTTGACCGAATACCTGCCTCATCCTGGTGCATATACTGTCTGCAGGTTCTGTTCTTCAGGATATCTTAAAGGGATACTGAACCAAACTTTTGGAGCTGACCTTTTGCATGTAAACAAGAGCTTGACTGCTAAAATTGATAAATATGACAAGCATTTTAGCGAAAAAGGCGGATAACACGCTTTTTTTTGCGATTTATTGCCGTATCGTTGCACCTGGTGGCCGCCTGTGGAAGCTGCGACTAGACGTCATAACATCCGCGCGCCCACCGTTCCCGCAGAAGCACGATTGCCATCGCTACTCGCGGCTTTTCCATGTCTGTCGTCTGCTAACGGCGTACACAGATATGTCAAAATGTTAATCGGTGTTGTCTACATACCATAACCGTATGCACGCTCACGTCCGCTAAATGCAGCTATTTTTTCCGGACCTTGCGCCATTTCTAGCATTCTCACTTTTAAAACAGAAGCGCGACGATGTTCAGACTAGTGGCGCCATCTGGTGGTTAGGAGGGGAAGCATTGTTGTCAACAAACCGACACCTCTCTTAGCCTAAAGGGGGCAGAATAGTCACTCTAAATAAAAAATAAAGCAAATTTATTACTCGTAAGTGATCTTATGTGCAACAGGAGATGAAGCGCAAGACCGGTGGCCCATTTATGGCCAGTGAACGCGCTGAAGAAGCCAGTAACAACGACGCAACCAGTCCGAAGCGAAGTTTCATGCATCGAAGGGCGCCGCCATATTTGTCGCCGCTGGAGAGTGCCATGACGTCACGCTTTCCACCTCGCGCCGACCGGGAGGACTTGGCGCGCGCTCATGAAACATCGAAAATAAAACCATCCGCTGAAAAATATGCGCAGTGACGACTATATTTCGGTGTAATCACATTCCGAGAATCTATATTCAGCCTTTTTGTTCTATTTTCAGATTTTGCTTCAGTATCCCTTTAAGTTCTTCAGGTTCTCCAGTGCATTGTCACGGAACTTCTTCCTTTTCATTTACTGATCCACACTCCCAGATATTTATGATTGTCCACATTAGGTATTTCCGGCAGTCCATCTACTCACAGCCTGATTTTTCTATCTATAAACCGCAATTCAAGCTTGTCAGCCTCTCTCTTCTAGATGCTTTCTTATCGCTGTACATCTCGCCCGCTATCAGCTAACAGGACCTACCTAATTTGTATGTTCCTCCAATGACGCTAGGGGCGCATGCAGTTGCTGTAGTCAGGTGCACCTGAAAAAAAAATCTAAGAAAGAGCACAGTGCTATCAAATCTCTGCTGAAAAAATTGTTGCTGAGGAAAACAATACCATACAGGAGACGAGTATAAATAAGCGATTTAGTGGGGCTATCACCCTGCCTTTTGAAGTATAACATACAGATTAACATCAGAGAAAACCGTGTTGAACAATCACACAAACACTGCCAAGCCATTGACAACGTCAGTCATGACCACATTCTACCAACACTGTATTAGGATGCAACTAAAGCAAGAAGCGTGCAATCCCTCTTAGAGCAGGCACTCCAGCCAATGGTGTCGACCGATCTACACGACGTCGCGGTTAGATGGCGCGATTTCTTTCGCATATCACCTATCCCCTGTCTCGCAAGCCCTACTAGAGTTAACAAGGATTTACCGCGATGTCGTGAGAATCCGTCTACACCATTGATAGGTTGGACAGCCTGAGTTATATCAGGCTACAGAAACAACAAACCGCGGCACACGTGCATCGATATACGTACAAAGATTCCTATTCCCTTACACAGCGAATGAGGCCTTGCAACACCTACAATCCATTTAACCAATCACGGCGCTCTAGAAGGATCTGCTTTATCACTCTATTGAACATCACTGTTCCTTGCTACCTATACTACTTCAAAATACCCCGAAACTTTCACACGCACTGTATCACAAAGACAGCAAGCACACTTTTGTCCACCACTGGAACGCCTGGTCCACCACTGGAACACCAACTGGAACGCAATCCGTAGGCCTCACCTGAGCGCCCACTAAATCCAAGCTACTTGTAATAAAAGCACCCATTCACGCTCGTTCCATACAGTTTATCCTCTACAGGAAACCCTTAGGCACAGGACAAAATTTTCAGCTTGGCCTACAACTACAGCAAGATATCAAGGCGATTCACACCACACACCTCTTGCAAACTCAAACAAAACAAACAACACAACTCATCAAAGGCGTCTTCAACAACCAGAGACTCAAGGAAAGAAGATAGCATACGCATCTTAGAGGCATATCATAACCTCACTAAGACTCATCTTAACACTGAACACAAAACGCTGATAGCTGTCAAGGCAGAGCTACGCCTACGACGACACGGTAATAGCACCAAACTGCGTCTGCTGGGATAACAGAACAATGCGGACGAAGTTCTCAAATAGCATACAGACTCTTCCGTAAAGGCACCGTGGCCACATACTGTCTAAAATACCAGCACCACTGCAACAAGTCATTATTAGGGTCCTGGGCTTGAGGGCAACCCTGCAAGTCAGTGAGTTCATGCGTATGGCCACGAATTTGGCGTCCTCGTGCCGGTGGATGGCGTCCCAAATACACTTACAGTAGAGTCACTGCATAATTATCCATTGACTCTAAGATGGTTCTGCTACGAGCCAAGCCAATGACATGTGGTTATTTACCCGCTGCACCACACAGCGATGAAAACCTGAAGGCGTATCTAATATCAGACACCTGCCGGTGACATTTGCTTCGTGGAAGTCGCGTCGGCTCCAACCATCATCATAATGCCTATGCGAACTACGATTACGTCGGACCACATGACCCTCTTCCCTGCTACAAAAGGGCGCACCGCACCCAGCCTCATCAGTGGGCATGGCAGCAGCCTCGATGGCAACAGGCTAAAAAATCCCTTCTGTTTCGTGCTGCAGGTTATTCAGTACTTACCTACTAAATGTCGTAGAAGCGATAACTACTTCTTAGTGCTGTTGCGCTGCCCAGAATCACTGATGAATGTTCTCAGTTATGTCAATTCTATGAATAGGGGCCTGTTGGTGTGTGAAGATGTAGGGGCAAATCCGGGTCCTCAAGAAAAATAAATGCTCGTAGAATTACTGCACGGCCAGGTGAAATTAACCTCAGCGGTGGATGCTTTGAGGAATTCTCAAAATGACATTGAGAAGAACATTTTAACACTGACAAAGCGCATAGAATGTTTTGAAAAACGGGGGGCTGGTTTGAACCCATTGAACAGCCGTGTGAAAGCATTGGAAGACACTGATGTGAGCATTCATCAACAGTTATCTGCGCTAAACGCCAAAGTCGATTATTTAGAAAATAGAAGTCGAACAAAAAACTTAATTATATATGGTTTGGCTGAAGAGAACGAAGAGACAGCAGCTGAACTTGAAAGCAAAGTAATAACTAAGGTCTTCCGGGATAAACTGGGGTTAACTGTCTCTAGCGTTGAAAGGTGTCAAGACTTGGTCACAAATCTTAAGATGAGGAACTTTCTGTGATACAGAAATTCTCGGATTGCCAAAAGAAGTCACCAATGAAGTCAGCTCATAAGCTAGAGGGGTCTGAAATATCAATTTCTGAAAACTTTTCTGCCAGAACGCGCGAAGTACAAAAGAACCTGCGGAAGAGTGCCGCACAAGAAAAACCTAATGAAGACAAGATGAAATTGATGCACAATAAATTGTCTGTTGATAGTGTAAAGTACGGCTACGATGAAGTCAAAGGTACCCGTTTCAAACTGAGCAATGAAAATAACTGGCACAAGAAGCACAATTCTAAATCACTGAATATACTAAATGTCAATTGTAGAAACATATTAAACAAAATTAGTGAGTTAGAAGGAATGTTGCTTGCCGAAGATCCAGATATCGCGATCTTACCAGAGGCGTGGTTAAACAATGCCATTTACGATAGTGAATTTGTGCCAGCTGATTACACTGTACCTCGGAAGGACCGTGGTGGAAATGGTGGTGGAGTTGCCATCATCTTTAAAAAACGTCTGAATATACTGAGCATGTCTGAAGTGCCTAATATTGAATGCATTTTTTGTAAGGCATACCTAAAAATGTCCGGTATATTGTAGGAGCATGATATAGACCGTCTGGATCGCCAGTCGATGTCTTAGATAACCTAATAGATTATATGACCACTTTTATCAAGCTAAATGCTCCTATTATATTAACAGGCGACTGCAATTTGCCGGATATTGACTGGTCAACGTTCGCACTCACAATTCTTTGTTATAAATAAAGTTAGGCCATGCTCGATATAGTTTTCTCGTTTGACTTGATGCGAACTGTAGAGATACCCACTTCGAAACAAGGGAGTTCAAAGTCCATATTAGACCTCTTTTTTTTGTTTCTGGAACAATTTGAAATAAAACTAAGTGTGTAGTGATACCGGGTATCTCTGATCACCAGACTGTTCTGCAGACTATTTCTGCCCTGTTTATTGATAAAAATTCTTCTCGAACATAGTTTAGGAACTTCTCTTGAGCTGACGATGCTTCGATTATCGATGTCCTTTCCTTCAATTTTGACATATTTTGTAATAACACTGCCATCGTTCACGAACCTTGGGACTAGTTCAAAACCATGATACATAAATGTATTGAATGTCCCACGCCAGTGATTGTAAAAAGAGAACAAAACCCCATGGATCTCTCGGGTGACACTGCAGCTAACAAGACAACTGAAACGTATGAAAAGAGAAAGAAATACAAATATTCCCTCTCCGGAATTAGTACAAAAATCACTTTCCTTTGTTCTCAGCTAAAAGAGCAAACGGTCGTTGACAAACAGCGTTATTTCAAAGAATCCTTGCCCAAACTTATATCAGAGTCTTCAGAAATATTCTGGCGTTTGGTTTCCACACCCTCAAGGATCAGTGATGAGTTTGAAATTAAACGTAGCCTGGTCAGTGACGCATTAACAATGTCTAATGCTTTCAATGACCATTTTAAGTCTACATTTAGGCCCGACAACAATATAGTTCCAAAATTTGAAGCATCACTACCGCCTTGGGAGGACCTTGTAGTTAGCGAGTATGGTATATTAAATATGCTGCTTAAGCTCGGTATAAAGAATTCACCTGGAGCGGACAACATACCTAATGTCTCTTTAAAAAGGTTCGCGCAATAGACATCTAAATATTTTTGTTTTATTTACAACGGTCCTTATGTGAAGGTCAAATTCCAAAAGTCTGCGGGACTGCCAGAGTGAAACCACTTCATAAAAGTGGAGATAAGCGAATCGTCACGAACTATCGCCCAATTTGCCCTTACATCGACTTCTTGTGAACTGCTCGAACACATAATTCACAACCACATTTCAAACTTCCTCGAAACTAATATTTCTTTTTGCTAAATATCAGCATGGATTCAGGAGGTGCGACTCAACTTGCACACAGATAGTCGAAACTGTTCGTGACTTTGCCTCATCCATTAAAAAAAATACAACGCAGATTTATGCAGTATTTATGGATTTTTCAAAAGCTTCTGACCGGATAACTCACGAAAAGTCAATTCATAAATTAGAAATAATACTTCATAAGAAAAAATAACTGACCTGGAAATAGCCTACCTTTCAAACAGAGAACAATTCGTGGTTTTTAGAGGTCATTATTCTGCCAGGCTTACAGTCCACTCTGGCGTCCCGCAGGGCTCTGTTCTTTGGCCTCTGTTGTTTTTAATATATATTATTGATATGGTCGCTAACATTCCTGTGAAAATTAGACTTTACGCTGATGACTGTGTTATTTATACTGAAGTAAGAAGCGTCTCAGATCTACTCCTACTTAATAGTGCGTTGCGAAACATTTCTGCATGGTGTTCTGCATGGCAAATGACCATTAACGTTGAAAAAACTGTATTAATGAGGATCTCTCACAAAAATAAACTATTACCTTTTGATTACTCTACTAACGGTGTGACACTTTCAGAAGTAACACAATATAAATATATAGGGCTCTGGGTTACTAATAGTCTTAGCTGGAATAAACATATTGATTCCATAATGTGGAACGCTTTTTGTGAGTTCTTTTTCCTGAGACGAACACTGCGATTGCCTATTGTGTCTGTCCCCCTGCTTGCTTACAACTGTGCTGTTCTACCTACCCTAGATTATGCTGCTGTCATTTGGTACCCGTTCACTCAGACTAATATATAAAAAACTAGAGAGGGTTCAAAAGAAGGCTGCTCTATACATACATAACAATCACCGACGTACATGAGTTAGACATCTTTTAATCAAAGCTGGCTTGCTGACAATAACTGAGCGAAATCGTTCTGCGTGACTAAACTTAATCTATCAAATTATTAATGGGCGCTTCAGAACTGAACTCACAGATTTTCTTGTTTTGTCATCTGGATATGCGACCCGGCAACGACATGAGCTAAGTTTAACTCCTTTTCGCGCTTTAAGTACTTTTCGCGCTTTAAGTAATAACTGCTTTAAGTACTCATTCATCCTACGAACTAGTTACGATTGGAATAACCTCACTTACAACGAAGTGTTGCAACCGTCACTGGAGTTGTTCTCACAGCATATTCCGTAGTTTATTTGAATGCACTTACCATGAAATGATTCATTGTTTGTATGTATACATATATATACATTTTTCTGTTTGACTGTGAGCTGCAACTTGCACTATTATTACTTGTTTACCTGTGCCCGTTTTGTTAAACTGCTTAGTTTTCTTTCCTCACCCCACTACAATCCCGACACCGGGATTGCAGTATCAATAAATAAATAATAATAAATGAATTACATAAATAAATAAATAATAGGCTCAAACTCAAACGAGCTTTTTACCGTGCACCTGCGGCAAACCCCTTTACCTTCCCTCCATTCTGCGTGCCGCCGGCTTCCTCCGCTATCCCTCCCACCTCGGGCTCTTGGGATGGCTACACTTTGCGTTTAAATAAATGAACTTTGTCTGCTGTCTCTATAACAGATGGGAAATGAATCACCGGTTACCCTTCATTATATCATCATCATCAGCCAAGCTGCGCCCACTCTAGGACAAAGGCTTCTACCATTCATCCCCAGTTAAGATTCATTCCATGTTCCATTCATCCCCAGTCGCCATATGCCCGGAAAGTTCCAGATCTCATCCGCCCACCTGACTTTCCCTGCTACGCTTGCCTTCCCTTGGGCCCCAGTCATTTACCCTTAATGGGACAGAATACTGAATTTTAAGCAAAGCATTTTTGAGGCACATTAGAAAGCTTTCTGTATAAGGTGCTTGATTCCGAAACGCTTTGTTAGAAGTGCTGTATGCTAAGTACTCTATGCGATATTCAACACCAAATTAAAATTGTAAATGCTTGTTTCTCCGATATCGCAGTGCACAATTCTCACAATACGAGACACCCCAAACTCATTCCCACCATGAACTCTTGGCACGTTGTGCTCAGTGATCAGTCTGTTTAACGGCCGAGAGTTAACTTGCCTTCGGATCGTATGCCAGTTTCTTCTTGATTTCGCCTATGAATAACTACCATTTGTTCCCTGAAGAACTTTGCCCTGTTCCAATCTGTTGTTTCACCGATCATTTTTCTTTTCATAGTTCGCTGTGTTGTCCTCAAATTAAATCGAGTCCTTATTTTTCTCCCCGACGTTTCTCCACGTTTTTGCTGTACGACCCTTCTGTCTATGCACCGTAAACAAAAACTAAAAGAAAGGTTGAAAAAAATAATAAAAATTGCGTGTGGTAGATTTGGTCGGATCGTCATTGGCCTGCTCTGTGCTTATTTCGGGGATTCGAGAACGTCGCTCAGGCGCAAGAACTGCCGTATGTGGCGTAGGCAGAGTTCGGGCAAATTAGCCAGCTGCTTTTTCCCTTCCTCGCTGGGATTGCACTCTACCGAATCGAACACGACGCCTGCGAGGCGCATGAACTCGCCGAAGTTCGCCAGTCGGAGTGCGCTCTCAGAAACCAGTCGCTTCGCTCGAGCTTCCTCGATGCACGCCACCGATTGAAGCTCCTCTATCAGTGCGGGGGACTCTGAGACCGTCTCAAAGGCCTCTGCTGTGTACCTGGCCCTAGTTCCGGTGACGTAGCCAGCAGCGCGCTTTTGCAAGGACCAGTTCCTGTGCACAATATCTTGTATGGCCAGACGCTCTTTCATCATCTCGCCGCCCTCGTAAGGAAATGTCAGGCTGTGCAGGGTGTAGTTGTTTTCAAATTCGGACTGCAAGAGCTCCGTGACGAACTTTGTGAAACCGTTGCTGCCCTCTGGTTTCAATGAGAACGCGCGCAGGGTGCGGCTTCGGTGGAGAAGCCTGGCCAACGGTGCCATGTCAAAGTAGCCTCGCCTCGCGAAATGGACGCTTAGAGTCCTGATTGTTGAATTGCCGCAGACAGCGTCGCATATGGCGGGTGCGCCTAGATTCCAGCAGTTGTTACAGCACTCGCGCCGAGTACTCAGTGTCAGATCTTTGATATAACGCGCCTTTTCTATCAGCTGAACAATGTCCGTTGATGCTGGATCCGTTTCCCCGGCGACGCACAGAATCGAGAAGACTTGCAGCTGGATTTCTGTGAGATTACTGGTCGTGGTTACTTCTTTAACAGCAGCTTGGAGGATGCTGAAAGGCACAGGCTGAAACTGGCCCCTCCTAGACGGAGTGTCTTCTGGATAGATGACGGTGCTCTTGCCGTTGACCAGGACCCTTTCCTGCTCTTCACTTTCAGCGACAGCGCTGCACATACGTAAAGCGTTACGATGCAGATCATGAATGGCTAGCTGCTTCAGAGTCTTGTTTCTGGCCATTGCGTGCAGAAATCCTATGCATTCTAAGAGACAAAAACCCCACATTGAGAATGCCAGTTCCTGCAGGGCCATACCGTCGGTCAGCAGTGCGATTATCCATGGTCTCACGCGACCGGTTACTTCTGAGTGGGCTGTGCGGCACTGTGGGCAGTACTGCATAGGAGACAGAACGTCCGCACGATCTCGACGTTCGTTGGTGGCTGCATCGCTGCGATCGATATACTGGTAGGCGAGGCTGAAATACTTCAGCAACTTGCTGCTGTTTAGAAGGCACTTAATTGGCGTGGCATTGTCCGACCTGAGCCTGTACAACTCTAGATCTAGCCTAGTCAGCACCGTGTTTTCCGATAGGGCTCGGCAGAGTGTCCTGACGTCGACCTCCGGGCCACTTAGTGGAGCAGTTATCTTCAGTGACGTCAGCGTCGTATTGCACCGTAGGTATGTAGCAAGGCCGACATCCAGGTTGCCGCGGCCAAGAACCTTTGTCGTTAGCCACAGCTGCGTGATGGTCGTGTTTTTGAACAGCTCTTCCATGAAGACGTTGACGGGCGGATTTTCCACACAAATGTCCCGAGCACAAAAGACTCTCAACGAAGCTGTTCCCGCAAGCATGGGTGCAAGATTGGCGACCAAAGCGCCGTGTAAGTTCTCCCGCAAGGAGAGCGATTCCAGCCGCGTCACTGAAGCTATGGCCTCGGCGAGGTGACTCCATGAGAAGACTAGCCTGGGGGATTTAAACGCTAGCGTGATCCTCTTCAACCCTCTGCTGTCGCGAATTGCGTTGCAAATGATTTCTTGTTCACCGGTGAGGACTTTGTCATTGATGGTAGCTTCGACAACGCAGTGGTGATCTGCTAGCAGTACGTACAGGTGCATCATCGCCGACATCTTCTCGTTCTCAGTAGCCATCTGCGTGAGGCGCGTGCCGTCGCTTGCCGTCACTATGGAGAGCTCCGAGGCAGACTTCTCCTGCAGTTCCAGCCCAATCGCCCAGAGGACGCTGTTCCAAACTTTCAAGCTGCCGAAGATGTGGCACAAGCGGCCTTCCTGACTCGTGCATTCCTGGCGGTGGTCGGCGTCCCCGCTCAGGGCTACGCCCATCTTTTGGAGCGCCAGTGGTGTTGCCCCGGACACCGCGACCTCTTCGAGCAGGTCAACGTAAACAGGGCCACGCTTGAAAGCTCGTCCTGTCCTCGCTTCCGCTTGGTTACCGTGGTTCCGCCAGCGTGCCAGGGGCCTGCGAGACAAGCATCAAGGGAAGGCTAAGGACACTGCTCAAATGTAAATGACGCGAAACATGCTCCCGAATGTAAAGGAGTGCATTCGAATACAAGGCAGTATAAGTCACAGCAAGGAGCAGTAAAATATCGGGTGGTTTTCATAGGGACGGGTGCTCGAAGCTAGAGCAGGAAAGAGATCAATTGGGCTGAAATGGGAGATGTCTTTTGTCTTAAAAGCCTAACTAGGTTCCTTATTATGATAGCTCTCCAGATTTAATCTCTCCCCCTTCGGACACAGTAGGTGTAGAAAAGTTGGAGGTTTATCAAGGTTAAGCCCAGTGGATGCGAAGCAGCCTTCGTTTTGCATTCTTATTACTAACGTCCTTAGCGTTTGGAGGCATCTTGACCGCATACACGCCCGGCGCAAAGACGCTGGCGCGGTTGCGGGCACAGAGACTGACGCGACGGCGGGCGCGCGCCGCTTCATCCCTGGCGTGACGTCACATATCACGTGATGCAGCGATGGTGGCGGCCTCCGCCATGGAGGCCTCCGCCGGGCGACGTCCGACGGCGCGTCTTTCCGAACACCCGAAAGTGCAGCAGCGGAAGTTCCGGTTACGTTACTCTAAACCAAAATAGTAAGAAAACAAAACGCACTACGCGCTTATGTTTCTTCGAGTATGTAGTGTAGTGTATAAACTAAAACGCTTTGCTACTAAAATATTTTTCCTCATGAACGCTTACTCCGAGCAATGCACTATATAAATCGCCTGCGTGCGTAGCGCCATCTCTACGCCAGCCGCCGGCGCTCCTTGGCTGAAACCCAAGCTGAAACCATTCTTGCCTGGGCGCGCTTTTCGAAACCCGGCGCGCACGTCCGGAGTACCTGAAGGCTCGAGATTTCTTCGGCCGAGTATCGCGGCCACAAAACCGGCGTCAACGGTGAGCACAGCTACAGTTTTCATATAGAGGTGGTACAAAATGTAAGTGAGATCTTAAATTTTTCTTTTGCTTCTCTCTGGCAGGTTGCTGTGCCGTGAAAGCGATGTCACCTTGCTGACTCGAACAAGTTGGTGAGCTGACGCTACACTAAGTGCAAGTTGAGGCCAAGAAGATGAACAAAAGCACCAAGAAAGAATGACACTTTCGTTGCTAGCCTCATTCTCTTTATGCTGTCAAGAGCTGAGGCACCGAGCACGAGCACAATTGCCCAGTTTAAAGTGCTGATGCTCTAGCTGCACACAGCAGTGAAGTGAAGGCACTGTTCTGGGAGTACTACACTCAGTTTTCCACCTCATGAAGCCTGCACACACACATGAGAGCAGACTCTCTATTGAAAAACATACTACACGCTCGTGGTGACTCCCTAACAGTCTTGTAAACCCACCAAATAATACCGCATACTACATCTGCAATGTATGGCAACGAAACTCTGCAGCACCATTGTCGGTGTACTGAAAAAACTGCAAGAACTTCCCTAATATTCAGCGCGCAGTTCAAAAGTCAACTGCTTTCACCCCGGTGCCCTCTCATCGACACACACACACACACACACACACACACACGCACACGCACACGCACACGCACGCACGCACGCACACACACACACACACACGCGCGCGCGCGCGCACACACACACACGCACGCACGCACACACACACACACACACACACACACACAGAGAGAGTATGTGTTTTTTTAATTAAAAATGTCTTAACAGACACATACACTCTAACTGTATGCAGAGTCTGACTGTAATATATTGAAATTATGGGGTGAAACATGTCAGTGCAGAGCAGGCAATGAGGCATGGTGCAGCGCAGCACCTTGGATTCGTGTTAAGCTTGTGCGTTTTTGGATTTATGGAGCATTAGAAACTAAGGCTATCCATGTGCCAAGCACAGGGTTGAAAAGTGGTTGCTGCGGTCAGAGACCATTAGCTTTTAATGTGCTGCAGTTTGTTTATGATATTTCCTTCTTTTAGGAACTTAACTCACTGTAAATCTGCTGTGGCAATCTTTGCTAACAGTAAATTAAGATTCAAACATATTTTTATGTAGAAATTGTAAAATGCTTTTTTTTACTTCGGGCTTTCTGCATGAAAAAATATGTCTTACCGTAACCAATTTTGCATTCACAAACAGGTTTTCCTTGTTTTATTAGCATGAAGTTATGTGGGTTGTGGTTCGTGGGGTTTAACATCCCAAAGCGACTCACGCTATGAGGGACGCCGTAGTGGAGGTCTCGGGAATAATTTCGACCACCTGGGGTTCTTTAACGTGCACTGACATAGCACAGTACATGGGCCTCTAGAATTTAGCCTCCATCGAAATGCGACCGCTGCGACCAGTATGGAAACTGCGTCTTTCGGGTCAGCAGCCGAGCACCATAGCCACTGAGCCACCACGGTGGCCTGAAGTTACGTGTAAGGCGCATACGTCTGATGTGAGGTGGCATAAGTTCAATAAAGCATTCTTTGGTTTCGACGTGACTTTGATTTGCCCGAGGTTCTGCTTTACCAGGTGTACCTTATTGTTGATTGCATTATCTGAAGTGGTCCGCTATTTCTTTTGTAGCTTACTATCCACCAGATTCAAGCAACCTATGCGGAATATTTACTTTTTCTAGTTTCTCGTCATATGCTCATGCAGCACTCCCTTCAGCTCTTTTGCTACTGCATATGCTGACTTGGCTCAGGACCCAGCGTAATTTTATTGTTTTCCATGTGTTGTGGCTGTTGCTGTATGGTGCATGGTATCTTCTAATAACAATTTTACTGAATTTTTTGGAGTGGAGTGCTTTCAGCACGCTTAGAGAGTCAATGCAATTTATGCTGCTCTCAATGTTCTCACCTGGTGTTGTTCGGTGTGCTTTAAAATTATGTGCAGACTGGGATTTTCGTACTTAGTCTGCAAGAGAAATCCGTACCACTATCATAGCCATACCATATTGCTGCCATATTCTGCCCATCACACTTTTGTGCCTGCTGCAATTAATGCCCTATATCTTGTCAATCCCAGTCCCTAATGTAACACCCTAAAATGGAGTCAAGTCTGTTGTTGTTAAAGTGTAGGAAAATATGTATGCCTGCAGCAGCAATTGCTATATGTGCTATCTTAAGCTATGGCTGGGCTGTGACCAGCGGAAAAAAGGGATAGGGAATATTTGGTGAAACACAGAGAACAGAGATATCAAAAAAGGATGGGGGCAAAAATGTATGCAAGTATGTACGTGAGACCAGGAATCAAACCTATATCCTGGTTCGTGCAACAGAATGGTTTTGCCGCTGCATTACCACACAGGCCCATTCACGTTTAAGGATTCATTCAATTAGTTAAACGAAGCGGACATGGCAAGGAGACCAATGACAGAGAAGGTGAACACAGAAGAGCAAAAGTAGCTAGGAGAGCATTTGATGTCCATATAGCAATGACTGTATAAAGAAGCTACTTGCACCACTATGAAGTAGTGTGTCATTGCATACTAACGCTGAGCACAAAGCTTGAAACAGTGAAGCACTCTTCATGATGCTGCGTTGATGTATACAAATCATCGTAATTAATATTGGTGAGGAATTTCTTCCAAATACCTATACTGCAATTATTCTTATACTTTTAACTGCTTTATGAAAATAATTAAGCGACCTCAATAATTTACTTTTGGAGCTGACTTGAAAGTGTCATTGACAAACACTTGAAATCAGAATTATTTTATTTCACATCATGACGATGTTGGGTGTGCCGACAAAAAGCCAATGGAAAAGCTTGACGAGGCCGACACGCCCTACAGAGGCATTGCAGTCGTACATAACATGGCACTTTTGGAAAACAAAAGAAACAGAAATAACAAACCTGGGATTAGGTGTTAATCATTTTGGACTCCTTACTTAAATGCCATGGGAGAGTGCAGCTCAACATTTGACAACCATAATTTGTTGGTACATACCATTTTAATGTCGCTCACGTAGGGTATTTTTGTTCTCCGCATTGCAAGGCTGACAGCTTTAGCGTTGGACAATTAGTTTTATCAACAGGGGCTTTATACTGCCGTAGAAGTAAAGTTTCATAAAGCTGTGGCAAACGTATACGTCTAAGTTCATTGAAAATCGGTTCGGAGTGTTCTAGCCGAGGAGCATTCATTACATTTCGAAAAGCTTTCTTTTGAAGGAGATACAAGCTGTTAATATTCGTAAAAGACGTGGCACCTTATACCAAAAAGCAATAATTTACAACAGAAGAAAACAACTCACTGTACAACATTTGATTAATCTTCGGCATGAAAGATTTCAGTCGACACAAAATACCGACAACATTTGAAAACTTGTTCACCACCACGTCAACGTGATCATTCCAGTTCAAGTTTTCATTCAAAATAGCACCAAAGCTTTTTACCGCAGGGACTGTTTCTATAAAGTGACTAACCGATCCTTAAATAGAGTGGTGGCATATTTGTCAACTTATTACAAGGCCTGAAAAGCACAGCCTTCGTTTTGGCAGTGTTTATATTTAATAAAATTATTTTCAGACAATTCTACGAGCAACTGCAAACATTTTGTGCCTTGTTTTTCGAGATATGGAAACTGTGCAGCTGTAAAGAATTAAGTGGTGTCGTCAGCATAAATGACGAAAGTTGGAAGTTTACTAATACAGACAATGTCGTTAACATAGAGAATAAACAGCAATGGCCCAAAGATACTACCTTGCGGTACACCTGAAACGATGGGCTTAGTATAAGATAAGTCATTGTTTATTTTTACTTGTTGCAATCGAGAACTCAAGTAAGACTGAATTATGCCAAGAAACTGCCCGCGGAAACCCCAGTGCTTGAGCTTAGCTAGCATTATTTTGTGGTTGATGCGGCCGTGGCCTCGTGGCAGAGCACCCGCCTCGGCTTTGGGAGGTGGTAGGTTCAACCCCCGCTGCCGGCTGGGTACCCACCAGTTTTCTCAAAACGGACTGTCTAGCGTTCCGTCCAGACGGAACATTTGCTGCTGCTGCAGTTCCGTCCAGACGGAATATTTACTGCAGCTAGAGTCCATCCATACAATAGACAGTTTTAGTTTCACGTACGTAGAAGCTTCACGTAAGTAGAGCGCTTACGGGTCACCAGTGCACATGCGCAGAACGTGAAGTGTCTGCATGGGTCGCACGGACTTACGTGAGATTCGGATCTTTGCGTTGCGGCCTTCACTTTGCTTGCTTGCGTACGCGGCGTTGGCAAGATGGCGGCGCCCTGCCCGCCCGCTTCACAACGATAACAGCTTGGTCGCTAATCCCTCCACGTGGTATAGTGCTGTAAACTGCTGTATTTGCCTTCAGTTGGTCCATTCTTGCTCTCGCATGAAGTTTTAGGTGAGAACTAGCTTTTGTTTTCCAGATAGAAACCCGTTTCAGCAGCTTCTAAGCCTGACAAAGAAGCGTTTGTGGTCGTCATAGCAACGAGTGTGCCGACGGTCTCGCGAGACCACGCGAAGCTCAAAACCTCGCGGGGTATCGCGAGACCCTTGGCACAGTCGGCGGGAAAAGCAAAACGGTGCTCGTTTTGACTCCATACGCAGACGTCGTCAAAATGAGTGGGACACCAGCGTGCCTTCGCTTCTCGAAAAGCGACGATTTAAATATGATGCGGGACGTGAAGGAATGCAATCCCTTTGAAGATAACATGCAACATACAGTTTGGTGGAATGAAATCGCTCAACGTTTGTCAGAAGAAAGGGGGAAAGTTTACCGCCCGCACTGTGGCTTGGCCTGGCTCCGCTCCAAGCAGCTCGACTAAGCAAAATTAGTTTTCTTTATCTGTACTAGATGACACGGCACAACATGCTAGCGCATTTTTTAGGTTCTATTGCAGATCTACACAGTTTGCGTCCCGTACGTGTAGCTAAAACTGTACCAAGCGACATGAGCGTACGCTACGTATACTGCTCACGTTTACGTACGTAAAACTAAAACTGTCTAATGTCCTTACGGTCCATACTATACAAAATAGGTGATTTCTACCCGCATAAAGTATTTCTTTGCCTCTGTAATAACCAGTTGAGAAAGCTGTCCAGATGTTCTCTCTACGCATGTATACGGCACCAAAATATGGGTCCGCGTACGGCGTCCGCGTCCGCATGCACGGCAGTTATACGCGTCCGCGTATAACTGCCGTGCATGCATGCAGGATCGGGAAAATGACACTGTTAGAAGCAGAGTGCAGAATCTCTTCGCGAAGTGATGTGAAGCCCTGTCGCTATTTGTGCTGCAAGGTGACGTAGCGCGAAAAAGACACACGTACACAAACGGTCAACAAGCATTATGCAAACGCGCCAACAAACCCAAGCCAAAACTCGATCTATTGGCATTTCTCACTGACTGCTTGGAAAATAAAAAAGATGCAGCAGAATATCGTGTCACACATTAGGCGGAACAGGATTGCCACTTTTTTAAATGGGCATGCAAAAGTCAGCAAGCAAACTGGTTTCTTAATCCCTAACGCCAGTTTTAATTCCGTCTTGACATAACTCTTGTGGCAGATAATGCTGGACGGAACTGTATGGTGTCAGATACAGTTCCGTCTGGACGGAACCCCATCGCTACATGCAGTTCCGTCTGGACGGAACTCTAGCGCAAATTGTAGTTCCGTCTGGACGGAACTCTAGCCACAGCCTTCTCAAAATGGGTGGAAGTCATGCCCTGGCCTGGTGCTCGGCTTCCTAGGGTTGCATTGCTTGGGAAAGGAGCCTGCGCCTTCAGATCCCGTCACTGTGGGCTTGAAGACAGGTACAAAGCAAACTTTGTCAAAGGCAGAGAACTCCATCACATTCATGAGAAAAGGGCCACAAGTCGGGCTTCTACCACACGAGGCGGATTTAGGGTTGCTTGTCGGGGGAACTTATCTCTGATCCGTCAAGGCAGCTGTGGCCTAGACCCTTTTTCCACGCATCTCACCCCACATGCGCTGAGCACCAGGCCAGGGGAATTCTTGTACTCATCAAAGAAACCGGTGGGTACCCGGCGGCACTGGGGATCGAACCCCGCAACTCGCGAATGTGACGCGGATGCTTTACCACAAGGCCACCGCTTCGGTGAAATGGGTGCATTCAGCGTCAACGTTGTGTTCATGGCAACCTGCAGTGCCCAGGCAGCACTGCAACCCAGCTGTTTCACATGGCCGCTCTGCGCACGTGCATCTCGCCTCCTTGAGCTGCTTCACAGGTTGGAAACAAACCTTCAGCGGTGCTAGCGCAGTTCATGTTAAAGACAGGCGCAGGCAACAGATAGTGGTTCTTGCCACTTTGCAGGCATAGTTGGCACCTTGTGGAATCAGACCGCGCCTGTGTCACCAACGTGCATTTGTTTTCAACAATTTTTTATGGGTGGCAGACGAGTTTTCACGCCCTCCCTGTAAGGTGACACATCTCATGAAAAAGGAAGATTGTTTAAATGTGCATCTAAAGCCTGCTGCTGTCAGCTGCTTTGGCAGCAACCACATTATGAATGATTAGATATTGTAACGTAACGTAACGTAACGTAACGTAACTGTAACGTACTTGTTGACGAAGGGGGGCTTTAATAACAAGTGCGAAGACAGACAAGGCCACGCAAGCTGTGGCAGCAAGGGAGACAGATTCCACACGGCGCGAGCCCTTCTTCGTCGTCGTCAGCAGCTATGCGCCACCTGGCAATGCTAGGTGGCAATATGTATGTTTGGCTGAAAACATCCCTTGCCTAGATGCTCTCATCTTAGCGCAGTCAGCTGGCATACATTACATGTGGCTTCAACAGAGCACACATGCTCATGCCTATAAAAGCGAGCAGGTGGCATGGAAAAGCACCACAGGTGCACCTACAAAATGCTTGCCCCTCTCGCTAGGCTGTGTTGCGGCACTGCAATCAACGCAGTTGGCTTCATCACAGGTTGCCTGTTAGGAATTGAAATATAATGCAACTACTTAGCTTCAAAGTGAAATCTGAACACACCCCTCAGCAGACCTTACACTACCTGCAACTCACATCTGGACATGTCAGTCCTCCTGTTATTGCATTTGTCATGAGCTGTTCGTGCTGTTATGAGCCAAAATTTTATTTTGAGCTCGCAATGCTGAAATATTGCAGTTTTGTGTGTTTCCTATAACTTGTGCTGAAAGATGGGATAGCCACAGCTTTTTGGATGACAGCTTGCATGAGTACCCCATATGCCCTTTAACAAGGAAAGTTTTTGCTATCTGTAGTGTTCATAGTTTAGTCACGAAATAATACTGTTCATGAAGAATGTGCACTTCATGAAAATCAAGTGTGTGTTTAGTTAACACACACTTGATTCTCGTGAAGTGCGCATTCTTGAGGTTGGTACACTAACATTTATTTGGTCGAATGCATAGTGTGCCAGTGTTAGGAAAAACTACAGTGGGAAGGCACATATGCAACACAGATAGGTAACTCATTTCAACTGGTTTACTGAGTGGCAAAGATGTCAAAGCATACACGCTTATAAATTGGCGATAAACAACCAGAAGAGGTTTGTATTGCAAACTGCGTGCCCACAGCACAGCAAAAATCCGACCCAGCCAAACAGCACGTTCTTCAGCACAAGGTGACCAAAGCATTTTGCGGTTCTCCAATTTGAAGTCGGTACCAATATCTTACCACAATGCACGTGCTAGGCACTTGAGCATGTCCTGACAATGTAACAACACAAAAATTTAATCCACCTCGACAATGGTCCACTAAACCTTATTTGGCGTCACAGCTTCCACTACGTGCCACCACATCACGACGGTAGTGTTTCGCGGTGGATATCTAATGAGGGATACAGAGAAGAGTACGTCGTGATGAGAAGTCACCAAATACCAGAAGTAGAGCACACAACAGGTTTGCTACTGGAGGGTAAAAAATAAAGCAATGACAGACCAGCAGCGGCGGACTGTATCGCTGAAATCGCAATGCCTCCAGAAATACACAAAATCTATGCGATGAAGCGCCTGTAGAACGAAAGCATTTGCGGGGGCTGATTTCATACATTAAGAAGAAACGCCTCGTCATATTACAAATGGAACTGCTAGAAATCGCTGCTGAAAGACTGCGAAGATGCAGCCAAGCAATGTGCCATTGAGCAATGTGCATGAAAATTTTTAAGAAATGCATCTTCCACTATTCTTCCACTATAGCCACCATATATATTCCACCCTGGAGGCAGCCATCTTCCACCAACAGGCCAACCAACAAAGCAAGGTCTGCCCAATTTGGCGGAGTAATAACACAAGCAGTTTTGGAACAATTTTTTTTTCAAAAAATGCACGCAAAGTAGTGCATCTTGTAAAATAAGTATAAAATAAAATAGTTCGGAAAATTGTAGAACAAATAGGATTACGATTAGTGACAGTTTTCCGTCGATCACAAAATTAGCGAGGCAGCAACATCGAGATTGCCATCAAGTCAGACGTTGTATTCAATCCAATCCAATCCGATCCGATCGTATAATCGTATTGGCACTCTGCAGTGTCGGTTTAAGTTCGCTGCAAAATTAATTTATTTCCGTCTTTATTGTCTCAAAGTTACACTATGTAAGTTAATGAAACACTTACGCTTACCACGGTTTGACCCTCGGCGACCGCGATCAGCGAGTCGAGCTACGTAGGCTCGATGTGCCCCGCACAGCGGACTCCATCCTCCATGCAGCGAAGAGCCCCGCCACCACAAGAGATGCCCGGAACGAAGCGTAGTTTTTCGCTTCCAACGACATGTGAGCGTCATCGCCGGAACGCCACGACAGCTTCCTCAAACCACAGTTCACGTCCAACTCAAGTGTACGCGTCTGGCGACAAGGCTGCGGTGATAACCAACCAGCGAAAAGGTAACCTGTCAGAAAACCCAACACAGCCGTGTGAAAATCTAAAGCATTAAATTTCCTGCAAACTGGGCAGCGTCTGTTATGATGTTAAACGCTTAAAATATACGGTGTCTGTTCAACAATGGGTGCCAACTAAGTGCGACAGTCAGAACTTGCACGCCACAAATACGATGTTGAAGCACTAGCTGTGGCAGTCGTTTGGTCGCGTATAGGATGGAAACTAAAGAGTGGAAACACTGGCCTTAAATGAGCTAATTTAAAGGTTGAGATGTTTGGAGCTTCGTTCACAGTGGGACAACGATAGAAACGGGGCGTAGCTGTACCTTCGACCCTGGGCACAAGCGTACGGAAGGGCACTGTTGCTTGCTACTGTGGATGTGCTTGATGGATTGATTAATCCGTGATCCAGATATAGCTGGCTCTGCAGGTTGTTTTTGCTGTTTCCCGCTTATATATATATATATATATATATATATATATATATATATATTGTGTCGTATGGTTTCAGTATACACGATTCTGCCATGGGCACACTGTCACGGATCTCCCCGAGAACGCTCGGGACGAAAAAATGGACCGGGCGACAGGTGTACCCACACAGACGCACATTTAATACACCCTACGTGACACGAACCCTAGCACACAAAACTAACGAACAAAGCTAACACAAAACATAGACTACCACTACGTATGGCCCGGGAACACCCAGCCTACTAGTGTTCGGCGTATGCGCTCACGGTTCGGTGCTGCTGATGCGTTGCATGGGTCCAGTCAGTGGCATCTAGATAGCTGGCGTCGAGCCGGCGTTCGAAGTGCTCAGGCTGGCGTCGCTGATGGCGGCGTTGGCGTCGCCGTACCAGCTCCCGGGGCACGTGCCCGTGGAGGCGATGCTGACGATGTTGGCATGGAGGGCACCACCCGGATGGGTGGCAACAGCGCTGGAGGCACCCCTGGCCGTAGCAGGTGGTTCCGTCAGCCATTGACTCCCCGGAACGGGCTCAGGAACGTCAGGAAGTCTATGGTGCGACGCCATAGAAGTCGAGGTCACCGGAACAGTAGCCGGCGTTGCTCTCTTCCAGCCAAGATGTTCCTGACCCGCCGGAACCTCCGCTCCCCCCCCCCCCCCCCGTGCCACGCTATCCTCGCGCTTTTATAGCCTTGTCATTGGTACACATCATCCTTGTCTTCGTCGTCGTCGTCATCTTCTCTTCTCCACCAATGAACTCTTCCCACCACACCGAATACTTCATCTTCTTTATTCTTGGATTAATACACGTCATGCTTATCGTCATCCTCTTCGTCTTCTTCAGATTTTAGTTCATACTTCTATTTGCAGTTTCCTAATATATGTGATGAAAAACTCTCACATCATCCTCTTCAAGCCTTCCAGCTGACCGACTATCTTCCGTGGCGATTCTGGACTAAGCACGCAGCACACTGCGGATGTCAAGCACACACCAAAAGCACACCAGTGAGACAGCACACGAAATTGCATTTACAGAAGGTTAACACACCACTGGCGCTGTCCATATGGTGTCCCTGAGAAATGCGTCAATGTCCACAACACACTCCCTTGTATAAGCTCACAACAACAACAACCACAAAAACAATAGGATACATCCCAGAGAGAGCTACATCTTTTTGACAACTACGAGAGGCGCATTGTATGCTGACCACAACCTCTCAAACACACCAAGCTCCAATATCTCCCGCACCTCATTTTCAATTGATTCTTCAACTACTAAAGGTAGTAGGTATCGTTTAACACTGATCGGTCTATCTGTAGAGAGATCCAATTAGCAACATATGACATGTTTTGCACGGGACATCCTAAAACACATCCCCCTTGCTTTGTAGAAGAGCCCTTATACTTTACTTTTTTTACTTCTTTTTTCTTTTTCTTCTTTTCTTCACCTTTTGCCCACCTCTTTTGAAGCAGGCTTTAAAGCTCTTGTCTTCTCTTTGCCTACATGAAATTACGCCTGGTGTTACGCTCATACACATCGTAACGGGAGTAGAGAGCGGATGCTGTGTTGCTTGAGCTGCCACTTGAACTCTTGTCTCCTCAGCCGACGAGAAACTGACTGCCCCATCACCCGCCTGAGCTGTCGTGGGCCTTTCCTCCTTTGGGTATTCTTCAACGTTGCGCAACTTCCACTCGGGATCAAGGTTCTCCACACTTCTTGCACTCGTAATGTTTCCCAAGATCAGATCGTAGATTGGTTGTTCTACGCATTATGCCACTACCTGTCCAGTATAATATGGCGTGGACACTAGGATCCTGGCTTCGGGAAGGTACCTGACTGTGCTGTCTACAAGAGTGAGGGCTGACGCCTCCCCTGTAAGATCCTCGTCCTTCACCAAGCTTCTCTGAACCAAAACTGTGTTGGCTCTGCTGTCTCTAAGCACCAATATAGGACAGTCCCCTATTTGCCCAACCACCACCTGCATTACTGCTTTCGACTTGGGTGTTCCACTCACCGCCTCATTTTCCAGCGGCGTTTGCTCTCCTGTTAGCTGTGGAACTTCAGGTGGCGAGACAAGTTCTACCCGAGAGTCGACAACGCATGCAGCTTGGTCCTGCGTTCTATATGGGCATTCATCCACCGTATGCCCTCTCCAATTACAACCTTGACACACAACCTGTCTTTTGGGCAACGCTACTAGTCCGACAGTCAACTGCACGGTGTCCCACCTCGCCACAGAGGAAACAACTTACTGGCGCCTTAGAAGCACCGCCGTAGGCTCTTGGTTTTGTCGCATGTCTCTACGACCTTTTGAGTTCCTTCCTTTGCTTCACTCATATTTCTCAGCCCTTGAGCCTCGAGGAATTGGTCTGTAGTGTCGGCAAACTCTTCCAATGAACACAACTTACTTTCTTTCAAGAATAGCGCTAGCTTTGGACGGCAACATGTTAAAAATGGCTGTGTCACCAGCTTATCACGCACTCCTTCAAAACACTTTTCGGTGTTAGACATGTGGATACGACTCTTAGACACCAGTCATCGTCGGGTCTCCACAAATATATTCGGCTGGACGCGCTCAGCCAGGCGGGAAGGGAACAGCGCGCCGCCGGCCTTGCAGTTAAGCAGCCACAAAATCCAGTCTATGCGTGCTTGGCAGGCGTACTGGGGCTGTCGTCGTCTTCTGTGGCCGGACCAAGATGGCGCGCTAGGGCCCCCCCTCTAGCGATGACGCCATGAGCGAGGAGTGAATGGCGAAAAGCGGATACTCTTGGCACAAATCGTACGTGATGAGGACTGGCACGGTCAGGAGGGAATGCAGCGGCACAGTTTGTGATGACGTCGGTGTCAAGATGAGCAGGTTTAAGGCGGTCAACTGAGATTGTGTCCTGCCGGCCGTTGATGAGCAGGAGAAAGTGCTTAGGGGCACGCCGAAGCACTTGGTAGGGACCATCGTATGGTGGCCTTAAGGGCGGGCGTACGGCGTCATGGCGAACAAAGACGTGAGTGCACCGCTGAAGGTCGGAGGGGACATGGACACGACAAGAATACTGGCGCTGACGTGGTGGAACGACAGTGCTCATAGCGCTATGTATAGAGGCGTAATCTGAGACGTCAGCAGGCGTGGGTGGTGAGGGCTCGAAGAATTCACCATGGACACAGAGAGTAGTGCCAAACGGTAGCTCTGCTGCACAGGTAGAAGAGTCACTGCGAAGTGCGGTGCGGAGACCAAGCAGGACGAAGGGTAGGCGCTCAGTCCATGGCGAAGGAAAAGCGGACGCCATAAGTGAGGCTTTCAACTGCCGGTGAAAACGCTCAATGACACCGTTGGAAATTGGGTGGTAAGAAGTCGTCTTGACGTGATCGACGCCGAGGAGCCGAGATAGGTTGGCAAATAAGGTGGAGTCAAATTGACGACTACGATCAGTCGTAATGGTGCAAGGGACACCATAGCGGCTGATCCACAGTGTGATGAGTGCTATTGCGATCGCCTCCGCGGTTACGTCCAGAAGGGGCATTGCTTCAGGCCATCTCGTGAACCTGTAAGTGCAGGTTAACAGGTAGCGGTGGTTCCCGCAGGGAGGAAGGGGGCCGACAATGTCGACGTGCAGATGGCTGAAGCGGGCGTTGATGTTGATGTATCACAAACGAGGGGGACGGCGCAGTCATGGAGCAAGACGTCCTCCAACACCAGAGAGGTTTCACGCGTGCAAAACCGTTGCAATTCGGCATCGGCTCGTTGAGTAGCAGCCATAGCCGTGAAGTCGATAATTGGCCGTCCATTGTCCATCGCATTGACTTCAGCTCGAGAAAGAGCGTCGGCAACTAAGTTGGACTTGCCGCTGATGTGACGAATGTCGCAGGTAAATTCAGAAATGTAGGCGAACTGCCTGATTTCGCGAGGAGCATAGGAGGTACTGCCAGATGCCAGCGCGGACGTCAGAGGTTTGTGGTCAGTGAGGGAGTAAATTTCAGGTTCTTCTACTCTCCTTGCACCAGAGGTGCCCCGCCAGAGACGGTTTGTTCCAACTTGAAGACTTGAAGACACAGGGATAACAAAAAGGAATACTTGAAGTTTTATATACAAATATTTACCTTGCATATACAAGTTAAGGCACTAGAGACATTAGCAACAAAAAGGACAAACAACAAAAAGGTGGATCTGGCTAATACCAGGGGAGGCCCCTACTCGGCGTTGCCGAAGATGCGTAGCATCTGACCTTAGCGCAGAACCCCGCTTCCAGCTCCGGGGCCCGGTTTTAAAGCCCTAAAGGCCCAGCCCACATTCGGTAACTTCCAATCATGTTGCACTATTAACATGATTGGCTCTTCAAGGGCATGGCCAGCACTCCGGCTTTTACAAGGTAGACGACCCTCTCTACCACAAAATAAAATAAAAACGAACACAAATATACATTCGCGCCAGCACGTGCGCGAGTCGGTACCGCGGGGCGGGGTGGACACCCGTACTTCTTGGCGCGTTCGCCAGCGGCCGCGTTCCAAATAAGGAGACGCTCCGCTTTGAGTGCCCCCAGCCGCGTTCCGATGACCCCCGCGAACGCTACCGATACCTTACACACCCTTCCCAAGATTCTACAAAGGGCTCAAATGGCACTTTTAGAATTACAAACAAAAGGGATCGGTGTCTGACACGAAACTACCCTTCGGGTGACATAACATAAACAAAACGTACACATTCAAATGCGCGTTTCACACCTGTAAAACCAGCGCATTCACCGAAGTCCAAGCTGTCGCGCTGCGACCAGTTGCACCAACAAAACCAAAAACAACAAAATGCACACGGGCACCAACACATCACGCAAAATGCACACTTAAATACACACAGTGGCATGCCTGCCGTGCGCCGTAACACAGCGTCCAAGTTGGTGCGTTGCACCCAGTTCACCAGCATGCACACCCGCGTCCTGCTCGACACACACACCGACACTCGCAACTAGAGCGTTCAGTAGCACTCGCACGACGTCCGTAAGTGGCCACATGAGCCTCCTTAGTCGCACCGAGCGTCCTTGTGTGCGTTCGAGCCACTACGCGTCTCAACACAACGCCTAACTGCCACTCGGCTCATTAGGCTGGTGCCACAGCGGGGCAAGAATTCAAAAATGCTGCCCTCCAGGATCGAAAACAACGTCCTGATCCTCGAAAGGTGAAAATCTCTGACCATGCGACGCACTTGAGAGCACTCTCTCTCCGGCGCACCAGTACGACACGCGTGGTGCGTAAAGAGCATAGCCCCTGGCCCGTCCAACCACATCAGTGCGGCCAGTTTTGCTACACTTGATTGGGCATACTGCAGCACGGAACGTACTGCTGCACACACCGACTTTCAACGTGAACGCCACGCACCTGCCTCCTGCTACTTTGTCTCGCTTGGAGTCGTTTGCCGCGTTCCTGCTCGGGCAAACACTGACGTTGCCGTTCCGTGCTGGATAGGCATTTGCCGGCTTCGTGGCATTGTCTAACTCCGAGGCTCCATGAGCTCCCTCGCAGTCACTTGACCCGAGCTCGCCTTGCGGCAAGTCGCCACTCATTTCCGGGTCCTCAAACGACCTGGCCGGACACACACCGGGTGCGTTCGACAACTGTGCGGCGCTCTGCCCGGTCGGCCCAGCAGGCCCACCTCCGCTCTCTGCCTCGGATGAAAGGCTCTTGCCATCAGCAACGCTACGAAGCCCTTCATGCCCTATGACCGACACAGTGTGCCGTTCCAGCAACGTTAGCCTTTCTCCTGTCACTAGCTCCGTGTCAGAGATCACAATCTCATTCATAGAGCCTGCAGGAATTAGATCACTCTCCTGCTTAATTTCGGACAATTTGGTCTCGATTGGCCCTAGATCATCAGAATTGGGCTGCTCCTCTTCGTTGCTAGCCACTCGCGGTGGTGGAGGAGCTGTGACATTGCCGCGCCCTTCAGAATTCTCGTTTGCGCTCTCTGCGGCCTTTCCTAATAAAGAGGCGTCCGCGCATATCGGCTGATTGCCTATAGCGACCTGACTGCTCTTTCCTCCACCTGTGCTTGAGAAGCATAAGCCTTTATCTTCCAGCACAGGCGGCCTCACCTCTCGGTACTCGGAGCAGTTCTCCGTGGCTGATTGACTGGCTCTTCTGCTCTCCTTGATCTTAGAGATCTCGAGCTCTACCTGCTGGCGTCTTGCTTCTATAACCTTCAAGACATACTTTACATCCTGAGGTTCTTCCTCGCGAAGCACCGCCTTTCCGCCATTCACTTTCGCGAGTTGAGCCTGAAGGTCCGCTAAGCGCGCCTTCGCTAACTCAACCTGGTACTTCACATCAAGTGAGGGCCGGCTTGGATAACTCTCCATACCGCCTTCCGTACCCCCCAGCTGTCCTACCGGCTCGAACACAGGGACGTGAACAATGCGACCAAGGAAACTCACGGTTTCGATGCGCCGATCCGCATTGCCAGCTCCTTGGCGTCGGAGTACACCGCCACTTTCCCCGGACGCTGCGATGAGCTGTCGCACGCCGCTGCTCCGCCGCCGGTGACCGTCAAGTTATCGACGCGCTGCTTTTCTGGGCCGTATGCAGTCCCCCGTCGCTGGACTACTGCCGTGGTCCTTGCATCCTTGCCGCTGTCTCTCCGCAGGTCCTTCTCGAACGCTGCTGTTGCCTGACCGTCGCCTTTCTCCCTGCGTTCAATCTTCTTCCTGCGCCGTCTTCCGATGGCCGCAGGATCCTGTCGACTGCGTCAGTAAATTTCAGGTTCTTCTACTCTCCTTGCACCAGAGGTGCCCCGCCAGAGACGGTTTGTTACAACTTGAAGACTTGAAGACACAGGGATAACAAAAAGGAATGCTTGAAGTTTTATATACAAATATTTACCTTGCATATACAAGTTAAGGCACTAGAGACATTAAAGGGTCAGTCTACTGAATTTTATCGACCATATTTTCTTTGCGGCAACCGATCGCTCTTTACTCAAATTACCGTTTAGCCAGCTGTGGTGCCAAGGAGTGCGGTAGAACATTTTAAAATAGAATTTATTAATGTGGGAACACATCTGTATGAGATGGTAGTCTCATCTGGCAACCATCTGGATTTCCGCCGCGCTGCGACAAACATGGCGGCGCCCGTCGAAGCCGGACCTCTCGCTTCGGACTGAATTCTCGTTGTTGCTGCCTTTTTCAGTGCGTTCACTGGCCATAAATGGGGCGCCTGTCTTTCGCTTCGTCTCATCTCGCCTATAAGAAAACATATAAGAGATAAATTTGCTTTATTTTAATAATTAGAGTGATGATTCTGCCGCCGTCCTGACGACCAGATGGCGCCACTATAGGCTGTTTATTTTTGCGTCTCTGCTAGCATACGCTGAACTAAAAGTGGGAATGTGCCTGCGTTTTGCGTACGTGTAACTATAAATATTCATGTGATTTACAGAAAAAGCGAGCGGTACGCCTTCTACAGTTTACTAGAACAAAACGTGCATTTCTCTGACATTGGGGCATAGAAATGGTACGTAGTATATTCACTTATGCTTCTACAAAAAAAGACTACCACTTTCTTGAACAAAATGAACGTTTGGGGTCGCCACCATGCTTTTTTACGCGACTTTTAACGCCGGAATAAAATATAAATTCCAGCCTAAACCGGGCGCAGACCCCACGTTATTGATGTTATAGGGTGCCAACTACCAGAATATGCCATTATTTATACACTCATCTCGGTGAGTAGACTGACCCTTTAAGCAACAAAAAGGACAAACAACAAAAAGGTGGATCTGGCTAATACTAGGGGAGGCCCCTACTCGGCGTTGCCGAAGATGAGTAGCATCTCACCTTAGCCCAGAACCCCGCTTCCAGCTCCGGGGCCCGGTTTTAAAGCCCTAAAGGCCCAGCCCACATTCGGTAACTTCCAATCATGTTGCACTATTAACATGATTGGCTCTTCAAGGGCATGGCCAGCACTCCGGCTTTTACAAGGTAGACGACCCTCTCTACCACAAAATAAAATAAAAACGAACACAAATATACATTCGTGCCAGCACGTGCGCGAGTCGGTACCGCGGGGCGGGGTGGACACCCGTACTTCTTGGCGCGTTCGCCAGCGGCCGCGTTCCAAATAAGGAGACGCTCCGCTTTGAGTGCCCCCAGCCGCGTTCCGATGACCCCCGCGAACGCTACCGATACCTTACAGAGGGTATGAAAGGTGCGTCCCTCGAGAAAATGTCGGAAGTGCTTCACGGCTGAATATATTGCTAGCAGCTCTCGGCCGAATGTGCTGTAGCGGCGTTCTGGGGGCGCAAGCTTCTTGGAAAAGAAGGCAATTGGCTGTCAAACACCAGCGACGAACTGTTTCAAGACCACGCTGACAGCAGTGTCCGATGTGTCAACCATGACGGACCTGGGAGCGTCACATTTAGCATGAACCAGGAGCGTCGCGCCGGCAATGGCTGCTTTGATGCCGCTGAATGCGCAGTCAGCGGCATCGGTCCAAGCAACAAGAGCGGTCGGCTTGCCGTGGCGCGAGAGAAGGTCGTGAAGAGGCTGCAGTATTGCAGCGCAGCGAGGAATGAAGCGCCGATAATCGTTGGCGAGGCCAAGAAATTCGCGCAGTTGTCGGGTGGTTGTGGGCCGGGGAAACTGACTGATGGCAGTGACACGGGCCGGTAAGGGGTGAATGCCATGGGCGTTGACGCGATAGCCGAGAAAGTCCAACTCTGCAATGCCGAACTCGCTTTTCGGTCCATTGACCATAAGACCAAAGCGGCAGAGTCTTGCGAGCACTTGACGGATGAGGAGCTTGTGGGCCTCTGCCGTAGGGCTGAAGACGAGAATGTCGTCAAGATAGGCAAAGCAGCATGTCAAGCCGCGTAGGACTTGGTCAACGAAACGCTGAAAAGTCTGGGCCGCATTCCGAAGACCGAAAGGCATCCTCAGATATTCAAACATGCCAAAAGCTGTAATAATGGCGGTCTTCAGAATATCCGACGGCTCCACAGGAGTCTGATGATATGCCTTCACAAGATCGACTTTGCTGAAGATTGTGCAGCCATGTAGAGCCGATGTAAAATCTTGGATGTGGGGAATCGGGTAGCGGTCAGGGACTGTGGCCTTGTTGAGGGCCCGGTAATCGCCGCATGGCTGCCAATCGCTGGTCTTTTTGGGCACCATGTGGAGGGGCGACACCCAAGGACTGGAGGAGGGACGGATGAAGCCAAGCTCCAGCATATGCTTAAATTCTTGTTTGGCGACAGCGAGGCGATCCGGTGCGAGGCGACGAGCGCGAGCAAACACGGCAGGCCCAGTCCTCACAATATTGCCGCGTCTACAACAATAGACGCTCGGCGGCTGTTCGGCACGCAGCTCGTGCGCCACGTTGTTCGCGGCTGAAGAAGACGAAACTGGACGTTCCATCCTGGCCGTCTCGGTGTGCGCTGGCATCATCTCGGTGTTGGCGTTCCTCTGCCGTCTGGACGCGGCGCTACCTGTACCAACTGCTACGTGACAATATGATGAGTCACGTTGTGAGCGACCGGCGCTTGAAGGCACGGGGGTCGGAATACATCTGGATACTCGGCAAGTATGCTGGACCAAGGGTCAGAAACGGTGCTGTGCGCCTGGAGGAGCCGGAGTGGTGGAGCGCAGCAAGAGACGCCTTGGACGACTAGGCTTGTTTCTGAATCCAGTATGCGGTTTTGCCGCATGTCAACTAGGAGTCTGTAGTGCCATAGAAAGTCGGTGCCGATGATTGGCGAGCGCACATCCGCGTTGACAAATACCCAGCGGAAGGTACGGCGGAGTTCGAGGTCAAGAGTTACCGACTTCTGGCCGTATGTCCGTATGGTCGATTCGTTGGCTGCGGTCAGAGGAGGAGAGTCTAAAGGACGGTGCCGCTCAGGCAACGTAGGTGGAAGAACACAGATCTGGGCACCAGTGTCGATGAGGTAGCAGACTTTGGTTACACGGTCAGTGACGTGGCAAAAGCGACTGGATCGCGGGCCGAGAACACCGGTCGCCTTCAGTGTTCAGCCGGACCGTTTCCCGCGAAGGAGCAGGGCTGACGGCAGTGGCGTGCGTGAGAGCCGTAGCGGCAGTGGAACCAGCAAAGGGTCGTCGAGGGCGGAGAACGATTGCCAGAAGCTCTGGTGCTGGTACGGCGGGGTGGAGACAACGAATGCGGCCAGCGAGCACGAAGGGCTGCAACTTCAGCTGTAAGCTGCGCCACCTGCCGGGCTAGCTCCTCATGAGTAGCAGTGAGACGGGTATAGCAATCGTCAGGAGCTGGGCTCGATAGCTGAGAGGCAGGAGGGCGATGAAGTGTTGCAACGGAGGAAATGCTGACGTCCATGTTCTTATCCGCCAGCGTATCCAGGGATTCCAGGGTCTGAGACGAAGATACGCTCAGGATCATGCGCACCTGCGGAGGCAGGTGCTGCAGGAAGAGTTCCCGCAGGAGCGCGCTGTCATGTGAAGTAGCCAAGTCTCCAGCCAGGGCGGTCATGCGACAAAACAGCTCAGTAGGTTTGCGATCTCCGAGCTCTTCTGAGGTAAGGAGCTGCTCCGGCGACTCCGGACTTCGCGTCTTCGTTCTCTGCTCCTGCCGCTTCGCTAGGCCTACCACTGCCCGGAGCTTGAGACCCCGCCTACCTTCCATCGTGTAAGCCCTGGCCATGGATCCCTCCACTCCTGTACCGTCTCCGTCGCCTCTCACGCTGTCACCTCATGAGTCCGCGGTCTCCACCCTCAAGCTCCCCGACTTCTTGTCATCGGACTCGGAACTTTGGTTCCTCACCATTGAGGCCTTGGTTCCGCCGGCACCGCATCACATCCGGGTCACCAAATTTGTGGAGACAAATCGTAGACACAGTTGTCATCGGGTCTCCACAAATATATTCGGCTGGACGCGCTCAGCCAGGCTGGAACGGAACAGCGCTGCACCGGCCTTGCAGTTAAGCAGCCACGAAATCCAGTCTGCGCGTGCTTGGCAGGCGTACTGGGACTGTTGTCGTCTTCTGCGGCCGGACCACGATGGCACGCTATAGACATATCAAGCCACCTGTCGAAATAGTTGAACAGTCTGTATAAAACTGCTTAGCACTTTCAGAATCCTCGAGATTCGCGGTGCGAAATCTCTTGCGAAAACCCTCTGCCGTAAGCCTGAATCTTTGGGGGAGTACTCTCTTGACTTTCTCGTAGTCCATCGAATCAGCAGCGGGCATCCTCCCAAACACATTCAGCGCCTCCCCGACTAAGCACATGCTCAACGCCGTGGCCCATTCACTGCGCTCCCAGCCATGCCCCAAAGCTATCCGCTCGAATCGTTGCAGATATGCGTCCAAGTCATCTCTTTTGTCATCAAAAGGAGCCATCAGCTTTCTTGGACAAACTCTGGCCGGTCTAAGAGATTCTGCACCTGCTACGGAACGCTGATCATTGCCCATGATCTCCTCATATCCTCCCGCGACATGTACCTGCTTCCACAAAAGAAACTCCTTCTCCTGTTCGATCCTTCTTTTCTCCTGTTCTTCCTCATGTGCTTCCTCCTCTTTGGCAAGTGCTGCCTGTCTTTACTCCTCCTCTTTGGCACACGCTGCAATTGATGTATCTCGCATTCCTCGGCCGCTTTCCTGCGTTCCTCCGCCGCTCTGGCATCTTGACGTGCCTGTGCTCTTTCCTCTCTCTGCCTCTTTGCCTCCTTGTCATAGAGACAAATCGCCTTTTAATTTGCTTAAACCTAGCTTGAGAGCCAACTCTAACGTTGTGGCCAACTCCATACTTTCTGCCGTTGAGAGACTGGAAAGATCCGAGACAAAACAAAAAGAAACAGGGAAATGAATCCTGGCACAGGCTTGCTTCTTAACTTTGTCACGGATCTCTCAGAGAATGCTCGGGCCGAAAGAATGGACTAGGCGACAGGTGTACCCACTCAGACGCACATTTAATACACCCTACGCTACACAAACCCTAGCACACAAAACTAACTAACAAAGCTAACACAAAACATAAAGACTACCACTACACATGACCCGGGAACACCCAGCCTACTAGTGCTCGGCGTTTGCGCTCACGGTTCAGTGCTGCTGATGCGTTGCATGGGTCCAGTCAGTGGCATCTAGATAGCTGGCGTCGAGGCGGCGTTCGAAGTGCTCAGGCTGGCGTCGCTGGTGGCAGCGTTGGCATCGTCGTACGAGCTGCCGGTCCAAGTGCCCGTGGAGGCGATGCTGGTGACGCTGGTGTTGTGGACACCACCCGGATGGGTGACAACAGCGCTGGAGGCACCCCTGGCCGTAGCAGGTGGTTCCGTCAGCCATTGACTCCCCGGAACGGGCTCAGGAACGTCAGGAAGTCTATGGTGCGACGCCATAGAAGTCGAGGTCACCGGAACAGTAGCCGGCGTTGCTCTCTTCCAGCCAAGGTGTTCCTGACCTGCCGGAGCCTCCACTTCTCTGTTCTTCCCTCCCGTGCCACACTATCCCTCGCGCTTTTATAGCCTTGTCATTGATACATGTCATCCTTGTCTTCGTCGTCATCGTCTTCTCTTCTCCACCAGTACCCGCCGTGGTGGCTCAGTGGTTATGGTGCTCGGCTGCTGACCCAAAAGACACGGTGTTGCGAGGTACGGGCTGTGGACTCGGTGAAGGCTGGGAAATGGGTCTTTAATAAAAGGTTGGTTTGGTTTGGTTTGTGGGGTTTAACGTCCCAAAGCGTCTAAGGCTATGAGAGACGCCGTAGTGGAGGGCTCCGGAAATTTCGACCACCTGGGGTTCTTTAACGTGCACTGACATCGCACAGTACACGGGCCTCTAGAATTTATCCTCCAAAGAAATTCTAGCCGCCGCGGCCGGGATCGAACCCGCGTCTTTTGGGTCAGCAGCCGAGCACCATAACCGCTAAGCCACCGCGGCGGCGGTCTTTAATAAAAGATTTTGATCCAAAAGAAAAGAGGGCCCCAGGCCCTTGGAAGGTACAAGCTGGCTCCCCGAGCAGCTGCTCTCTTCCGCTGCTGGAGGACGACTCTCCTTGTTGGCTCCCGTGCGTTCACTGCTCCCTCGAACGCCGTGCCCACGAGACCAAGCAGCGCGTTCACGGGAGGAAGCGTCCCTAGGCGCTGACGGTCGTGTTATCGAACGCCATGTCCCCGTGTTCGCGTCCCTCGGCTTTTACGTTCGCGTTTTCGAACGCCGGACATGAGACCCGCGTCCGCGACGAGGCCGGCACTATGCGACGCCGTGTATGGGTCGGAACGCGACACAGCACAAACAGTTTCCGGATCTCTGGCCCACAGGCCAGCAGTGCCTTGCAACGTAACAGCGGGTTCGATCCCGGCTGCGGCGGTTGAATCTCGATGGAGGCAAAATTCTAGAGGCCCACGTACTGAGCGATGTCAGTGCACGTGAAAGAACCCCAGGTGGTCGAGATTTCTGGAGCCCTTCAAAACGGCGTCCCTCAAAGCTCGAGTCGCTTTGGGAAGTTAAACCCCAATAAATCAAATCAAATCAAATCTTCTCCACTAATCAGCTCTTCCCACCTCACCGAATACTTCTTCATCTTCTTCATCCTTGGATTAATACACGCCATGCTTATCGTCATCCCCTTCTTTTTCTTCAGATTTTAGTTCATAGTTCTATTTCCAATTTCCTAATATATGTGACACAGGCACACTCAGACTGACGTAGCAGTCCACAGTCACTTTGCTGCTGGGACGTTGTCTGCCACACTGCGACACATCGAATGACTGCGCTTGGCCTTCTTTGATGGCCTGCCTGGTGGGACACGTTTGGAACCTTTTTGCAGGCCAGGTCGTCTCCTTGCGATGCTCGTTGGCTGCACACTTATCTTGCCTCGGCACCTTGAGACCCTGCAGACTGCAGCTGACATGTTTATCATTGCCGTCACAAAGCTCTGCTTGTTCGGAAGGCTTTTCAGTTTTTGGCCAGTCTGGCTGTGTGCTTCATGCATGTCGGGTCGTTGTTAACTTCAGCCTTTAGGTGCCGAAAGGCTTCTATGAGGGCTTCAAAAGGGTCTTCCTCCAGTTCCTGAAACACACACAAGAAAACCAACAATTTTTTGCTTAAACGCTGCTGTTTGCCTACCGATGGGCTGATTGTTATAATCTGTTGCATGCGAAGAGGAAGCTGAGCTGTGTGATTCTGATACTTGTCAAAGATACTAGCATGACAGGATTTGTTAAACTTTCTTCCGTCGAAAAATGAGCGAAGTTTTGTGATGCATATGTGGCAGAAGTAACGTATTATTCATAAACCTTCTTTAATATGCCAATAGCAACAGAATCATGGCTGCTAAGAGGCAGCATGCCATTCGGCGCATGCAGGCTGTTGCTGCTGTGGGCAACAGAGAGGAATGGGAAAGGAGGATGATGAGCCATGCAGATGGTGCAAGCACATCGTCTGATCGTGGGATGGCTTCACGAACAGTGCCATCTTGGCCTCTACACTAAATTTAAATTTACTTCCTGCATGGGCTAAAATGTGCATGAACTGTTGTTAGGTCCGCCTGCTTTGGGGGAAAAATTTCATAATTAAGAATTTCCGCAGAATTCTTGTTAGTAACCACAATTTCATTTTTTGTTATTGCGGTCACCAATCGGAGCGAGACAATAATAAAAATGTGACTGTTTTTTTTTAAATTCCCGTGAAAGCCGGCATATTGTTGTACAGTTTTGGTGATGCTGTGACATGCTAGACCTCTGCATATACATAAGCAAGTGAACGTGTTGAGCTTGGCGGCTGTAGTGGCAACACGTTCACAGTCATGTATAGGAAAAGTCATGATAGTGCATCATCTTTCGAAAGAAGCATTAATGGTAATGGCAAAACGTTTCTAGTTTCAAACAATGCTCAACATCGATTCTTGGGTTTATATCTTCTATGGTACCATGCTGTACATTGACGAGTGAGGGAAGTCCGAGGCCAGACTGATGCATGGCTGTGCCTGGCTTGCATGCATGGCCACAACAGCATGTGTAGGATTGTGCGCCATGGCAGACTTAGAGGATAAATCAGTCACTGGGAGACATTGTGTCAAACAAGCACCATTCTTCAAGTGAAGGGAATACCAAGTATTACCTGATGGTCAACTACAACCAGCACATGCTATTTTACTGAAGGTACATTTGAAGTACGAGGGTTGTTTCAGAAATAAACGTGTATTTATTTTGTGTGTTATGTTTCCTGCAAAATGTTGCACATTTTCTTTATGAGTTCACAGAATTTTAAATTCTCCACCACAAAAAAATGTATGCACTTGTCATCAATGACTATGGTTTATAATGACTGCGGTTAACATAGATTTGCCGTAATTTGTCTTGCAAATGTATAGCGCCATAGCAAACCTGGTTCAGTGGTTGAGCACTGGAGGTTTCCCTACTTTCTGGAGGGCTGTACTGGGTAGTAGCACCTGTTGAGGTAGAGGGAGTGTTCCAAGAACATCGGTGGGAGCCTCGCCGCACACAGCATTTTTCAGCGCTTGTGTCTTCTCATGGAGGCCTTCGAAGAAATCAATGCCAGGGCAGTTATCTCCGAGAGCAAGCTTTCCGAGGTTGTAGCGACCGTCTCTAGTCAGCAGAGGTGCATTTGGAAATATCCCACCAAACACTTTGTACACAAGTGCCTGGTGTTTGCAAAATGCACCCTGCTGTCCAGAGCAGCAGGTGCACAGGCCGATGTCAGAGTACACCTTGTAAAACTTGCTCTCTGCACTGCCACTTGGGACGAAATAATGCCCATCTCCGTCACACCTGATGTTGTTTTCGGTACCTTCTGGCAGTTTTTTCAGAAGTCTCTCATATTGCAGCATGTGCCCAGTCACACGTGAGTGGGCATGGTCAAGTATTCGATGCAAGAAATACTTCTCCCACACAACAGTGAGGAACTCGGCTAGGGCCACAACATTAAATGCTTTAGTTCTATGCAGGATGATGTTTTTTAGGACCCTAATCGAGGCCTCTGAATAGTTGTTGGTGTTGTGGCCTCGTGTCTTTGCCGACAGTCGGAGGAGCAGCACCCATTCTTCTTCCTTCTCCAGTAGCGCTTCCGTGTGGGTGATGAAGCCCTCGTGCTTTTGGGAGCGAAGGTCTCGCTTGGCGGCCTCCAATGCCTCTTTACTATCAGCATACATGATCTGCAGGGTTGCCACAAAAAGAAAAAAAAGGAATAGCGCCAATCAGAAGCACTTAAACAATAGTGTAGTACATAGAAAAGCTTCATATTTCAGTTATGAACCAAGTTATAAGAAGTGCATTCCAAACATTTACATGCAGTCTAAGAGCTTAGCTTTATTATTAGTCACTGTCCAAAATTTTCATCACTGGTGCTGCCATCTCAAGAGCGGTTGCTGTATTGCAGTCCAGCAGCAGGAGGAAACACTAGTATAGCTTCAACGGGATAGTAAAAACTTCACTCAGTTATGAACAAGAACAAAATTGCTACAATTATTCAAACGTACGTTGAGTTTGTCAATTCGGCCTACAGATTCCAGGAAGAATGAGCAGGTGCGTTAATTTTGGACACACATTCGGAAAAGTTTCATGAAGGCCTTGGCAATGATTGAGCAAGCATTCATGCAGGATTACAAGACCTGTACGAAACGCTGTTACCAAAATTCAACTTCTTGAATTGGTTACAAGCACGGCAGCAGATTTTAACTCTTGTTATGGGTCATTTTATTGCCATATTTCAGATCAAGATTCTGACCACTCTTCAGAACTGGGAGTGCACTGACATTTTCATGGAGCTACATAGGGTTTCTCATAAATGTACAAACTTTTTGTTCCAGGTCACCGCTGGGGCTACCTGGTGTTACATTATGACCCTGAGAGAAAGCAGCCATCTTCTCTGGGCAGAGTCCATACTTGCCGTGAATGGTGAGACAGGTGTAAAGTCAAGTGCATGTTCAGGACTTTCCTTGGCATCAGTGGGATTGTTAAAAAAAAGGTGACACCAGAAAGACAAAGAATCAGTTCCACCTGCTACTGTGCCATTTTGCAGCACCTGGAGACATAACCCTAACAGGCCTACTGAATCATTTCAAGGCTCCCTTTTCCAAATTTGCTGGTTTTTATGGATAATTTGATGCCAGCCATCGGTTTCCATGAATTCAGAAATCACGAATACAATCTAGCCCACTTATAATGACCGCAGTTATAACGAACAGCTACTACAAATGAGATAGAGCTACCATCAAAAACGAACAACCTTGGCTATATAACTTTGTTATAACTAACAAGGAGGCGCTGTAAGCTCACTCCCACAGCCTCCCAGCTACTGTGATCTCCCAAAGAAAATGTACCTGTCTCTCCCCCCCAAATAAATAAATTAAGAAAAGTGGATTTGAAACTTAAACTACCGGCCAGGTGCGCTCCAACAGGCTACAGGGTCAGTCGGTGCTTGCGTGCACGCCTGTTGGGTAAAGCGTTTAAAGTGGAAACAGAAGCATGGTAAGCGCTAGACAGGGGCAGCGTTGAAAGCAAACTGCTGCACACGGCCGGTGCCTAGTCAATGACAGTGATTTGAGAAGCTTGAATACCGGTCACGAGGTGTGCCTTGCAGGCCCACCCAGTCACGTGATTCATCGCTTGTCCAATCGGATCTCTGCTCTCTGCGCAGCTGCCGCATCCAGCCAGTTCGTAGGTGGCAGATAGCTTGTGTCACCCTTGTTTAGAGCTCTTGAACAATGTGCGCCGTATGATTGAAAGTAGTAGCCATTGTTTTTTGGTAAGGTGCTATTTCCCATCTGGTTTATAGGCCTATTCAACTGTATTCTGGTAAAAAGATTGCTTCAAGACCCTAGTAGTCACGGCAAGCTATAGCTTTATTTGGAGCTCTATGCTTTACTTGAGAGCTTTACAGAAGGGTCATGTATACTGTACATTATGAGTGCTCATGCGCTGCAGTAGCTTTGTCGCTGCACCCTGACAACGTTTTTGAGGATTGAAGACGAGGGCTTTCGCCAGTTGCCGTGAGCGCCTCATTTACCAACGGTATTACCACGTCATTGAAACAGCTCGTCTGCTGCTTAGGGCTTGGCCAGGAGCACATGACCATTCTGGAGAGCTTACAAAGCGGTTTGATAGGGTCTGCTTTGAAGAAACAGGCATGCACAGCAGACCTTTTAAAGAAATAACTGTCACTTTTGTCTGGCTGTATTTTTGAGCTGTAATGGGGCAAGTCCCCTGACTACAAACTTTGGATACAACGAACCCAATCCACATGACCGTCAAGTTCATTATAAGTGGGCTCGACTGTATACCGCTGTCTATGATAATGAGGTTGTGTAGTACAGCTCCTTATCTGAACAGTATTGTCTCTTGCCACAGTTGCAAATGGTCCCTGTTATGCTTGCTTGTCACTGATACTTATGCTGCCGCTACTGTGCGGCATAAGTAGCCCCACAATTTTTTAGTGCATCTTTCATATGCTGAATTGAGAGGCAAAAACTCTGCTGTGTTTGGCTGTACTTTTTGCAATTACTTTGTGTGTCTATGATGCCTACAAACTGAAACACAAGTGGTCAATGTATTGGCTGTGTCGTCATGCACCAGACATGCCATAGCACCCGTTCTCCAACCAAATACCATAGGCCTGCACAGCATGCATGCACTATGCAACTTGTGAGACATCATCCTGTGACGTAGTATCAGTGGCACAGTACCTGGCCTTGCCACCGCTGTGGCTCACCTTTACGGTGCTCGGCTGCTGACCCGACCATCTGACGCGGGTTCGATCCCGGCCGCGGTGGCCGAATTTAGATGGAGGTGAAATGCTGGAGCCCGTGTACTGTGCGATGTCAGTGCATGTTAAAGAGCCCCAGGTGGTCGAAATTTTCAGACCCTTCACTGCGGCGTCCTTTATAGTCTAAGTCGCCTTGTGATATTAAACCCCCTAGAACCATAAAACTTTTTCTTCTGAATCAGTCTCTCACTGCTGTTTCTGTATGCATTCAAATTTTAGACCACTGATTATGAATAACTTTTTAAATATGGCCATCAATGACTTCCTTTCACTTGGGCTGACACCATGCTTGGCAAGCGTCAGCCACCGCCACTCAGCCTGTGCCACATGAAAGTGGCATAGGAGCTGCCTGGCTTCTGGCCAGTTGTCAAGAATTGCTGCTTTCTCAGCAGCACTGTTGTCAGTCATGAAAGTCTCTGGTGCTTGCAGACAAGAAACAGCCACATACTGACAGCTATGCAACAGCTAAGTCATTCCCATGACAGATATTTGCGGGTGCCGGATAAGTTGATAACCAGATAACCTTGCTACATTACCCTATGTTGCTATGATGATATTTTTCACTTCGGTTTTGATGGCATTACTGAAAGGGTCCTAACTCTGTGCATGCGTAATCTATATCCAGTTTGATATTTAAATGTAGAGGTGACATTTACACAGTGTAGTTCACATGTCAGACACTTCAGCTCTACAGCTTGTTCATTTGTGGCTCAGATTTTAAATGAAATGGACTGCTACTGACCTGACAGGTTGTACAAGCAGGAGTTTAGGCAGCATTTGTATGGGCTTGCATTAACTCAGATTTTTTTTTATCAAACAAGATGAAAAGTCCAAGATTTTAAGGTTTGCAGAGTGTCACACCGCCTCTTGCAGCTGTGAAGCTTAAAAGTTGTAGGCATGGCTTGTAGCAAATGCTGATATTGTTAAGCAGTGCCTCTTGGAGCTTGCAGAAAGTAGAGGCTAGAGCAGACCCATATTCTGAACCAATGTTGCCTAACTCATGTAATCTAGCGTTACCTGGCATTCTTTCAAACAACATGCAGTAAGTATGATTTGCAATTTTCCTGTGCCCACCTCGCAGCCTCCGAAGCAAAAGGGGTAGTTGTGCTTCATGAGCTCGAAGCCAGCTGAGTAGCCCTCAGTAGTCTGGCTGCTGTGCACAATGACTGCTATGGGTACAGCACCAGCTGGTGTCGCTGTCAGCATAACTGTCACGCTGCTTCTTGTTGAGTCACATGACGCCGTGGAATCAACGAAGATGACTTCAGAGGATGATTCAAGCAGCTGGGCACGCCTCATGATTGGAGTTACCAGGAGAACTGCCCAGCTTCATGCCCCTCCCTCTGAGTGCACCTTCACATCAACTCCTGCAGAAAAAGCGGGTTTTGACGGTTTAGTATGGCATAACATGAAAGCATAGTTTGTGTTGCAAAACAAATTATCACCTTCATGCGAGACTGAGAGCAAATTGAAGTTTTCCTGCATCAATGGATTACTCTTATGTGGACGAAGAGCATATTTTCATTGAAAACAAAATATTTATGTGGTAGGAAGGACAATAAAATGAGAGATGGGTATTGTCAGGTGAGATTTTTTGTTCTATGGAACAAAGGGTTAGGTGCCTGAATAATCTAACATTTTGTATTGCTACTAGCTGTCCACTTTCATCTCACCAGGAAAATAAGACAGCTAAATGTGCAAAATAAAATTAAAACAACTCTCAACACATTGTCATCAGCACCGTTGCAAGTTTTTATCAAAGTGCTAAAAAATACTCAACTGTTAACTCCTAATTTTTTTTTTTACCAAAAACATGCTTGTACTGTATGTACAAGTATGGCAAATGAAAATGATAGGTGTAACGTTAAGAGATCGGAAGAGGGCGGAGTGGGTGAGGGAAAAAAACACGGGCTAATGACATCCTAGTTGAAATCAAGAGGAAGGAATGGGCTTGGGCAGGGCATGTAATGCGAAGGCAAGATAACCGCTGGTCCTTAAGGGTAACGGAGTGGATTCCAAGAGAAAGCAAACGTAGCAGGGGACGGCAGAAAGTTAGGTGGGCAGATGAGATTAAGAAGTTTGCGGGGATGCAGTGGCGGCAACTGACAAAGGACAGGGTTAATTGGAGAGACATGGGAGAGGCCTTTGCCCTGCAGTGGGCGTAGTCAGGCTGATGATGATGATGATGTTCTTAAGTTTGGTGGCCATGCAATATTCCTTTCCAGTGCAAATATTTTTTTAAGTTGCCATTTCCGTGGCCTCTGTTCAGGTGTTGGCTGTATCACCTATAAGCAAGACTGCATTTTAGGCATCAAAATTATTCCTCGTGCATTAATACTTGCTGGCCACTTCACTAACAAAATTTTCATGCTGTATTAGGTCATCCTAGCATTTTATGAAAGGACCCATTTTCAGTCGGGCCTTCAGCCATGTAAGCCAGATATGCTTGTTCACATATTTATGCTCACTGCCTGCTAGGTGGATGTGCTACATTGTAGTTTTCTCTAAGCACAATAATTGGCTGAAAGCGTTAGGGCATATTGCTTTTGTAGTGTGCAGAACAAATATTTGTCACTAACTTGTTGTGTTGAAGAAAGCTATCTCCTGACATCACAGGCCTGAATAAATTTTTGCCGTTAAATACATTGCTAAAGGTGCACTATGGTAGGCAACATTTTTGCATCTTTGTGTAAACAAGGTGAGAGCTGAAAAATTTTTCTTATTTATTAATAGGTGCTTTTAGTTCCCAGTTAGGGGTATTGCTAAGCAGTATCTATGTGTCGCAATCGAGAAAGCGATCATGCTTACTACATTGTTGCTGTTAATTGTCCACCCTCATCAGTACATTCAGTAGGCTAATGAGACACATATTTGAACTTGTTTCACTTCTTCCAGGGCAGTAATAATGCATTTAGCTTGAAGTATGTGTCTGCTTACAACAACACAACCTGGCAAAAGTGGCGACCTTCTCTCTTGTTCTCATATGGTCTAATGTTGTGTCCATAACTATTGATTCTCAATTCAGCTCTGCACTTGTGCTGAGTGCGCCAGTTTGTGTTGAAGTGGCACAGAGTAAGAGACTGCTGGAGGACATCACAACTCAGCCTGCTTTTAGTTACGAGAGACATGAGGTCCTGCTGTATTGCTAGTTTAGCAGCATTGTACATGGATGCTCCCGTGCTGTGGTCACTGAGCAAAGTAACTAGACTGGAAACTCTTACAAAATAGGTTTAGCCGTCATACTGAAATGGCTGCTTATTAGCCACAGGGTGATATACAGAAAAGAACCCTTGAGGAGGGTCAGAAGTAAACTTCCCGAAGCAGCAGCATTTTATTCCCACTTGCAAGTGGCATCCAAGAAAAAAAAAGGGGGGGTTTCTTTTAACATGTTGTACAAAGGTTTGTATCACTCACACTGAGATATCTATTATCAGGACCTGCACCTGTCTTCGCTTACCTTGTTCAGCATACTCAGGAATCTTCTCCTGCAGCCTCCCCAGTGGTTCGGAAACTGGGCCGTAGTGCTGCTGTCGCCAGCTCTCGTACATGTGGTAAACAGCCCTTTTGGTTGGATTGAGTGCACCACTGGCAAGTTTCAGCAGGCTTCCAGTGTCACCCTCAACACACACAGATGCTTCGTGAAGGCGTATCGCATCAGCCGGGGTAAGTCCATCGGCGAAGTATTGATATTTAAAAAGTTGTTTTGTGCCTTCACTGCATCGCAGAAGGCGAAGAGCAGCTGCACTTGCTGTTGCGTGATTGTGCACAGTGTGTAACTTGATCACTGCACACAGCGGGGGGCTCTTCGCAGATACGCATCATTCTTCTGCGTGTTGTAGTTTACTTTTTTGATCTTTATGTCGATCATTGCGTTGCAGTTCGTTGTTCGCTTGGAGGATTTTTTCTTGTTGAGGTGATGGAGGTGGCACCTCCAAACTTTGTGACACACCATTCTGCAAAGGACACATGTTCATCCTATAACACACCACTTTCTTCAATTTTCTAATCTGCACATTGATAAACAGTGGACTAAACTAGCGTTAGGTGTGCATATTTCGATAGCATTGTTAAAAACTGCATCGTGTAAGCTATTTTTAAATGTATCCTGCCACACTGCTCTGACAATGCGTGTGACTTTCTCCAAACTTAAATTATAGTACACAAAAAACTAGTCAAAAGAACATAACTACAAATCATTAATCATGTTTGAAGTCTAGCCTGCAACAAATTTATGCTGATGGCCACGTTATAATTAAGCTGTTTCTGAACAGCACTTTCGTTCCAGATAAAGTAGCTTTCCTGCATCGCATGTTAACCGTGATTTTGTGTCGCGAGAACTTACTTTGAACAAAAAGTACCTTGCAGTTATGGAATGCACCTCTTGAGATGCTGTTCGACCAAGATGGGGAAATATTGTGGGAAAGGTAGCTTGTGGTTGTGAACTACTGCTGTTTAGATTATATTTCGTCACTTCAAGCTTGCTTTCCTGCAAAGCTGCAACTCGCCTACAACCTTGCGGTTCGATGCCCCCCACCACGGGGAGGGGGGCAAGGTAGCACATTTAGATTCTAGCTAACTGTTCAGGTTTGGATTGACAGTTAACGTTGACTAAAACAATTTGCAGAGAGCAATAATTAAATTCCCTGGCAGTTTGTTACCTTACAGGATTTTCATGAACTGTTAGAGATTTTTTATGCGTTTGCAGGCTAACCGGGTCATAACCGCACAAAAAATATGTGCCAAACTGCAGAAAGCGCGGAGTAAACAATGCAGACCTACTTTTGACATTTTCCCTCCTTTTGGGCGCTGCAGATGATCCATGATGTGTTCGTAGCAGCGCTGTAACATTTCACCCACTCCGAGGCCCTTTCTTCGCTGGGAATGTCGCTTCGCAAAACGACAGTGTCTGTTGTCGAAGCAGAAACATCCCGGAGGCATTGCCAACCGAAGCTAAGGTCTTCTTCGGAAGGAGCAAGCATAGTTTTTTTTTAATTGAATTTCTTTTTCAGGCCAAACTTGAAACGTCAACAAGCTCCTGCAACTCGGAAAGAAATCGAGCACGGCGGAACCGCGCACGCACGCAGACGAAAAAGACGGGCGCTGAAAGATTTCCAGGCGCGCCAGGAATGCGGCAAGAGGGAAGAAAAAAAAAAGTAGAAAGGGTGATTGGAAGGCGACACTACTGCCGATTGCAGGGGCCGGCCAACCCGCAGGTCTGGGTATGGCTCGTCACTCGCATCATCTGAACTTTTCCGATGGATCGCTTCCTTTGAGTACCTGCCGCTGCGTCAAATGCAGCGCGGACGCAAGTTTTCAAAGTAAAGTGATACATCGGAAAAGTTGAGATGATGCGAGTGACGAGCCACTGCTGGAACATGTTAATGTTTTGAGGGTCATTTCTCAAAATTCATTCATTCATTCATTCATTCATTCATTCATTCATTCATTCATTCATTCATTCATTCATTCATTCATTCATTTTGAGTAGCAGGCCAGATATTCATTTTTCCGGACAACCTCTCTGCCTTTCCCGTCAATAAATCCTCCTCCTCCTCTGCCTAAAAAGAAAATTTTCGTTTTGTGCATATATGTATAGTAACACAGTGGTTGGTTTATTGCAACGCAAAACACAGCGGTTACTTGTGCTAAATTTCTAGTATGGTTGGAAATTATCATTTCTCAGGTGTGCTATACCTGAGGGATTAGGTGATCACATTGACACAGAATAATGTTATATGGGCGATGCATGAGCCCTGCCTGCACGAGTGCATCGAAAACATGCTACAAGGTACGTACTGCTTTCAGAAATGTTTACAGCGCTCCCGGGTGCACATGAACGTGAAAATATGAAACTGCATTTTCATTGGCATGTATTTTTAAAACAGCGGTACCCGGCAGTCAGCTTTGGCAGGAGGTACCGGGCGGGAGTGCGACGCATTTAAACAAAACTTGCAGGGATATTTTTCTCATTTCACAACCTACCTATCAAGGCGCTCGTTCGTTAGCAGTTGGCGAGTGCTTTGGAGAAAAGTTTTACAGAGTATGTAACGTCATTTAGAAGCTATGTTTTTTTTAAACGTCCCGATGAATGTGTGGCGAATGCGGGCATTGAGTAAAGCAGAAATTTGGGCAAGTTGGTACGTATTCATTTTTGAAACAGCGCAACAAAGACGGGACGTGGAAACTGAGGGGTAAAGACAAACCTGTTTGTCTTTACCCCTCAGTTTCCACGTCCCGTCTTTGTTGCGCTGTTTCAAAAATGAATGCGGGCATGCTCCCAACAGGCGCCTCCAACTGCACGGTGTTGCACAAACTTCTCAAAGTCCGAAGTGCTGCTAGTGCTGCCGCGTATGCCAGATTTCCTCGCTAATGCAATCATTCAAATTAGACAACCTACACAGCTATACGCGAAAAGTTCACAAATGGCGCGATCTAAAGCGAAACACGTACCGCAGCAGACGACAGTAGACCACGCTGTTCCGTATACAACTCTAGAACGCCCCCTATGATGTTTGCAAACACTGCCTGCTGTTCACACCTTTATTCTGAAAATGCCCTAGGAATAGTAAAAGTACCTTCTTTGTCAACAGAAAGTCCAACCTTGTGAATCACACCACAACGCGCGCGAGTTGCTTGCTGCTTTTGTTTTATTTCTAAACGCAGTAAAGGCGGCGCGACAAACGCAGCCGATGTAGGAACTCGATTGCTGGGAGCAAGTTTTATTGCAGCAAAAACATTTTTTGAACAAAATCTTTTTGCTTTACATATAATTCCAATACGTTTTAACTTAATTCCAATACGTTTTAACAAACATATAAGATGTAACTTTTGTTTTCTTACTATTTACTTTTGAAGCGACGTAACCGGAACTTCCGCTGCTGCACTTTCGGGCGAACAGAAAGACGCTCCGACGGCGCGATATGAGGCCCCATCTGCAGCCGGTGTGACGTCATCACGTGACGTCACATCATGTGATCTCACTTCAAGGTCAATGGTGGCCACCGCCGGCGTCGCGCGAAGGCCCGAAACCTACGTTAATATGCTTCGCATAAAACCCGTAAGAAAGGTCGTTGAACTTCCTCCCGTTGCCTGCAATGCTGCACCCTGATCCGTAAGAACAGTACGATCGTGCTTCCAGGCAACAGCAGTCTTATAAGTTCAAAAGCGAGAAGCATAGAACTAGGAACTAAAGACAGACCAGATGATCCCAAGCGGACATGACGGGGCGAATATGAACTTTTTAAAGAAAAAAATTCGAGCAAAAGGCTGACTGAAGGGACAATATGTCAAATTAATAAAAAAATTTGAAGGTCTTTAAAGAACTATAAACATATTTTTGTGCATTCTTTTTGTTGTGATGAGCAAGTAAACATGGAACAAGATGGAGAATTTATAATTAATTTCTTTGGTAGTTCGTAAACAATAATTATTTAACTTTTACTTCTGAGCTAGTCTCAGTTTTGATTCCAACGGCTGAGCGGTGGCTACTACTTTAGGTGGCTACTACTTCAGCTAATATTGTTTCTTCCTAATTTTAAGTGCCTCTGACTCGTAGGCCTGAATGACCCATGTGCTGGAATGATAACAGATGAACAAGCAAATATAATACTGAATATTTTTACGCACCACGTGACTTGAAGACGAATTTGACGTCACAGCCAGCGTTCAGTTATTGAAAAGGAACCAAAAATTGTATGGGCGAAAAAAATTCAACGGTAAATTATTGAAATTGTGAGGGCGCATCCATGTTATTTTAGTCCGATAGGCGTTAGAACGCGGCGGCAAACACCCCTCAAAGAAGGTCTCCAAGCAATAGCGCTGATCTACACTGCTACAGGTATGTCATTTTGAGGTTGTCACCGAACTGAGCCGTCATAGATAAACAATCACTTTTCACTTTTTCCGACCGCTTGATTAGTGAACTGCTTCTTTTCTCGGAAGGCGGCTGTGAGTACCTCATTATAGCAACATGAAATGGCACCATGAGAAATAGTGAACTTGCTGCGCTTGCTGTAAATCCACAGTTGCGTAAACCACGCTTTGACAACATCTGTCGGGGACACCTAACATCATTGGTATTCCACGCACACAACACCGAGGTATTCCATGGTGCCAGCGGCCCCCATAGTTTTATCTACAAAAGACAGTGTCATGTCTGATGCGTGTGTTGTGTGTGTGCGTACTTGCGTATGTATGTACGTACGTACGTGCTTGTGTGTGTATGTATGTGTGTGTAAATATGTATGTGTGTGTAAATATGTATGTGTGTGTAAATATGTATATGTATGTGTGTGTAAGTATGTATGTGTGTGTAAGTATGTATGTGTGTGTAAGTATGTATGTGTGTGTAAGTATGTATGTGTGTGTAAGTATGTATGTATGTATGTATGTATGTATGTATGTATGTATGTATGTATGTATGTGTGTGTGTGTATGTATGTATGTATGCATGTATGTATGTATGCATGTATGCATGTATGCATGTGTGTATGTATGTATGTGTGTGTGCATGTGTGTGTGCATGTATGTGTGTGTATGTATGTGTGTGTATGTATGTATGTATGTATGTATGTATGTGTGTGTATGTATGTGTGTGTGTATGTATGTATGTATGTATGTATGTATGTATGTGTGTATGTTTGGTTTGGTTGGTTTCTGGGGTTTAACGTCCCAAAGCGACTAAGGCTATGAGAGACGCCGTAGTGGAGGGCTCCGGAAATCTGGACCACCTGGGGTTCTTTTACGTGCACTGACATCGCACAGTACACGGGCCTCCAGAATTTCTCCTCCAAAGAAATTCTAGCCGCCGCGGCCGGGATCGAGCCCGCGTCTTTCGGGACACCGTAACCGAGCACCGTAACCGCTGAGCCACCGCGGCGGCTCTATGTGTGTATGTATGCATGTATGTATGTATGTATGTATGTATGTATGCATGTATGCATGCATGCATGTATGCATATATGCATGTATGCATGTATGCGTGTATGCGTGTGTGTATGTGTGTATGCGTTTATGTATGTGTGTATGTGTATGTATGTGTGTATGTGTATTTGTGTGTGTGTCACAACTTCCTTCTTGGGTAGATTGATTTCATTAAACCGGTCTACCTGTGCGTCCGCTGGACCGAAAGATGGAATTCGCAAAACATTGGCTTGTACATAAAAACAGCAGAGTATTTATATCGGAAGGGAAGGTTTACAAAAGAAACACTAAGAAGAGTACTGCACGGCTACATAAAGGCGAAATCAACAATTCAAGAAGTCTAAGACAAGGTTGCACCAACAATTAGCTCAGGGTATATACACGGTTAATTACATGGTTACCAATATAGATCAAGGCAACACTGAAAGTGTACAGGCGATGTAGAATGTACGGGCATGCAACAAACAATAAAAAGAGAGAGAGCAACTTTATTTGAAACTTGAGGGTTTGGAGTTAGGGCACGTGGGGGCGACGTCTTGAGCCCACGAGACGAGTGCGAGCTGTGCCTTCTTGCCTAGTCTTGCAAGAAGTTGGATCCAACCCTCCGAGGAGGGAGTTGGCAGTAATGTTTGTGGGGGCGGGTTACCCTCGCATCCCCAGAGGATGTGTGCCTTAGTTGCAAACACTCCCTGGTCGCAATTAGGACAAACGGGGTCGTATTCCCCGTCAGTGATGCGGTATAGTCTAGAAGGACTGAGAAAGGAATTGGTGTGCAGTCTGTGAAGCATGGTGGCTTGCGCTCGGTCGAGGTGGGGAAGCGGGCACATGCGACTTGTCTCCTTGTAGAAGTTGGTGATTTCCGCACAGTATAGGGGGCCTTGGCGAGAGCGTCCGCGTTCGAGGGGCCGGCTGCCCGGTTGGTTAGGCCTCGGGCAAAACGGTTGACCCCTTCGTTCCCAGAGTTCCCCGCGTGCGCAGGTACGTATACTCACACTAAGCTTACAGTGCGGTCGAGAGTGCAGCCGCTGAGGATGTGTGCGGCAGGTAGACAGATTGAGTTCGTCGATAAATTTTGAATGGCTCGTGTAGAGTCACTGAATATCATGCGTGTGCGGGGATCTGCGATGGCCAGCGCGATCGCGAACTCTTCGGCAGCGGTGGAAGAGTGTGTGCGCACTGTGTCGGCGTTGATGAGGGTGGTGTTTGGCGTGGCTCCGCAAGCCACGTATGTGTTGGAGTCGCATTTCATCGTGTCCACGTACATGGCGTGCTCGTCGGTGGAGTGCATGTGAGCCAGAGCCTGGGCCTTGAGTTGGCGGCGCGTATCGTGGCGGCCGGGCAACATGTTCTTGGCCATGGGTTCGACGATCAACCGACTATAGATATAGATATAGAGAAAAAGAACTAGAAGAATAATTTTCAAAATTTCACCAGCGCTGCGACTAGGAACAAGAACAGAGAAGGAAGACAAGGACTTGTTCTTGTTCCTAGTCGCAGCGCTGGTGAAATTTTGAAGATGTACCAACTAGCTCAAACCACCATTTTGCTCTAGAAGAATAAGAATAGGGTGGTGCGCATATGGCAGGTTCTCTCAGATCATGAATGGCAGTTTACCAATATCTCTCAAGGCAAAGGTATACAACAGCTGTATCTTACCGGTACTCATCTATGGGGCAGAAACATGGAGGCTAACAAAAAAAGGTTCAGCTTAATTTAAGGACAACAAAGCGAGGTATGGAAAGAAAAATGATAGGAGTAACATTACGAGATCGGAACCGGGCGGAGTGGGTGAGACAACGAACGCGGGTTAATGATATCCTAGTCGAAATAAAGCGGAAGAAATTGAGCTTGGGCAGGGCATTTAATGGAAAGGCAAGATAACCGCTGGTCCTTAAGGGTAACGGAGTGGATTCCAAGAGAAGGCAAGCGCAGCAGGGGGTGGCAGAAAGTTACATGGGCGGATTTAAGAAATTTGCGGCATTATGGTGGCCGTGGCAGGCGAAGGACAGGTTAATAGGAGAGACATGGGAGAGGCCTTTGCCCTGCAATGGGCGTAGTCAGGCTGATGATGATGATATGCGTTCACGCATAAAATGATTGCAAGCGACGCTATTCTCGAGTCACGCGTGATTATCGCTCGTCAACCCACGCAGGTAATGTTAAAGAAGTCATGGACTTCTTGTTCTTCCGGACGTGCAACGTCATATCAGTACAAGAGCGTTTCTGCCCTTTGTCTCGCTTGAAACATGTGCTACAACCCCTTAATAATGCTATAACATTACTTGGCTATGTTGGCGGAGTCGTGTCATCGAAACGTCTCGGCAGCAGTTGTGCCGTTCTCAGAGAGGTAGCATCAAACGAATGGTTGTAATCGATAGAGGTTGATGTGAAGATGATGCGCAAAAAATTTGATTGAATAGCATGATTAGTCAATTAATTAGAGCCAAAATGTCGAAAAACCGTCGAAATAGCTCGGACGTCGATATAGTGAGAGGACGGAAAAACAACCGTGGAGGTAAAATAGTGGGAAAATAAGCAAAGGAGTGAAAATAAAGTTTGAAATGTGTTTAATGACTGATAATTACTGGAACAAAAGTTTGAGATGGATTACTTAGAAGCCGAAGTCGTTAGTCGGTCTGATAGGCTGGAGAGTGAATGTTATTAAGAAAAAATGTAAAACAAAGTGATTGCAATCGGCAACCATAATCAATGAGGATGATTAATAGATATCAAATAATGACAAGTTGCTAGTAAATGTGCTAATGAGGCCAATGCGATGCTAACTAAGAGCAAAGGGGGCAAAGAGTATCAAAAAAGAGCAAAGGCTATCAAAGAGAAGCATAGAGAGACAATGAGTGCCGTGGAGACGTCAATGGTTTCGTATTCTCCCAGTGCGGGTTGCTGCAGTGATCTCTAACGTTTTCCTACCAGCTCCGACAAACATCACTCGAGAGTTAAGGGCTAACTCGATGACCACTTCCTGGGCGTACGTGCGGAGCGCTTGCATGCGCAGCACGCGCCACGACAGACTTCGAAAAGGGGTATGCATCTCCATGCTCCTGGTGTTGGCTCGTCCCCCTCCCGAGCCAACTGAAAGTATGCCAATTCGTGAACAAAAGATGGTTGTAGAGCTGGAAGGATTCCAAGAAAACTTCAAAGAACCAGAAAGAACTTTAAGCCATGAAAAAAAAGAGTCCCCGAGAGCCCCGCGGTCCTCCGATCGTTGTTAACCGGACCCCGCTTCCGACGCGCGCGCTGGCGCCAGTGCGCAGGCGCCTATATCTGACATGCACAGCAGGGTGTCGAACCGGAATTTTTTCGGGTTCGGTTCAGGTTCGGGTTCACACCTTTCGGGTTCAGTTCCGGGTTCGGCTTCAGAGCGACATTGCGTTCCGGTTCGAACCGGTTCGGACCGTACTGAACCGGTTCAAACGGGTTCAAACGGGTTCAGGGCAAAAAAAAATTTAGAACTTAGATGGGTTTTAATCAACCTTGTTATGGTGTTTACTTCTTCTGTGGCATCGATATATAACATAAAAATGCAAAAATTTGTTTAATGCGAGATGTTCTCACTTTACCCACTTTATGTATTGTCTGCCGCAAAAAGACGAATTTACGGCAAGAGCTGAAAAATGAAATAAACTCGAAATGTAATGTACGGCTATGTGTATGCTATAATCCTTCTGAGGATGTATAAGGCGAAAAGCCGGTGGATTTTGCATCTACACAACTCTCCAGCTGAGGAATTTCGGAGACCCCGTCGCGCGAGAAATTGGTCTCCTTGAAGCTCGAGTCAATCGGGAATTTTTCGTACGCAGTACACTTACGCGGGCGCCGACATGACCGCCGCACCAGGCCTCTACCAGACACGTACAAGCGCAAAAAACACGGACAGAGAAGAGACTTGGACAACACGAGCGCTTACTTTCAACTGAAGGTTTATTGATACACAAGCAAAATTATATACCCCTTGCTGCATGACGTCAAACTGATAGCCCTGCCGACATCACGTGGCTGCTCCCAAAAACATTATTTCCTTTTTAGTCAGTGTGACAGAAGGTGCGCTGACGCAGGATGGGCCGGCTTTTCTAATCAAATCTGTCTCTATTATCTCTCTCAGATCCTGACAACTATGTTTGGCCACAATCTTGCATGCGCTGAAGACAGGTTTACATGGTTTCTTATTTTTTTCAGCACAATCATGACAATGTTCAGAGAGATTACCGTCTCTATAATTGCCTACCTTCCTCCTGTGTTCCAGTAATCTTTCGTTCAGACATCGGCCAATTTGACCGATGTACCTAGAGCCACACGACAGAGGAATTTCATAAACCACACCAGAAACACATGTACAAAAGGATCCCGGTCTGTCCGTGTTTTTTGCGCTTGTACGTGTCTGCTATGAACCAACTAGCCCAAAGGTCTGTGCTCCAGGCCTCTACGTTCCCGCGCACTATTGAGAAACGAAGCTGCCATGTATCGGCACCTATATACATACAGACACCTTTTCGTCGTCCCGAAATCGACTTGCCAGCCCCCCCCCCCCCCCCTTCCCTTTCCTACATGTTACGAGAATATGCGAGAACCCCTCCACCACACATCCCCCATCGAACGAGAGCCTCGTGGGAGCACTAGCTCTAACACCCTGAGCATACCAAAACATATTTTATTGAAATCTCCTCTTCGACATAGCCTTTGTGACTCGCTTTATATATCTCGAGCCCCTGTTTCTCAGTATCTTCAAAAAGACAGCTAGTCGTGGATTCTCGCTAGTACAGTCAGAAATTACGACTATGACTTATTATGATGACGTCAACCTGTTTTATTCTGATAAAAAGAATATGATAAAAAAATACACTTGGATAGCTTAGGTTGAGGCGCTTCGTTTCTGCACGGACACAAATTGGTAACATCTTCGTTGGGTTGTTGCGTTGCAACATTCTTGCAAGTGCAGCATTCTGCTAGGAAGAAGGTGTACTTGCACTGCGTAGAATTTTTGTAACCTTTCCTGGGGGGTCTATCAAAGGGAGCCTGTGCGACTACAGAATTCTTTGCGCCCTTGGTGGAGTCTGGTGAATCTGTCGTGCACCATTTGTCCACCAACTTGTTTCAGGGCATTTATTTTCAAAACTACAAACAACCCCTTTCTTGGAGCTGTGTGTGTGTGTGTGTGTGTGTGTGTGTGTGTGTGTGTTTGTGTGTGTGTGTGTTTGTGTTTGTGTGTGTGTGTGTGTGTGTGTGTGTGTGTGTGTGTGTGTGTGTGTGTGTGTGTGTGTGTGTGTTTGTGTGTGTGTGTGTTTGTGTGTGTGTGTGTGTGTGTGTGTGTGTGTGTGTGTGTGTGTGTGTGTGTGTGTGTGTGTGTGTGTGTGTGTGTGTGTGTGTGTGTGTGTGTGTGTGTGTGTGTGTGTGTCGAAATTGAGCGCATGCATTTGCCCTGTGGCCGTCCGGAGTGCCTTCTCTCGACCCTGCATCTGGGACGCAGCCTCGGCGAAGGTCTTCATAGGGGGGAGGAGTCTATTGCGTTGCAAGACACTGCTGGCGTGTGAGCCCGCGAACTCCGGAAAACTCTTTGTGCCGCGAGCGTTCCGACCTATACTCGGCGCCGCAGGGGCCGGCCTCGTAGCCGACGCGGGGCTCATGTTCAGCCGAAGACGCACCCCTCTCGAACTTGACATATTTATGAGCGTCACGGCTGTCCGCTCTTCTCTCGCATCGGAACCCGGGGTGGTCTGGATTCGGCCCCCAAGGACGCTTTCTTCCAAGAAACGCGGCTTGGTCACGTGACCACGGCGTTCGAAAACTCGACCGTCAACGGACAAAGAGAGTTTTCCTCCAGCCGCGGAAGAGAGCAGCTGCTCGGGGAGACAGTCTGTAGCTTCGAAGAGCCTGGGGCCCTCTTTCCTTTTGGGTCAAAGTCTCTGAATAAAGACCCAATTCCTAGCCTTCACTGAGTCCGCAGCCCGCACCTTGCAACAGCATTCTCAATCGGTGCTCGAAGGACTGTGCACACAAATTTTATTCGTGTATTCTTCTTTCAAACGATGACTTAGATATTAGGATACCTGGATCACTATGCGGTATTCGCCTACGGCCGCTGAATAATTTAGAAAATAATTTATTCTCACATGCTTTTTCGGTTTCATCAACCGAAAAATGTTGTGACTTGTAGCTGAACTGTCACGTGAGGCGTGCAAACCTGTGATATAGACGCTGATACTTTGTTCTGACTCACTACTGCACAGAAACCAGCCTGCGTCAAAGGCTAGAATTACAACAAACGAGTTTTTGCCGTTTTATTTCGTGATCCTAAATTCAACTACACGTAACAGCACTCGTTCTGCTGATGAAACTAAAACAACGTCACGAAGAAATTCGAATATAAATTATTTATTGGCTGTAGGCAAATACCACAGGGTGCTCCATGTATACCAATGTCGAAATCATCGTTTGAAAAGAGAAAATACCCAAGCAAAAATTTGGTGTCTGTACTGCTTTATTGAGTAAGATCAGTGCTAACAATTTGATTAAAGCCATACACAAACATGAAAAGGAGGAGAAGTAATAACTCAAGATTTCACATAAACCTGACTTACAACGCTTTAGAATTGGCGCTAGTACATTACAGAAGAGTCAATTAGGTTTCTTCCCACACATCATACTTCATTCAATTTTGTTGTCTCATATACTGGGCGCCATTCTTCCACTTTCCAGCGCAGACAGCTTTGGATGGGTAAACCTACGCGCGAGCCTGTCTCATTTTGTCTGAAAAAAAAAAAGAAGTGTGCCGGGTTGCAAAAAAAGTGGGGCTGAACCGAGCTCCGAACCGGTTCGGAACGGTTCCTTTGAATCGTTCCGGTTCGGGTTCAGTTCCAAGATGGCGAAAAAAATATGGGTTCGGTTCGGCTCCGGTTCCGGGTGAAAATTCGGGTTCGGTTCCGGTTTCGGGTTCAGGTTCGGTTCCGGTTCGACACCCTGGCACAGATATCTGCGCACCGCTCGCGTGTGCTCGCGCGTCACGCATGCGCAGACAGGCTCGAGCAGAATGGCCTGAAAGGCGAATTGGTTTATGATGAAACGAACGGCGGCGCAACAAGGACAGTAGCCCTCCCTTCTTAGTGTCCTTCTTGCGCCGCCGTTCATTTCAACAGGCTCCAGCCTACGCCCGTGCGCGTAAGCGCTCCGCCCGTACTCCTCGGGTGTGTTCATCGAGTTAGCCCTTTATGCATGGGCCAGTGATGGTGGCTGTCTACTCTCGGCGTCCGCCTTGTGAATGCGAGCCACTGCCGCCGGAGGACGAGTCGTGCGTCCTGTCGGCATTTCCACGTCACCTGACGTGACTTGTCCGCATCGTCCGCGGGTGGCAGCGACTTGGATTCACATGGCGGACGGCGATAGCGGACGACACCGATTTCGGCCGTCGCGTTGATGGGCCTTAATGGGATTATTAATGCTGTCGCATTAATACAATGTTCATTAATATGCTCGATAACAGCTGCGTAAGATCTGTTCCCAAATCTTACCTGCAAGCCATGTCAAAGACACAGGCGCATAATTCGCAACATCACTCAGGGCGCCCGCCTTGTGCAACGCCCCCAGCATTCAACTAATCTGGAAGAGAGGACTGTTACAAACATTTATCAGAACTTATCTTAGATACGATGCGACATGATCTTGCACTAAGTTGAAAGAAGCTCGGTGAGCAGCTTGGGCATCTGTTTGTTCATTTGTGATGGAACAGCGGAACACGACGGGACAGGGGAGCTGTTTGCCAGGGCATCAGGACCACAAGCATTCGGCGCATTAAACACTTGCAACAACACAATGCCACGTGCGGAAATGCTGACATCTTCAACCTCGCCTATCGCGCATGAGTGGACGGTCTGTTTCTATTGTTTGTCACTGTGGAGAAGACAAGGTTGAAGTATTGATTATAGCTTTTAGCGCTGTCGTCATGTGTAACATCGCTGCCAAACACCAACGATGGAGCAGCTACTTTGTCTTTAGTATTCCATTTAACATCCTTCCAACACTCTCAAATTTTGCTTTTATCTAGAGTGAGCGGAAAGAGAATAACTATCCTTAGCATTACGATTAGCATCTTTCGGTTTGGTTTATGGGGTTTAACGTCCCAAAGCGACTGAGGCTATGAGAGACACCGTAGTGAAGGGTTCCGGAAATTTCGACCACCTGGGGTTCTTTAACGTGCACTGACATCGCACAGTACAAGGGCCTCTAGAATTTCTCCTCCAAAGAAATTCCAGCCGCCGCGGCCGGGATCGAACCCGCGTCTTTCGGGTCAGCAGCCGAGCACCATAACCGCTGAGCCACCGCGGCGGCGATTAGCATCTTTCACTGAGCACGCTATGGGCTGCAATTTTTTCTTCATTTTCATCTACTGGCAGTTCTCGAAAATACGGTAGCATGTCTCTCTTCTGGTTTAACAAATTCGCTGCATCGTCAGTCACAGGAGGGAGACGGCCGTTTTTTGTGCTGTGCGGCCACGAATATTGGCTCGCACGATGAAGCCGGATGGAAGAATTTATAGTGAGGGTCTAGTAATTTGTGACTGGTTCGTTTCCTCTCACGGGAGGAGTACAGGCCTCTCCAGACGTGGTGATTCAGCAGGAATGAAGAAGGACACTATCGATGATGGAGATGTTGAAAGGAAGAAATGCATTTAGAGAAATGCGAAACAACAAACTGATTTACGCAAGTGAAGTCACACAGAGAATTTCTATAATTGTTACTTAAAGGAACTGATCTCACAATAGAAAAACGACACTCGAACACATTATTTATAGACCGAAGGTCTCGGTTAAAGCCTAAGTATTCTGGAAGTACGTGCTATGCGCGGAGCCTCTAATCAGACTGGTGCTTTTGCATCCCGTTTTAAAGGTTCCGTTGATAATGAAGTTGGGGCGGTAATTCCTTGTGAGCCATGCACTTCATGTACTTTTAGCAGGAAGTTCCCAGACACCCTTAGAGCGTTTGGGGGCAGCGGTCTCGGACTCAAAGAAGATGCCCTCGACTCAGCCTGGCAAGCTCAGCGGAGACCAGCTAAAAAGTGACAAGAGGTTTTTGGGCGTTTAGTGCCCAGGTTTCGCCGGTCGCAAGCCAGAGAATGGGGCGTAGCCAAAGGTTCACAAACAAAACAAACTTTATACATCAAAGAGCCGATACAGACGATTTCACAATCACTAGTACAAACACAAAGTGATTAACAAAACAATTAATGCAACTCGTGCAAAGTTAAACTCGACAGAGACTACAATAGAAAAGGGATATCGCACCTAAAGTGCAGTAACACCAGAGAGGCAAACAAACAAAACACAATTTGTTCACTGGGCACTGCGACAGTCCGACGACCAGAGGTTCACGACGATGCAGTCCCGTACACTGGCGTACGCTGATTCGTTGGTTCGTGGCTGGGGCGAGTGGTGTTGTCCCGGGAGTCGGGCGGGCGCACTTCGGTGAAGCTTAAACGGCGGCTCGGGCTAAGCTGGCAGCGGTCAACGCCCTTCTTATATAGGCTTGGTCAGCGTCTCTTTGTTCTATGCGCCAAGGCAGGTGCTCACATACAAGCAGTAGCGGCCGTGCCGTCTCCTTCTCCTACTCGCGCCGCTGATTGGTTAAAAGCCGGGAATGGCTTCCAGGAGCATCTGGAACTTTCTGGCGTGGCGCCGCCGCCGACGGCCCAGTGAAGACAGGGGGCGCATCTCTTAGTACACGCAAGGCTATGCCCTCTCAGCCGATTTCCAGTCGAAGCATCTCTGACATTCTAGAAAAATCGACGGCATTCCCCCCGCGTGCGGTGTGGAGGGGGCGGCCACACACACAAGGCTATTTGCTCACCGGGGTTTCCTTCTCCCCCTTTTTCGACGGGCGCCGGCGAGAGCCATCCGCGCGGCGCTGCGTTGTTTCTTTTTTTAGAGCGCAGCTCTTTGGCGTCCGTTCCTAAGTTTCGCGGCGTCGTCGGCGTTGTCGTCGGCCTCGTAACCAGCTCCGCCCCCCTTTCATCCCCCCAGCGCTAGCAGCGACCGACTGATACCGCTGGATGCCGCTGACGCCGCTAGAGAGTCAAGATAACGTGACTGCATAGAACACCGTCGCCGCCATGCAGAAAGAGGAGGAAAGGGTCCCCCCCCCCCTGTTCTTGTGTGGCGGATAGGGTGCTCTTCAGTTGCCGACGCGCCGGTTATTTCACGTAGGCCCCGGCACGTCGACGAATACGTGACCACCTTCCCACGGCTAGACCTGGTTCTTAGCGCTGCGGAAGCGAGGGTATCATATTGTTTGTGTCGGCATCGGCGGCGTTGTCCCTGAAACCAACTCCGCAGCTGGGGTTGACTCACTATCGAAAAGGTGAAACAGCTTATTTGCTGCGCTCAAATTTCGCATTAGGAAGTAACGTAATCGTCGGTAATTTTTTGTTTTCAAAATTGCGCCGTATTTTGTGACTCACATCCATCCTGAGGTTTGGGCGAAAGCCCCGGAACTCAGAGCCCTAGCGCTAAAAACAGGCAGCGAATCACAAAATATTCGAAACTCCTTTCCGCACCAGGGTTTGCCCCTTTCTTTTTACTGCTCCTGCCTCCCAGCAGCACGAACTAGACAATGCCGCGTGCATTTCCTTTCAACCACCCCTCTGCGGTTGTCAGCATGTTTACAGACGTGAGACCTGCGGCAGCCAGACACGTTAGCTAATTTATTACTTTGGAGCCGACGGCCGGATGGGGAAAGGCGCCGTGAGGCGACGGAGAGCAACGCGCTTGACAAGGTAGACGGTGCCAGAATTCCAAGAAAGAAAGGAGATAACGGGCCTGTCGCAACACAGACGAAACGTAGGGCGGGGGCAACGGTGCGTGCGCGCCCTCGAAGCACGTGGAGAGGGGCGTGTGCGTCGTTTAACCCTGTCAACAGCGACCTTCCTTGCAATGCAGCCACCTTACGTGGCAATGCGCGCGCTTCTGTGCTGCCCACGCGACAGACCCTTCGCCGAAACGATGGCGGGATGCCAAAAATAGTTATCTGTGCTTCTCGCCTCCTTCTTTCTTGGTTCCTACTGCGCACGTGGTTTCACTAAACATTGAAGTCCACCCCCCCCCCCCCTTCCACGCATTAGTGGCGCCAAAAGTCGATAATTACCTACGTATATGTCCACTCTGGGCAGGCGCGTAGCCATAAATATTCTTCAGTGTGTGTTATACGCTGCCCGCAAAAAAGAAAGAGAGCCAGCGCCCGAACAATGCGTTAGTCATCAAAACTTCGTGCTGGGCTAGTTGGTAGAGCATAGTTTAAACTTCATTCAGCGCAAAAAGACGAATACAAAGACGAGTCGAGTCTTTCCTTTCTGTGTGTACGTCTTTTGCGCTGAACCAAGTTTCAACTATCTATATCATATTTGTGCTTTAATGAAGCCGAAGGATTAGTTGTTTCGTTCACTGAAGTAGCTACATAAAAATACGAGTGCACACAGGACTCCGAGGTTTTGGTTCATTGAGAACAATTATTTTGTCATATATGAACACTCGTACGAAAAATCGCGGCTATTTACATTTTCACACAATACAGAACACAACACCTGCTCTACGATAAAGTCAGCAACTGCAAACCAATGGCATTTTTCGGAACTTTTACCCTGTGAGGGTTTCAATTGGGGGGATAAATACGTTTTCCCCGTTAACATTTATTTTGTCATAAACAGACACTAGTACGAGAAATCGCTGCTATTTACAACATTTTCACACAATAATATACAACACAAGACCTGCTCTACGATAAAGACAGCAACTGCGAACGAATGACATTATTCAGAACTTTTACCCTGTGGGGGTTTCAATTGGGGGGGGGGGTAAATACGTTTTCCCCGCTTAAGCGCGGCTGGCACAGCTCAGTACCGACGGACCCCTTCCCGTGATCGAGTACGCTACCGAACGCACGTCGACCACGGTGAGCCTTGTTCTGAGGCAGCAAAGAAACGACACTCTGGTTGACACAAACAAGGCACTTATTGCTACCAAAACAATAACACCAGCTAGCAACAAAATACGCTAAGGAATCGAGGACGTCCGACTCACCAGCACGGTTAGCTGTGAATGTTCGCCCACGCTAGGGCAGGGGATACTCCGAGGCTGGACGGGACAAGATGCGCGAGTACGTTCCTTCTCACGAGGTTCCGCCCGCTGGCGAGAGCGGAGCCCACGTCGATACGTTCCTACACGGCCAAATCCTGAGCCAAAGAGAGTCGTCTCCCATCCCTTCACGGGAGGGCAGCAATCACGCCGTCCGAGGCACTCGTTGCCCTGCTGTGCCCTGCCTTGTTATTTAAGGCGCGGTTATAGTGCAACGTGCTCAGCGCTCTAGGAAGCTGCCGCCGACGCAAGCTGCGTCACGCCGGCTACGACGAGCGCCTCGGGAAACCAGCGCGCGTTTGGCGCGCTGTAGTGCCCAGCGGGTACGCAGATGACGAGCAGTGGAAACAGGTTTTTGTACCGTAAGTTACACTGGGGCTGGTTGCGAAGAGCTTTGCGCCCCTCTGCGCCGACCATACTGCTCATGCGCGGAAGCCGCGTGACGTCACTAGAGGCGCAGCTCCATCGCCCTCGACGCCGCCGGCGCGCGCGCTTGGCGCATTCCAGAGTCTTGACGTCACAGTCTCGGCAGACACGCCGGAGCCGCTTGCACCCGCCGCTGTGCTTACGATACTATCAAGGGGCTTTACACTGCACCAGCGCCGCCTCTCCCCTGGCGGTCATTTCCGAACTACTGTCCGGGCACGTCGCCGGCGGAGCTGCTGCGGCTCGCACTGGCTCGCACCCCCTGGCAGTCTCTCTTTCATTGTGAGCACGCGCCGTCCTGCTCGCGGGCGCAGAAAAGAGGTGTTGCCGCTCGCTGTGAGTCATGGCTGGAATTCCGCGACGTTCTAAGAGTGGCGAAACTCGTTGTGTCGGGGCTGTCACAATAGTTCTCTGAACATCAACGGCCAAGGGCTGCCCGTGGAATTCTATAGATTTCCTGGACATGTCCTACAATCTTGGAAAAAAGAAAATATTATTGGAAAATTGTAACATACCGTAATGGAAATATTGAAGGCAATGGTCCACCCTTTCTATATGTAGCAAAATCTTAAATTTTGTCATCGCTCGTATCGAGCAGTTGAAGATAGGAAAAACGTTAATACAGAAAAAAATGCAAGCCTATCGATGGGAGACTGCTATAGTGAAATCTTGTAGTATATAAAAACAAATGAGTTCATACACTCTTTCCCACTTAAAAATGCTTTTGTCCGGAATTGTCGGCTATGAAATGGATGAGAACGAGAAACAGTAGGCCTCGACAACTGCTGTGGGCAGGGTGAAGTAAGCCTTTTTCTGTTGCTAAACACGTTTGGTAGGTTGAACGCGTAATATTATTTCTGACCAGTTTTTGCATTAATTTACTGAGCATGTAATGTTTACTAAAGCTCGCGCTAACGAAACTCTTTTGTTTTTGCCACTAAAGCCCTTCGCCGGTCATATAAAGCAAAACATTATTTTGGAGACACAACAACAGCTAGTGGCGGTATGCGGACGCGTGTGAGGCGAGGTCAGTGATTGCATCAATGTTCCGACTTGTGACGCCTGGCTCAATTTTCGAAGTTGCTTTTCATGTAAAAGATTTCTTAAAATAAAAATAATCAAAATGTTTGCTTGCACATGGAGGAGCTTTTGCATATGAGCGATGGCTCTGCATATAAATTGTTTTGGGGATGCGCGTACGCTGTAATCAGCATTAAAATAAATATACCAACCGCTTATCTCTGTTGTAGCGATTGACCAAACTAGAGCATTTTTTCTCTTCGCCGTATATAGCTAGCAGCTGGTAGGCGCATTTCTCGCGTGTTTTCGTTTTTCTCTTCAGCATCGCGTGTCTCCTTAAGGCCTCTTTATTTTACGTTAAAATAAAAGTTATTTCCATTATTATTCAGCGAAACACGTAACGAAATCCTTATTTGACATTTTCAGAAGCGCTAACAAACAGAGGGAACAGACAGGGACGAGCGCTCTAGAGAGCGAGATCTCACCGTGGGAATTGAAGGTGGCGGAGATAGCCTCCAGCGCTTTGGCGTTGAAACTGTCGTGGGAGAAGACAGCAAAGCCGCCTTCCTTATCTGCCGGTATAACACACATGGACTGTTCCAACAAAAAACCTGCAACGCGTTTCAGGGGAAGTTTGGATGGATTCGGTCTGCTGTGGTTGAGGACGTCAATGCCATCCAAGGTGCAACAGCTGGCCTCGTCGGAAGCTAACTTGGATACACGACGTACCACGGACAGAAGCTCATGACCTGACTTCTTCGTTTCGTAGGCGAACTTGGGGCCAAGGGCCAGGACGTTCTTGATATCTTCTGGCAAAGCCAATCCCTCGGGGTTATGCAGGGTGCCCTTTGCTTGTGCTCGGGCGGTGACCTGCAACCGTAGAATCTTCAGTTGCTGCTGCCAGATGGTCTCGGTAGCTCGAGAAGCCAGGCGCCGGTATTCCCGTAGAAGGCGAGCAGATTTTGACGAATCCGCTGGGTCATGCAGCTGCATGGCCAGGTGGCTTCTGTGAAGCCGAGCTTGTCGATGACATTCTGCCCGCAGGATCTTGCCTATCCTTCCGGAGTGCCCAACAGAAGGAACAAAGCCTCCGAGCACGGTGATGACGTCCTGGGGAAGGATTTTTTCTCGGATGCAGAAGGCAAGCGAGCGTGCTCTGCATGTCACTGCAGCGATGAGGGACACTGTCGCACTTGGGGAACACAAAACATTGAAGAAAGGGCCCGTTGAACTAGAGATGAAGTTCAGAAGGGTAGCGGATCGGGCTAGTTGGTGCAGATCTGACATTTTTCAGAACAAGGACCCTCTGCGTCCTTGTTGTTTTAGCGCTTCTGAAAATGTCAAATCTGCACCAACTAGCCCGATCCGCTACCCTTCTGAGATCCTTATTATTGGGCCAACAAACCTGCATGCACCGAGCTTCTCAGCCATCCAACGAAATTAAGTATTTGCGAAGATGGCCGCGCCAAAAAAAAAATGCTATTTACCTCGAATTCCACGTCTCAAATGACCTTGTCATTCACTTGCGATACGCATTTCGCAGTTACGGTACCGGCTTTTTCGTCAACAATCTGCTTCATGAAGTGGACCTGATCCACTACCAGTTCCTTTTTCAAGTTTGTGTAGTGAAAAAAAAAATCACTGTCGAGTGTTTCTTTGAACCTACATCTCAGAGCGTACAGCTGCCGCGACAGAAAGAAATGCGAACGGCGCGGTGCATACGCGCTCCGCTGTTCGAATTTATTTTCGTCACGCTTATACTTGGCTGGCAACACAAATACGCTAGAGACATCCGTCATACAATAATGTACCACTCTAGCCTCTTTTTGTTGCTACCGAGGTAAAATCGCGTTGAAGATAGATTTCACCTGCGCAGGGCGTGGGCGCCGTGCTGTTCGCATTTTTTCTAGCGCCCCTTTACATTTTGATAATCCTCTGAAGCTCCTCAGCGTTCAAGCACGAGGGAAAAAGCTCGCGAGTGCACAGATATTTGTTGGCCGGCCAACACGTTCTAAGTACGTGCAGAACTGCCTTTTTTTTTTTCAGGTGAAAGCGCGCTGCTCACGCAGCTACTCAATGGGAGGGGTGACCGGTTTGCCCGGTCAAAAGTGGGGAGTCCGCCGAAGAGGGCGCTTTTCACTGGCGTCCGCAGCGCCCCCCTGCGAAGCTGCGGTCCCCTATCGCGCGTGCGCGAGGAGAACGCACCGTTCGTATATAATGCGCGGGACATGCGGTTAATGCAGTGCGCTCTAGATGGAGGTTAAAGAGAGTCGAGCCGCTGCCAGTAGGCGGAGAAGACTGGAAAACCTCAATTTCTCTGACCCCGAGGTTGTCGCTTGGCAGTTAGCCGCATACGCTACGTATATCCTGGCATAGCAGAGCTAAGCCACTGACAAATTTTTTGGCGCACGCCGCGGCCAGGTGAGGAGGTTTTCACTGCTGCTACTGCTACCGCGCGAATTTCGCCGCCATAGGCCTTGCTGTGCGGGCAAATTTGCTCTCGCGGATTGCTGTTGACGCGCGAGGCGAAAAAGAAACTTGCGCTAGCACTGCTAGTACAGCGCCTTCGGCGCAAATGCAGGAGGACTATGTATTTAAGAGAAATCTTCTAAAAGAGGCCGGACCTCGGCGAGTACCACCACCTGGTACAAGATCTCCGTCGAGTGGACCCGGAATACAATTTCAAATATATCAGGTAACAAAAAATGTTATACTGCTCCCGCAATACATGTCGTGAAGAAGTCAGCGCAAAAAACGCACGAGGGACAGAAGAGAGGACACACATCACGTTCACGAGCGCCACTAATGCGTCATGTCTTCTGTCCCTCGTCCGTTTCTAGCGCTGACTCCTTCGCAACATGCATCACCAACTAGGCCGGCAGCTTGCTCTCCTGTCCCGAGATACAGTAGCGCTCGCTACAAGCTCCCCTTGTTATATTTCCTTTTTCTATTGGGTTTCACGGCAAAGCGATGTGCAGCTACAATTTAGCACTGTTTTGAAGCGAAAAGTTTCACTACGCGGATCACAGCCGAGCTTCGCGTGAGCCGAACTGGTGAGTTATGGGTATGCGCGAAACCGAGTGACGTCACGCGCCGCGCAGGTGGTCGCCCCTCGCCGACTCCGTGGCCTGACCTTTCGGCGCAGCTGCGCGCTACTGCGCATGTGCGTCGCCTCCTCGCTGCCCCCACAACTGCGCGCTTCGCCTCCTCGCCCACCGTTTGACCTTTCGTTGCAGCCGCGTGTTGTGTTGCCCACGTCGCAGCCGGCAACCCTCCTCTCAGCATTCCTGCGGGCAGTTTTAACCGCACCGATTTCCGTCTCCTCGTTGGCCTCCATACAGGCAATATGTGGATGGCCGTCAAACCAAGCATCACCACAGCCTAATTTTTTTTCCGCCGTACCCGTGGCGCTTGTCGAAAGTAAGTTTATTCAAAATTAATTATTATTTTGTTGCATTATTCATAGCGCGCCGGTGCCAAAGGTATTGAGCGCGCTGTATCGCTCTTCTCTCTTAATCGAAACGTCTTAAATGGTCGGGCGCAAATTGAAGCAATAGGGGCTGTGTGTAATGATTACCACAGCAAAGCAGTGAGCTAGATTTTCAGTTCAGTTTGTCTGTTCATGCAGAATGACCAAAGCGTCTTTTGGCCGCCTGCTGGACCTTGCTTACTACTAAAGTTTACATGCTCCCAACCACCACCGCAGACCGGTGTCTCCAGTAGAAAGGCTGCTGTCACACTGAGGTGAGTGTGGTGCTGGAAATGAACGCTGGGTATTTTTAACTGCATTTTGTAAGCAGAACTCATGAGGTTATCACTGCGCTGAAAAAAAAATTGTTTTGCTTGCCTTGGTTCCCACATTCTGTATTGCTGTAAGCCTGCGACCAAATCAAACAGGTACTAAAACAAGGCAAAATTCGTTTTCTTCGAAAGTGTTCTCATCACATTGATTTCATGACTGCTGAAAATTTAATTTATGACTGCTAAATGCTTACAGGTTCCTCGCCTCAGGCTGCAGCATGCAAGCCATTGTAATCTCTTACTGCCTGCACTCTTCAACAGTGTCGCAAATACTAAAGGAAACTTTGCCAGCAATATTAGACTGCCTGTCACCAGTTGTTTTGAAGCGCGCAATAGCAGCACAGTGGCAACGCATCCAACAAGCTTACAGCACCAAATGAAACTCTCGTAACTGCTTTGGCAGCATAGACGGCAAGCACTTTGCCATCAGGTGTCCGGACAATACTGGCTCTGATATCCGCAACTAAAAGAGGTTTTTCTCAATTGTCCTTCTCGTAGTTGTAGATGCTGATTATCGCTTTCTGCTAGTTGACGTCGGAGCTAAAGGAAAATTTCCGGATGGTGCTATGTTTACAAAGAGTACCATCAAAGAACAGTTTGAAGATGGAACACTCGGTCCACCTTCTTAAATGGCCAGGTGGCCTCTGTGTATCGTGGGTGATGCGGCATTACCTCTGAAGACGTACTTACTGTGGCATTACCCTGGGAAAAACTTAGAAGAGAAAAAAAAGGTCTTCAACTATTGGTTCTCTAGGGCACGAGGATGCGTTGGAAATGTAGTTGGCATTTTGGTTGCACGGTGGCGCTCCTTTCTTTCCACTGTGCGCGTAGACCCTGCCCCCCTAACCAATATTGTAAATGCAGCAGCGTGGCTACATAGTTTTCTTTTCTTACGCAGGACACTGCATACTGCCGATCTGGCTATAGCGATAGTGTGTGTGGAAAAAAATGTGCAAGATGGGGATTGGTGCAAAACAGTTATGGAAGCCGGTGGCAGTAGCAACCACTCGACAGTTACAAGTAATCGGTCGACTTCAACTGCCATGGTCCTGAGGAATGAAATCGCTGAATATTTAATATCTCCAGCAGGTTCCCTTCCTTGGGAGCTCAGAGCTGTTCGGAGGAGCTAAAAAGTAGTCTACACCTTTACAAGACGTTGCATGAGCAACAATCTCGTCGAACAACGAAGGTCTGCAGTTTTCTACAATCGTTTTCTGTGCAAGTACCCGAGAGACTTCGCTCCGTTCGAGCGCATCACTTCCCAGTTTGTTTTCCGTGTATTTTAGTTGTAATAGTAAATTGAAAATGTAGTCATAAATTTGTTGTCAGGTGTTGGTAATCCTGTTCTTTTCCTTAATTACTGTCTGTTCTTCAAAAGTGGTATTAAACATGACTAACATTTTGTTATGCCTTCACAAATTTTTTGCATCAGCTGTTTGTACAAGTGCAGTTCATACTTTCGTGCCACACATGTTACAGAAATATTTTTTCTAGGTGGAAGTAGCACGTGGTTTATTTTAGTCTACTTGCGGGGTATAAAGACTAGTGTTTTTCTGTTTCCTTCTTTCCCGTGGAAACTGCTTTGACTGTCTTTAGCAATCACCGGCACTAGACTTGGGCCTTTCTGATGACCCCGCATATTGGTCATTTCCAAATTACATGCTTAACAACCTTTTAGTTTTTTGGAATTTTGATAAATTGGATAATTAATTTTCCAGTGTATCGCCACCAAAAAATGATCTGAAATAGCGTAATAGGCGAACACGGCTAGCAGGAGTTAAGCAAAATAAAATCAGGAACATGCTATCCCTTTTAAAATCGCAAAGCTGGCATGACAGTTTCATATCACAGGTACTTGAAGGCTGTTACTTCCCGTCTTGTTGCATTCAAATGAAAAAGTAGTATGATAGCTAAATTGTAGTAAAATAATCATTTGGATTGCAGCCTTATACTTTGATCCATTGGCAGCGGTAATGGACCTCCATAAACAGCAGTTTTTTTCCCCAACCCTGAGTGATGAAATTCACCATTGAGCAAAATTGTTTATAGTTTGACGCTTCATAAAAAGTAGGCTGTGTGCATGTTAGCAAATGCAGAAATAGTAAAATTGCATGCACAGCGGCTTTATGAACTAAATGACATCCGTTTCAAGTTATTTGGCCACTGGCTTTGTAGAAAGATAGGGGAACATATTTGTACCTATGAGACTTTGTAATAAAAAGAGCTATTAAGAGGCAATCCAGTGATTAAAATATGCTCGAAAGTTCAAGAATTTTACAGATAAAACTTCCTTAGGCTCGTCGAAATGCACACCTGCGGATGTAAAGCACACAGGACACCAAGGAACCCCATTAAGAAAGCATGAAAACACACGTAATGCTTTGCTCGGCAGCTCGGCAGTAGTCACATACAAAAAATATGGCACGTCGGTCCGCCGTTGGCCGCACTTGAACCAAGTGGGAGAATTTCTACTTCAAGCGACAGAGGGGTAAAACACTTGAAAGAGGGATAAATTTTCTCACAGAACTGTTTGCAGTTAACACATTTCACTCTCAGCGGCTGCAATATCTATATTCGGGTACAACTCAAGTGTGAAGCACCGAATGCCGCTCAAAGGGGGCCCTCCCTCCAGCCAGAAGCGTGACTGGTTTTCATGACGTAGAGGTTATTCCCCTCCTTTGAAATTGCATGTGTCTGGCAGGTGTCTCAGTGGGATGGGATTAAGTGCAATATCATGTCAATTGGTCAAGGCCATCCCTCCATCCAGTGGCATGAGTGACTTAGAAGACGTGGATGTAAATCGTCTAGTTTGAAATTGCATAAGGATTGGTTTAGTTTATGGGGTTTAACGTCCCAAAGCGCCTCAGACTATGATGGACGCCGTATAGAAGGTCTCCGGAAATTTCAACCGCCTGGGGTTCGTTAGCGTGCACTGAAATCGCACAGTATGCCGCTCCAATGAAACCGGCATGACCTGCGTCGTGCACTGGAGCTCACATACGACTATGAGTCTGACACAATGGCAGAGAGGGAAATCCCAATGACATCGACGCGTTGGTTTTATAACTGGGCACCCTTTCTGCATTACCTCTAGCAGGGCGGGATAATTACTGGGCGGATTGGAGAGCAAAAAATTGATATTTCCGATGTTGTTACATGTACTATAGGTGGGATAGAGGCGGGAAGCCAACCGTTGAACTGAAGGCTAGCTAAAACAAGGAAATCTAAACTATGTATAACAAGCATGCTTCGACCCTACTACCGTCATGTTTTCTTGTAAAATAAAACCTACGGTTTTCCTGCGGTCTACCTTGGTTTCAATGATTATTTATTGTGCCCTTCATTTCTTTCGGCTCTTAACCAGAGGCAAGGAAGTTTTGAAAGTAGCCGACTTAATAGCTCGTGTTTGACAGCACAGGGTAACTACGATAACTACGGGTAACCACATACTTCAATTATCTGCCCTTCTCTTCCCTACAGTTCAAAACCGTTGCAGGTTCCCACAATATCTTTTTTTTCCTCAGTTCCTTGCGTGAAAGAACACTTTCCCACACCTTTTCAAGTAGAGCATTGGGCCCAGCAAAAGCGAGATCAAGCTCGTGTAAGCTGGGCACAGCTGTCGGTCCCATGGCAGGTGTACCACACCGCTGGGTCTGGCACGGGGGCCACAGGCACTCATGCATCCAGTGTGTAGGCAGCATCTCGTCACGCAATTTATGTAGACATTGCACCGGCTGCTTGACTAACTCTAAAACTTATGGCAGCATCTCTATAAAACCTTTAATCCACCCCATATAAACAGCATCATCATCAGCCTAACTGTTCTTCCAACTACCGAAATGGGACCAACACACTTCTGTGCCTAACCAACCCAAGATTGATTCTGCTTAATTACTGAAAATCCATCGAAATTTGTTTCCTGGCTAAGCCACAGTTTCCTCAAGCACAAATGTTCGGCTGTGCTCAGGAGGATGTCGGCAGTAACTACTCCCTCATTGATGTCCTAATCTGCTTTGCAGATTCCCTCAAGTACGTAGAATTAACATAATTGTGAAGGGAAAGCGCTCCTGACCTCAGCCACTGCAGTGTGCTTGCCAAACTGTTAACCGTACAATTTCTAAAATTCCAAATTCCCATTAAGCGCACTTAAGCTCTCCCACGATAATGCTAGCAGTGTTGAATTATCACCAGGCAAAGCATAAAAAACAGGCCAGTGCTTGCCACATTCAAATTAAAGCAAAATCTGTAGCAAGAAACGGCGAAACTGAAGACAAATTTAAAAGGAGTTAAAACGCCAGAAGAAAGCTGCTGACGCTGCTGGACCCACACTCTGGATGCATCCCCCATTCTCCCCATGCACTTGTTTGTTTTTCTCTTTTTTTGTTTCCTTTTTTGAACAAAAGGGACTAATTAGACAGATTGACAACGTACAACTAACATATACGGGAGGTGCTTGCACTCACCAATGCAAACCAGAGATCGTCGCGCTCAATAGTGGACCATGAAAAGAAAACACACTAATGGAAAAATACAGGCCCGCTATTTCTGGCGCGGTTACTAGGCGCTAGTCTTACCAGTAAGTACTAGTTCTGGACACTCTACTGCACTACTTCGAAAAACAGCTTTGTACAAAAAGTGTGCAGGCCGGTTGATGAGCAATAGCGCTCTAAACACATATACGCCTATATAAAATGAGTAAGCCGTCGTCTAGCACCTTTTATTTTTATAAAAGGAGTGCATTAGAGGACAGCTTACCACCCTTTTTAGCCCTTTCTGTTCAGAGCGAAGAGTGGTAACCAGCCTCTGCGGCCTATCTCTCAGTGCCTCTGAAGGCACAAGCAGCTCTGACTCGAAAGGCAGAATTCTGCTCTCGGAAAGTGCATATCATGTTGCTGTCCTACATTTCACCAACCTGACTTGAGCGTAGCAGACTGTCCGTATTCAGTCAATGCTTAACGTGCAGGTGTGTGTGAAAAATCACACTTTTTACTTTGCTCCAAATACTTTTTCTCAGAACGCAAAACGTTCATGAGGCATTTTCGCCTTCAGCGCGGAAGTAACAACAGAAATGGCTCTTGCGTGCAAATTGGCTGTTCCATTTGACATTCAAGCTGCCTGCACTTGGGGGGGGGGGGGGGGGGGGGTAAAATGTAGTATAATCCATCCCACTCATCATCCAACACTGGATTGGAGCACTCGGTATCGCTGTACAGGGCAGTTTTATCGTGTCCGTTCTAACCGCAGCATTTTGGACAGTCTTATAACTGTTTTAATGCAGCACTATGTGAATTGCATACGTCTGGCAAAGACTGCGCACGGATAAAAAAATGGGGCATGAAGAGAAACTGGATACAGTTGGACAAATTCTGGTGATGTCGTGATAAGGTCATCAAGTTGTTTATCAGTGTTCCGTGCTCCATTCTACACTCGGCAACAACTCTTCTTGGCAATGAAAGGAAGGCCACAGGGAAGAAGCGCTCATAACCACCTCGTGCTGTCAAATAGTTCGGCCGCCTGGTGCACTGCTCTCCCCGTGATAATGCCAATCCATGACTGGAGCAGCTTGCGCCATCTACTGAAGCTCGCTGTAACTAGACGTGCCTAGCAAATTTATTGCAATAAAAAAAATCGCTTTTTTTTCCTGACTTTCAACGTTGCAAAATTGTGCTAGAAATGTGCTTTAAGTAACAAATATTAACAGCATACCAGCCGCCGTGGTGGCTCAGTGGTTATGTTGCTCGGCTGCTGACCCGAAAGACGCGGGTTCGATCCCGGCCGCGGCGGTTGAATTTCTTTGGAGGAGAAATTCTAGAGGCCCGTGTACTGTGCGATGTCAGTGCACGTTAAAGAACCCCAGGTGGTCGAAATTTCCGGAGCCCTACACTACGGCGTCTCTCATAGCCTTAGTCGCTTTGGGACGATAAAGCCCATAAACCAAACCAAGCCTAACAGCATACCATATTTTAAAGACTTACAACTGCAAGCTGGGAATTTCATCCGCTGCATAGCAAGAGGAGGCATGTTTTGGTACTGTCGCTTGTGCTCCATTGCCAGGAAAAGTTGTTATGGTATAGAGGCACAGACTAAATAGCAAAGTTTGGCTTTCAAACTGCTTGCTCATCTCTTCTGTGCACTTGGTAAAGGCAGAAGTATCCTCCGAACACAGAAATTGCGAATTCCATGTGCAGTCTACCCACAACATGTTTGCTAAAGAATCTTTCAAATCTGAGGTTCGGTGTAGGCTAAAAATTTTACTTTCATACCGCACTTGCCAACAAAGGGACAAAAAATTTCTTTTAGGTTGCAGTAGTGGACATGAAAATTTACAAGAGAATGAAAAGACATCTATATATGTGGCTGTTTCTGTTTTATTAAAGAATCTATTAGCGTGCCCAGTTTTCATAAATATTTAGCAATAACGGCCTTGCGAGCCACCAACTAGATCATCAAAGGATCATGGAATACTCTCTGTACAAGAATCACGCAAGTCTCCAAAAAGACTTAAAAGAAAACAATGAAGCCGCAAACTATACAAATA